>NC_057808.1:262543082-262843082 GCF_018294505.1 Triticum aestivum
GCCCGCCGCCCCGTTCGTCGCCCCCGCCGACACCCGCACACCGCCGCCCCTCGCCGTCCTCGCCGACCCGCCGGAGCCCCGCCGGAGCCCGTCCCGAGCCCCGCCGGAGTTGCCCCGACGAGGTAGCCGCAGCCGCCGTTCGGTTTAAAAAAACCGTTCGGTTTATTTTTTAGTTCGGTTTATTTATTTTATTTTTTTCTTCGGTTTAATTATCTAGTGAACATTCACCGTTCCGTTCGTTTTAACGAACGTGTTTGTCGGTTTGACGCTGTTAACGAATGTCCGTTCGTTTAACTGTTCGTCAGTTTTCTTTTTCGTCGGATTTTCTGCGATTATTCCAGATCGTGATTTCTGATCAGATTTTCGTTCTGGTTTAACTTTTCGCTCGTTTATCGGACTCAGGCGATTCAAGCGCCTACAGTTTCGTCTCGAAATTCTCTTTCCGTTTAACCTACTCAAACAAGTTTTTGCTACTGTAAAATTTGACTTAGATCCAGATTAGTAAATGAAGCTTGTTTCTTTCGCCGTTTGACTTTCGTTGCTTCGTTTGATTTGATTCTTTTTGCAAACCGGAGTTCTTAAGTTGAACTTTCTGGTTAGATATTTATTTGAGTTTTACTTGTGCATTAGATGAGTGCTTATTTGTTTGCTTGTTTGTTTGCGATAGAGTACCCGGAGTGCGCCGCTTGCTACTTCGAATCTCTAGGTTTCACGGATCATCAGCAAGGCAAGTAACACTTTGATCATACCTCTTTTACTACCCAGTTTTATTGCATTAGATCAACCCTCAAACATTGCATGGCTAGGATCTAATTAAACTGTGGGAATTGGGAAGTAGATGAGGTAGTACCTATCACCTGTTCCATTATCAAACCCTTGGGAGTTACTTCTACGTTTGCCTATATTGCTATGCTATGGTTGTAGACGTGGATTGGGTTTGAGAGATATTCACTATAGATGTGAGATTGTTAATTAATGGTTTACTTAAGATGACAACTAAAACTCACATCTGGGTGGATTGAGGTACCTGGGTATTCCAGGATTGTCTGTTTTTCTTTTGGACCGCCACCCAGGTTCAAAGGGATCATGAGATTTTTCATGCTAGAAACTTCCGTGTGCAGCCGCAAGCTATTATGGGCTCTAGCATAGTTGATTAAGTTGTGTGAACTCTTACAGTGGTAGACTAGCAGATGTAGGGGATGTAGGTGGTACGGTCTATCACATCGTAAGGTGCAAACGCTTCTGAAAGACTATGTCTCGGTCATCCGTTTCTCAAACATCATGTAGTGCGAGAATCCAGCGGAGGCGATCGAGTCTTGTGGGAAAAGTGCACAAACCTCTGCAGAGTGTATAAACTAATCATGGTTAGCCGTGTCCCTGGTTATGGACATCTTGAGTATCTAGTACTTGGATTATCATGTGAATCTCATCACCATGTTATTTTAATTAATATTGTTGGGTTAATGATGACACTAAATTGGGATTGAGATGCTGTCAACCATCTCAATGTTTAACAACCACCATGATAGTTAAATAAAATTTATTCCTTTGTAGTAGGGAAAAACTGGCTTTTCGCAAAACTGTAACCATAGAGCTTTCTACCAGCCATATATGCATGTAGTATAGTATTATTATGTTCATTACTCTCTATGTGTTACATTGCCATCATATTCCATGTACTGACCCGTTTTCGGGCTGCAACGTTTCATGTTGCAGACTTTTCAGACGATGAGTAAGGTGCCTTAGTCGTGGTCTTATACTCAGTGATGCCGTTGGAGTTGATGGACTCACTTATCTTCCAAGTCTTCTGCTGTTATCGTATTAGATGGCCTTAAGCCATATTTATCATACTTATTCTCTTTTGAGATATTCGTTGTAATAAGTGTGTGATTTGCTACTCTGTTATAAATCCTCCATTTGTACTGTGCGTGTCAGCATTACTGATCCAGGGATGACACTGGTGCACAGCAGCACAGACTGTTTGAGGTCTGGTCGCTACAAACGAACAACCTCTCCAGTACCGACTAATGTTTGACAGACGCCGCATTTTCCATGTTGCTCTCCCTGCTCCTACTTTCTTTGATTTTCAGACAAAAGGGAGATTTATTATAACCAGGGAGGAGGCGAATGAGTATAAGAGGAGGACGGAGACAGCTCGCCTCCAAGCTGTAGCTCATGAGGCAATAGCTGCTGCATCTCAGTACAGCCCCAGCTACAACTTTGGATATCCGCCAGGCCAGCCGTGGCCCTATACCAACTTAGGCCAAAAGCCTAAGCTTGGGGGAGTACGTATTTCTCACCGACATTACATTTATGTTCACACACTCATGCTAAGTTGTTGGTGCTCATACTTTTTCATTGTAATATCCATGCTAGTTGATTTTCGTTTTCTTGCTTTCTTCTTGTGTGTTTGAAAAACCTTAAGAAAAAAACAAAAAAAAATAGTTGTAGCTTTTAGCTAGTTTACTTTCCATGCCTGTAGTAGTAATAATTAAAAGAAAACCCAAAAAGATTTCCTGTTCTTCTTTTGCTTGTTGGGAGCTTTCCCGTGTAAATAGTTTTATTTCTTTTCTTTTCTTTGGAGGTCGAGAGGAGAAGACTTTAATGAAAATGTTGAAGTGGCTCTTATATGCATTACTGTTGATTTATCCAAGAGCCTATATTATCTTGTCTTCTCCTTTGTATTGAATGCCTGCAGATTCCAGCTTAGTCCAATGCACGCGCACTATTATTATTATCCACACCGTTCGATCGTGCAAGTGAAAGGCAATAATGACGATATATGATGGACTGATTGAGATGAGAGAAGCTGGTATGAACTCGACCTCTCTTGTTTTTGAAGATATGATTAGTTCATCGTTCCTGATTCAGCCTATTATGAATGAACATGTTTGCAATGACAATTAGAGATTATAGTTGCTTATGTCATGCTTAATTTGGAAGGAGTTTATAACGGTTTACCTTGCGTGCCAACATGCTATTAAAATGGTTGTGATGTGGTATGATAGGGTGGTATCCTCCTTTGAACGATTCGAGTGACTTGACTTGGCACATGTTCACGCATGTAGTTGAAACAAAATCAACATAGCCTTCACGATATTTATGTTCATGGTGGAATTATATCGTACTCATGCTTGCACTCAATGTTCATTAATTTTAATGCATGTTCATGACTGTTGTCGCTCTCTAGTTGGTCGCTTCCCAGTCTTTTTCTAGCCTTCACTTGTACTAAGCGGGAATACTGCTTGTGCATCCACTTCCATAAACCCCAAAGTTATTCCATATGAGTCCACTATACCTTCCTATATGCGGTATCTACCTGCCGTTCCAAGTAAATTTGTATGTGCCAAACTCTAAACCTTCAAATAAAATTCTGTTTTGTATGCTCGAATAGCTCATGTATCAACTAGGGATGTCTGTATCTATCATGCTAGGCGGGTTATTCTCAAGAGGAGTGGACTCTGCTCCTCACTCGCGAGAAAATGGCTGGTCACCGGGATGCCCAGTCCCATGCTCTAAGCAAATCAAATCGAAATAATTGCAAACAAAACTCCCCCAGGGCTGTTGCTAGTTGGAGGCACTCGTTGTTTCGAGCAAGCCATGGATTGATGCTTGTTGGTGGTGGGGGAGTATAAACTTTACCATTCTGCTTGGGAACCGCCTATAATGTGTGTAGCATGGAAGATATCGAGATCTCTCGGTTGTTATGTTGACAATGAAAGTATGCCACTCAAAATATTATTCATCTCTATTTGAAACCGAGCTCTGGCACCTCTACAAATCCCTGCTTCCCTCTGTGAAGGGCCTATCTATTTACTTTTATGTTGAGTCATCATCCTCTTATTAAAAAGCACCAGTTGGAGAGCACCACTGTCATTTGCATCCATTACCATTAATTTATATTGGGTATGACTATGACTAGATCTCTTTTACCATGAATTACAATGTTTAGTCAGTCCTTGATCTTCAAAGGTGCTCTACATTTATGTTTTGCGGTCTCAGAAAGGGCTAGCGAGATACCATCTTGTTATATCATATTATGATTGTTTTGAGAAAGTGTTGTCATCCGAGATTTATTATTATTGCTCGCTAGTTGATTATGCCATTGATATGAGTAAACATGAGATCTAAATGTTATTGTGAATATGGTTAGTTCATAATCTTTGTTGAAAACTTGAATGCTCGCTTACATATTTGCAACAACAAGAGCAAACAGAGTTTGTAAAAGTTTTTCTTTATCACTTTCAGTTTGTCAATTACATTGCTTGAGGACAAGCAAAGGTTTAAGCTTGGGGGAGTTGATACGTCTCCATCATATCTACTAATCCAAACACTTTTGCCCTTGTTTCGGACTCTAACTTGCATGATTTGAATGGAATTAACCCGGACTGACGCTGTTTTCAGCAGAATTGCCATGGTGTTATTTTTGTGCAGAAATAAAAGTTCTCGGAATGACCTGAAATTTCACGGAGAATATTTTTGGAATTAATAAAAAATACTGACAAAAGAATCAAGGCTAGGGGGCCCACACCCTGTCCACCAGGGTGGGGGCGCGCCTACCCCCCTAGGCGCGCCCCCTGCCTCGTGGGCCCCCTGGTGCTCCACCGACCTCAACTCCAACTCTATATATTCGCGTTCGGGGAGAAAAAAATCAGAGAGAAGGATTCATCGCGTTTTACAATAAGGAGCCGCCGAAGCCCTAATCTCTCTCGAGAGGGCTGATTTGGAGTCCGTTCGGGGCTCCGGAGAGGGGAATCCGTCGCCATCGTCATCATCAACCTTCCTCCATCACCAATTTCATGATGCTCACCGCTGTGCGTGAGTAATTCCATCGTAGGCTTGCTGGACGGTGATGGGTTGGATGAGATTTACCATGTAATCGAGTTAGTTTTGTTAGGGTTTGATCCCTAGTGTCCATTATGTTCTGAGATTGATGTTGCTATGACTTTGCTATGCTTAATGCTTGTCACTAGGGCCCGAGTGCCATGATTTCAGATCTGAACCTATTATGTTTTCATGAATATATGTAAGTTCTTGATCCTATCTTGCAAGTCTATAGTCACCTACTATGTGTTATGATCCGTTAACCCCGAAGTGACAATAATTGGGACCACTACTGGTGATGACCATAGTTTGAGGAGTTCATGTATTCACTAAGTGTTAATGCTTTGGTCTGGTACTCTATTAAAAGGAGGCCTTAATATCCCTTAGTTTCCAATAGGACCCCGCTGCCACGGGAGGGTAGGACAAAATATGTCATGCAAGTTCTTTTCCATAAGCACGTATGACTATATTCGGAATACATGCCTACATTACATTGATGAATTGGAGCTAGTTCTGTGTCACCCTATGTTATAACTATTGCATGAGGAATCGCATCCGGCATAATTCTCCATCACCGATCCAATGCCTACGAGCTTTTCACATATTGCTCTTTCCTTAGTTACTTTTCCGTTGCCACTGTTACAATTACTACAAACCTGCTACTGTTACTTTTGCCACCGTTACCGTTACTTCCATACTACTTTGCTACTAAATACTTTGCTGCAGATATTAAGTTATCCAGGTGTGGTTGAATTGACAACTCAACTGCTAATACTTGAGAATATTCTTTGGCTCCCCTTGTGTCGAATCAATAAATTTGGGTTGAATACTCTACCCTCGAAAACTGTTGCGATCCCCTATACTTGTGGGTTATCAGTGTTCCATGACATTACCAAAATTATCATCACTGAAGTGTCCAGTTCCATGACGATAAATCACACGTCACAGAAGTGCTTTCATCAAGGGTGACCGACATGTGGCATCCACCGTAACGGAACGCCGTTAAGCTATCGGGCCCGGTTTTGGATCCGATAACCCGTTAACAGCCCCGACCAATGGGGATTTTCCACGTGTAAAATCATCATTGGCTGGAGGAAACACGTGTCGGCTCACCGTTGGGACAGATGTCATCCACTCATTGGACCCAAAGCACCTATGATACGTCGACACGTGGCACGGCTCAACAGAGGCCCATTCCTGTGAAAAGGCCGGCCCGTTTGACTTGGTCAAAAGGTGGCGGGCCGGCCCACGGCAAGCCTGTTAATGGCCTGTTCGCATATAGCCCATTTATAGCCCGCTAACCCAGGGCCCGTTTACGGCCTATCCGAATTAGGCCCAGTAGCATCATCTGGGCCATCCAATATAATTCTAGCCCGTTTTAACTTCCGGCCCATGTATGGCCCATGACGTCTTTCGGGCCATATGAGGCCCTTAGTAACTCCCGGCCCATTAACGGCGTGTGGTAAAACTGGCCCGTAATGAACAGTGTATCACTTTATACCCATTAACGGCACGTGGTGAAACTGGCCCGTAATGAACAGTGTATCACTTTATACCCATTAACGGCCCGTTATTCCATTGGGCCGTTTCCAGCCTATGTTATCTTTTGGCCTTCTCAGGGCCCATTTATTCTTGGGCTCATTTCCAGCATTCGTTTACTTACGGCCCGTTACTGTCATTTTCTGCTTGTGGGCCAAATTCAGCCCATGGTTACAGTCGGCCCGTTTGTGGCCCGTTAATACGTTGGGTCATTTTCATAGCGTCATCAAATACGGCCGATTAACAACGGCCCATTATGGTCGGCCCATGAACAGACGATTTCAACTCTAGCCCATTTACGGCCATAATGTGGTCTGTTATTGGCCCATGTTGGCCAACCGATCATACGGCCTGTAGAAGGCCCATTGATGATACGGCCCGTAGAAGGCCCATTGTGTCTATGGCCCGTATAAGGCCCATTGTTTCTACGCCCCGTAGAAGGCCCATTGTTTCTACGGCCCTTAGAAGGCCCATTGTTTCTACGGCCCATAGGAGGCCCATTTTAACTACGGTAAATATGTAGCCCATGGTTATTGTGGCCTAGTTTTAAAACATAGGTTATTGCGGCCACTAGCAAACCGCGGAAAAAGAACTGCATTGACTACAAGAAAACAAATAAACAAGACAATAAGGAAATAAATAAGCAAGCAACTTATCCTAGGCTATCACGGCTATTACACATATTACATCCACTGGGCATCAAAGTTCGCCACCAATGCAAATATAGGGAACACCCTACACTATACAAAAATGGCTTGCTGTTTTTGTCAGCCGGTGGCTGCACGTTAAGAACAAATTTTGTATCGCACCAAAACAAATTACAACTATAAAACAAAAGGAAGGTTGGCATAAAAGTTAACAGTCTAGCAAATAAATGCACCACCAGAAGTTCAGAAGCTCAGTTCATTTGACCTGACTGTTACGTTTTCATGCAGTATTGTCTGATGGAGCACCATAACCTTCGCCTTCAGTTCTCCTAGGCTCCTAAACAACATAGCAAATGTCTGATAGTCTAGTTTCAAAACCATGCATATCTTGACAACATCGAACAATGTCTCTCCTTGTTTCACAAAGGGTCTCTGTTAGGGAATGGACTCGTGTCTGGAGCGCAGATACAACATTGTTTTGAGCTTGCATATCTTGATCATGAGGCAGTTTGGACGAGATTGCCTTAATAACCAACCCAGTATTACGCAGGAACGTGCTTTTGGCACTGTTAGTGGACAGGTACTGACCCACTACAGCAAGAGCTGACATTGCGGTTATAGTTGCCTCGCCACCTTCAGAAGGTGGCGGTTCCACCATTTTTCCAATAGCTCGCTGAAAAGTTGAGGTTTTACATTAGTAGTACCATAACGGAAGATATTAAGGAGGCAGCAAAACCAAACAAAATAGCTTTGGTCTATATACAGAACTTATTCTGGTGAACCCATGTAAAATATTAGTTGTATTTTATTGCAAAGTACATAATAAAACCAGGTTCCAAACATATGACCATGTACCATCGCTAATGTATTGTCTATTTCTTCACATTGTATTGAGGGCTAAGGATAAAGAGACAAAGTTTATAATACGGTAAGCATTGTATGACATCATTCATATCACAAAACAACTGAGAACAGACAAACAGGCAATTGTAACGTTGTGTGGGCAAGTCCAGCATGGAACTAGATTACAGGTCAAGATCAAAGGGACATCACTCCTCTCTTTTAAACCTTGTAAATTGCAATGATACGCTAAGACAATTGTGTATAAAATTGAAAAGAGTAATAGACATTGGCTGCAAACCATGCAGTTCAAGGCACAAGTCAAAGTAAGTAGTAGTTAAAAGGCATGAGGATTAAGGACTTACAACAGCGGCTTTGACTGGTGTAGTCATGCCCTTCTTCTTGCTGGTGTGACAATCCTTGAAGATTTCCACAGCATTTGGTTCAGGTACTTTTTGGTCCTTGCAGGCTTTCCTCTGCATTTGGAACAAGTCAATATAGATCTGATAATATGGTACAGCAAAAAGAGTGAAACATCAGCTAATTACAAGAGCCTCGCAGTGTGCAATATAGCTACGAGATCCCGTCGTCTGTTGAAATTTCACTTTCATACGGTTGGCCTTGTTCTTTGAACAGTTCACCTACAAGAAGATAGATTTGTGTGGCACATGCGTAAATAGGACTTCAACATGTGATCTGATCACATATATATATAATGTACCTGATACTTCGGATCAGACTAGTGTTTAACGAGGCCCCTCCAGTCTTCATCCGATATATTTTCCACTGGAGATGTTTGGGAAAGTTCACTGTTAGCCTTGCCTTCAAAGTGAGTTTTCCTCAAGTTATACCGATATTGTCGCAGAGCAGACTTGAAAACATGGGTGCAAGCTTGTCTGGTTGCATCATCTTGGCTATCCAACTTGAACCTCATATGTTGAAAATTATGGGAGTCTCATTATCAGCAACCTAGAAAGTATGGGACAGAGCAAGACGATATTACTAGTTTCCATACATAACCATACTTACAGATAAATGGTCGAGGAAGGTGTTGAATTGGGTTTTGTCTTTGTCATTCCTGTACTGAATCCATGTTGGGAGGATACGTACATGACACCTAACGGCAACCGCTGCCTCTGATACTAACTTGGCTGACTCTGTAGCATCACGTGGCCTTTTTAAACCTGCCTCAAAACGGATCTCCATTCTTCCTCATCTAGATTTAGTTAACCTATCGAGCATTATCCCTGATGTTTGTTTCCTCTTGCGCCTAGCTGCTAGTCCAACAACAAACATAGGAAGTGTTAGTGTACATCAAACTGTGAGACTACATATAAAGAAGCATGCAACTGTAACTTGACTCCAGCAACTACCTTCTTGCTGTTGAAGCTCACAAGGTTCATCTGATCTTGCCAACTCGTCTTGTGTCAAGAGTGCTTGGGAAGTAGTGTCAGGTGGAAAGGGAGCTTGGGAACGTGCTGCTAGCTCAGCTGACGCACGAGTAACTCGTGCAGCTGGTAGTAATGTGGAAGGTGTTGCAAGAACTAGGGTTGTCTGCTTGTTTGGTGGCAGCTATTTGTTTCTGTTTGGCTTTTTCTGCAGCTCGTGTAGCATGGGATACCCTGTTTGTAGAATTTTCTGCTGGACTTTGAACTTCTATTGCACCATCAGTACCAGCAGAATCTGCACGATTCTTCCAGTTCCCATTCCCTGCCATTCTGTGTTTCTTCCTCTTTCTCTGTGCCATGTTAAGTCAAGCCGACAAGAAAAATGAATAACAATTTAGTTCTTCAGAACAAATTGATGCGTGATACAGACGAACTGAACTTTGATGTTAGACAACCACATGATAGGAGGATGTAATATGTACAAAAAACAGGACGGAAGAGATAACCAGAACTATGATGTGTAAACTAAGCAAAAGACATTTCACTAAATTAGAAGCAATGCAATGGAAGGTTGACACCATATGAAAGATGCTACAAATATCGCTCTGCCAAGTTACCAGTGTCTCATCATAAATGGCGTTTAAACAAATGTGAAGCAATACAAGAAATAAATCATATGCAATATGCAAACAACATCACACTACCAAGTTAGAGGTCTCTCGTCATTAGTGCCATTGCATATTCACAGCTTATGATGTGTAAACTAAGGAGAAGGCATTTCAACAAATTAGAAGCAATGAAAGCTAAAGACCATGTGAAAGATGCAACGAATATCACTCTACCAAGTTAAAACTGTCTCGTCATAAGTGCCATTTCAACAAATTAGTAGTACAAGCTAGAAAAGAATGCGAGATGTAACCTATATCACACTCCGAAGTCAAACGTGTCTTATGATAAGTGATTGTTGCAGGTTACACAATAGTAGTAATTTGATGTAAGAACATGGTGTGATAGACAGATATTGTATAACAGGAACACGTGTCTTATTCAAGTATAATGTGTAAAGTAAGCAGATGGAATTCAACAAAATTAGAAGCAATACAAGCTAGACATCACACATAACATGCAACCACATATAATAGTGCCAAGTTAGAGGGAGCACCGGTGATGGCTCACTAGGGGAGACGTGCTCATCATAAACACAACTACGTTGAGTGTCTATGCATGTGTTGTCTTGGAAATCATCTTGGGAGGATGGAGGAGTAGAAACTGTAGAGGCCCTCCGTTTGGAAGGAGCACCTTTATCCGCTGCCTTGCTAACTTCCTTCCGCTTTATTGATTTTGAATTGTCAAGTAAAACCGACAAGAAAAAGCAATAAAATTCTCTCTTCAGAACTCATTCATGCATGATACTGACAATCACTACTTTGATGTAAGGCAAACACATGATACCAGGATGGAATATGTACGAAAAACATGACGGCATGGCATGTTCACAACTGTTTGTGTAAACTAAGCAGAAACCATTCCAACAAATAAGAAGCAATGCAAGCTAGACACCACATGAAAGATGCAACTAATATGACTCTGCCAAGTTAAAAGCGTCCCATCATAAATGGAATTTCAACAAATTAGAAGCAGCGCATGCTATAAATCATATGAAAGATGCAACTAATACCTCACTTCATATACTAAAGGTGTCTCGTCATATTGATTGATGTGGGATACAAAAAAACAATAGTTTTATGTAAGGACATGCTTAATAGACAGATGTACTATGTACTAAATACATGAAGGCATGTCACATTAACAGGTATAATGTATAAGCTAAGCAGAATAGCACATGCAGTTTAACCAGATTGGAAGAATTACAATCTAGACACCATATGCAACATGCAACCACATATCACGCTGCCAAGTTAGAGCAAGCACCTGCGATGCTAGTGTAGGGGAAATGCGGTAATCAACTACAGAGCTACGTTCACTATCTTCATCTAGCCTTGCTGTTCCTTGAGAATCATGTCGGGAGGCTGACGCTGCATTCTTTAAATGAGGAGTAGTCCACTTGCCTGACTGCCTCATCATAAGTGATTGATGAGGGATACACAAGAACATTAGTTTGATGTAAGAACATGGTTAATACACAGATGTACTAGTATGTACCAAAAACAGAAAGGCATGTCATATTCAAAGGTATAATGTGTAAGCTAAGCAGATGCAATTTAATCAAATTGGAAGCAATACAAGCTAGACATCCGGCTGGAGTGGTGAGCATGATCATCTAGGACCTGAGAGCCTGGTGGGAGGCGGGCTGCTTCGCCACCATCGCGGCTTTTTAGTTGGCTTCCAGGTGATGCCTGTCTTTGCTGGGCTTGTCACTGGTTCGGCCAGTGCTCTGACTAGCTATTTGTCTTCTGGTGCTCATGGGATGGTGGTTCATGTAAAAATATATTTCCTTATCTTAATAAAGACTGACTTTGGACTTTCGAATACAAGCTAGACACCATATGGAACATGCAACCACATATGACACCGCGAAGTTAAAGCAAGCACCTGGGATGGTGGTTCATTGCGAGCGAGGTCATCAACTCCAGAGCTACGTTTACCGTCTCCATCTGCTGACACTGCACCCTTTATAGTGCTGTAACGTGCCGTGCTTACCCACGTAGAAAGCTGGAGCAACTTCTCTCTTTTCTTTTCTGCTTCTCTCGAGGCAGACTCTGAAATACCCTTGCATAAAAACACAATAGTGAGAGTATGGGTGAAGTGTGTGCAGAACTAGTGCACTGTAAAAGTAGCAGATAGCAGGTGGCTGAAAAATAAATGACAGGAGACATATGATAGCTCTACAACATTGCATGGCAAACAAAATTAGATTCTACTCCGTATGATTTTGTAATATATGAGCACATGAAATGCAGGTACTCCTCAATCACACCACCACATGTGGTCATATCAAGATAACAGTCGACTGAAAATAAATAGGTCAGTCAAGTTTTTTAATGAACCGTCCTATCTATAAGGAACGGGCAGATGGCCTTTGTCTACCTCCCGCCATTCACTGTTGACGATCTTTCTCGAACCGCCAGCGACCACCGGCCCAGACCCCTGCCTCCGCCGCCCCGCCCTCCCCTCGACCTCACACCACTGCCGTGCTTGGCAGCGCCCCCAGGCCATCCCTTTAATCCTGGCCGACCTCCAGATTGGGCGCCAGTAGCTCTAGGCCCCACACTCCCCTAAGATAAACACCGAGGCGCTGCTTCCCCGGCGTAATAGGCGGACTAGCGCCTGTTATGCCGGGGAATGCTTCCGTTAATTGGGAATCAACTGACCAGGAATTGAAATTCAGGGGGGCGACGGACCTCTAGCTAAGGTGAAATAGTATATGAGGAGAAACCTTGTGCATCGCGAGTTACTAGGAACATCTAGTATCAAGAAGAAGCGGTCAACTAGTGTCTTCTGTGGGATGAATACCGTGCAAGCAGACACATAAGATTTGCACGGATAAGGGAAGAGGAGTACCCTTATCGGTTGCTAGTGTGGTCTCCTCCATATGTCGCGTCGATCTTCTTTTTTCTCCCGAGGGAACCGATGTTTTGGAGAACCGTGGATCCTTGGACAAACCCATGGCCAAATTGTTGACTGTGTTTCCGTGGCCGTATATCGGCGGAGGGGAAGCAGATCCGAGGCGGCGAAGGACGGCGTAGCAGGAACAACTCCGGTGCGGTGGAGGGTGGCGAAGTTGGAGCGGCAGCGGTGATGCGTGGGACGGCGTGGTTGAACTGGCTCGGGTACAGACGGCTCGGCCTCGGCTTCAACTACTAGCTGTGGAGGGCATTGCGGTTGAGGTTGCGGTGGACACGACGTCAGGGTATCGGCTCCGGCATGATGGAGGAGGGCGGCGGTTGATGGGTGGGATGGGGTGGCGGACGGAGGACGCCGGGGTTTCGCGGCTGGTGGAGAGGTAGTTTTTGCGCCCACGGAGTACAAATGGGGAATCAGATGGGTGGGCAGGGGGGGAGGGGGGAGAACCATGTTTCGGTCTGGGACGCGCTTGTTTTTGGCTTTTTTGAATAGAAGATGGGACTTGCTTGTTTGAAATTTGGGGAAAGTACAAACTTTGCCCCCTCTTAAATTTCGGACCTACGGCGGGTTGGGGGTAGGATGGTAATCCCAGGTGTCCCAAATAGTGGGCGGGAGCGATTTCGGCCGCGCGCATGTGTGCTTAGGCGGCCATTGTGTATGAATGTTTTTCGGAGGCGGTTGCGTGGCGTCTAGATGAAGCTACAAACCTACCCCGGTTTAGACCTTTGGACGTCGGGCCGGTAGGTTTCACGGGTCGGAGTTATTAGAAAAGTAATTTCCTTGTACTACCAAACATTGGTCTCACGCAGTTTCGGGCGAGTAGAGGCTCTTTTGGCGCTTCGTTCGAAATTTTGAAACACAAGCATTCACGTTTAGAGTACTCTTGAACTTTGAGGATTGACCTAAATAGACAACGTTAAACTTGACCTTGTATGTTTGAAAACCTCATTAAATTATCCGCTTCTTTTTGAAATTTTGACACTTGAAAATCCTATAACTACGATTATTTTGGAATGGAGAAGCTAAATTTGAATCTATTTTGTACACGACTACATATGCTATTATGTACAAAATCAGAGCAAAGATTGGTGCCCCATAATTTAGGTATGATTTACATATGCCGTGATATCAAATTCAAATAATTGAATGGACTTAATGTTGAATTCGATTTTTTTAAACCACCTTAAGTTGAATTCAAATGTATGCTAGTTGATAGGTAGCTATTTATGATGTTCATTGTGTAACTTTCGTATGTATAATGTGCTTTACACACACAACATGAACTATACTCACGCTTATATTCGATTGCTAAAGCAATGCATTGTCTGGAGTTCAAAATACTAACTATGTGGATCAATTGTGTCGAATAATAACATAGACATGCTCAAATTCGATAGAATCTAGATGTCTAATGGATCAATGGCCGTTCCTTACGCGAATTGCAAATATCATGATCCCATCCTAATATTTGGATACAATTTATATCTTTAATCAATGTGTAAAACAGTCTTTTACGTGTAGTTTCACTCTCCATCGGTGGTCTCTCACAAATGCTCACACACTCTCTCCCGAGGTGTCTTTCTCGCACACATGCTCTCGATATAACCCTCCCTCCCTCTCGTAACCATTTACGATTGTTTTCACTAACCTTTATCACAAGCACTCTTCCTCTCGCAAGCATACACACGCACAATCTCCATCGACCCTTTCTATATACATAGACCCGCCTACGTGTCTCCTGTACGCACATTATCTTTAGGCCTGTCTCTCACGCATTGTCTCACACCTCTCTTCCTAATCGACGAGTATGATTCTAGCAGAGCATTCTGTAGGATGCCCCTTAAAGTTAGGTAGGATGAATAGAAATATCAGATAAAGGGGTTACCTTAGTCCGAGAACCTAGGGTTACAAATCCTAGCCGGCTTTGTCAGTGGACACAGAGTCCTTCACAATTATGCTATCTTTGTCTTGTATGATTTATACTCGATCTTTGTTGCTGCGATGGCCTTTGATAGTTCGATGGCTGTGTGCTCGGCCTCATTGACTGCTGAAACAACCTGCCATAATTTAGCACTCAAATATGTTTGCTGAATTAGCTTTACATATATTTCGTTACTTAGATCTGCTCGTCGAAATATCTTGCCATAGCTTTAGACATCGACCTAGGTATTTTTTCTGGACTTCATAAAAAAGCATATATGTTTTTCCTGTAATATCTAGTAGAAGAACTAATTTGTATGTCTAACAGATGGACATGACTTGGATAACTTCTGATCGAAGATTCTCCGCTGCATATGTCGAGGCGGTTGAAAACTTCGTGAACTTTATCAGAGCTAAGTACGGTGGTCTGAAATCAGATGTGCTCTGCCCGTGTAGCAGTTGTATGAATTCAGTTACAAGACCCCAGTCAACTGTGCAAAATCATCTACACTTGCATGGGATGTTGGTCACATATACTAGGTGGGTTCATCATGGTGAAGCTGTGAACGTCAATGTTATTGACTACGTGGAAGCAGCAGATCACCATCTTGATCTGCCTGATGCTCAGGTGGAAGAGGAGGAGGAGGTGGTGGTGGCGGAGCCAGTGAGTTTGACCAACATTGAAACAATGCTACAAAATGCTCGTGCATTCCGTGAAATTTCACCTGCAGAAGAAAAACGGTGGGCCCGCATGTTGGAACAATGCAACGTGGCTGTCACCCCAGGAAATAAGCTATCAGTATTCTCAGCTATGGTCACCTTTTTCAGGTGAAGACATCTGAGCGGATGACCAACAAATCATTCGATGCGATGTTGGCTGCTTTCCACAAAGCTTTCCCAGATGCGTCTGAGCTGCCACACACCTACAGTAAAATGAAGAATTTCCTTCGTGCAGTTGGAATTGGATATGATATGATCCATGTTTGTAAGAATAATTGTGTTCTGTTCCGGAAGGATTATGCCAACTTAAGTGAATGCCCGAAATGCAAATCATCAAGATGGAAAGATGGCGATGCTGTGAAGAGGATTCCTCATAATGTTCTGAGACATTTTCCAATTACACCAAGATTGCAGAGGTTGTTTCATGATGCTGAAACAAGAGAGGATGTACTATGGCATTATAGGAACCAGGAGTACAGAGATCAGAATGTAATGAGCCATCCATCACATGGTAGTGAGTGGAAAAGCTTCAATCAGAAACACAAAAAGTTTGCTGCTGACCCAAGAAACATTAGACTTGGCTTAGCTTCAGATGGATTTAACCCATTTGGCCACCAGAGCGCCACATATAGCATGTGGCCAGTGCTTGTTATCCCTTACAACGTGCCTCCAAATGTCTGCACCAAAGAATCAAACTACATGATGGCCTTGCTCATCCCAGGTCCAAAAAGTCCTGGAAGGGATTTTGATTTGTTCATGGAGCCTCTTGTGGAGGAACTTCAACAGCTATGGAGGGGTGTTCTCACACGAGACCTATATAGCAGCCCACCAGCTGATTTCTTTCTGCGTGTTGTTATAATTTGGCATCCATGATTATCCGGCTTTGGGAACTATGTCAGGGCGAACTACACATGGTTACAATGCATGTGTTCGCTGTGACAGGAATCCGCTGTCATACGCAATACTTAGCAAGATCTGTTACATTGGACACCACCGTTTCCTTGCCAAGGACAAGCCGCATCCTAGAAAATACCGAAGACATGTGTTCAATGCAAAGCATGAAAACCGTGATGCGCCAAAGAGGCTCACCGCCGATGAGTTGCAAGTGGAATTAGAGAAGGTCAGGCATATTACACCAGGAAACCATCCTCGTAATGGTAGCGGGAAAATGAAGCGTGGCAGGGCAGAAGAGAGATTATTGTTTACCCGCAGGTCCACTTTGTGGGACTTGGAGTATTGGAAAGATTTGGATCTGCGGCATAATCTTGATGTGATGCACATCGAGAAAAATATATGTGACAGCATTATCGGCACACTTCTTAATATTGAAGGCAAGACGAAAGATACCTTAAAATCTAGGATTGATTTGACACACCTGGGTATCAGACAGGATTTGCAGGTGCAAGATGAAGGTAAACCACGGGATATGGCACCAGCTGTGTACATCTTGGACAAGGAAAAAAGAAAAGAATTCTGCGAGGTCCTGTCACGTGTGAGATTCCCACATGGATTTGCTTCCAACCCTGAAAGGAGAGTCGGTGCAGATGGAAACAAGGTACAAGGGTTGAAAACTCATGACTGCCATGTCCTACTTCAAAGGGTTTTACCTGTTACCTTTAGAGGATTGGGCCGCCCTGACTTATACAGAGCAGTTGTAGAGTTGGGACAATTCTTCAGGGAACTCTGCAGTAGAAATATCAGGATAGATGTTTTGGAGCGTCTTAGAGACAAGATACCAACTATCCTATGCGACCTTGAGAAGATATATCCTCCAGCCTTCTTTGATGTGATGGGGCATTTGGCTGTTCATCTACCTGATGAGGCACTACTTAGAGGTCCAGTACAGTATGGCTGGATGTACCCTATTGAAAGGCGGCTAGGCACTTTCAAGGGCTATGTTGGGAACAGATCTAGACCCGAGGGTTCCATTGCAGAGGCCTACATTGCTACAGAAGTGTTGACATTCTGCTCAAAATACATTGAAACAACTGATCAACTTAGCAAATAGGTGGGTGAAGACAATCCCGGGCTCAATGTTTTCGATTATTCTGTTCGAGTTACAGGGAAGAGTCGACAAGAGGACAAACCTAAAGATTTGGACAAAATGGTTTGGTATGTGTTGAATAACTGTCCTGAGATACTACCTTATATCAAGTAAGTGCTAAGTACTGCAGCTTATACATCGTAATCTACTAAACTTGCAGCACATTCTTATATATTTAGATGTTTGACGCGATCACTATGTTGTGCAACATCTACAAAAAGGAGTTACTGCCGCAAAATCCAAGAAACATTGACAAACTGTTTATGGTAGGATTTGCGAAATTGTTAAAGAGCCATGTAAGCTTTTGAATTGCACTGTCAGTTTTTTTTAATATATTGAGTACATAAGATGACCAGCTTGTCTATTTTCTAACCATAGGTTAAGAAGATGCGGGAGGATGGGCAGGCAGTTGATGATGCCCTTTACTCACTAGCAATGGGTCCTGATACTCGGGTAAGACATTATGAATCTTGCGTTGTTGGAGATGTGCGCTACAACACCCTTGCACGAGACGAAGGCAGGAAGACACAAAACAGTGCCATCATGAGCACGGATACGTATGATAAAGAGACAACTGAAATGTATGCTAACATAACAGACATTGTTCAGTTGCAGTATATCTCCAGTTTCGAGGATCATCGGTGTGTGGTTCTGTTGTGCTGTCGTTGGTATAACCTGTTTTCCAGGATCGCAAAACCCAGAGCTGATGATTATTTCAAATCCATCAATGTCAAGGTGGCGTACCAGACCAACGAGCCTTTTGTTTTGGCAAATCAAGCAACACAGATATTTTTCTTGGAAGACACATTTGCACGTAGCGATGACTGGAGAGTATTGCAAAGGTTTGAGCAGAGAAATTCGTTTAATGAAGTTGCACAACAAGATGATGCTGACACTGCTCCTGATGTACAAGATAACACAGATGTTCCTAATATCTTTGAGAACCATCACGTCAATGACGCCGGCGAAAAGATTACCTGTTGTGCTGTGGACATACAAGAGTTGATCAAGAAGAAGCCAACGTTCGAGGACGTTGAGGACGAAGAAGAAGATGACACCATGGGGAATTACGATTCAGACTGATACACATGGCGAAGATGTTGACGCTGCTGCTGCGGATGATGATTACATTGCTTTTGTCATATTTGCCTGTCAGGAGACGTTTTTTTATCTACTATGTGAAATTGTGTTTGCTATGACAACTGAAACCTGATGAACATGTTGTTTAGTATTTTCCTGTGAGAACATCAGTTCTTATGTATGCTGATTTGTGTTTGGTGATTGTATGACGACTAAAACATGATGACATTGTTGTTTAGTTGTACTCATATTTGGCTGTGAAACATGAATTTGATGACATATTTTGCTGTTGGACTGCAATTTGCTCGACGTCTTCGAATCAGAACAAAGCTGACCCGACAGGGCCTCTGCTAATTTATTTATTTATTACCAAAAGGGCCTCTGCTATTTATTTATTTATGAGCAAAAGGGGATACCCCCTGATTTCCGTTAATAGAAATCATTAGATGTTCACAACACTACGCCCAGCCTGCTACACAGGTTTCATTCATTACTAGTTTCAGCAAAGTGCTTATGTCATAGCCACTGAATACATCACGAGTGCTACATACACTGCAAATAAAGAGACGATAATCCTACAGAGCACATCGATTTTGCCCATTATCTTCACAAGCTCTTTCATCTCCTCATTGTTGTCAAGGCCATTCAGCAGCTGTTGCTTGGCCATGATCAGAGGAACTGCATCTTTAACCTTCTGCTCTGCATCTTCCTCTTCTGCCGTTCCTTCAGTTACTTGTCCAACACCCCAACCTGCTGGTATTGGGATTCCTCGGCTAACCAAATAATCAGCGTAGTTGCACTCCCCCACATCAGCAACTTCCCAGAAATACAAATCACACGAATCTTCCCTTTTCTGCACGAATCAAATTGGAAGATCATCAACCAAACTATTAAAAAATCAGCAACTGAAAGCAGCAGAACAACACTTAAACATATTATCACCCCATGATTCGGGCATTTGTAGAAGACTCGGCCAGGGTTGAGGATTGTGGTTGAGACGCGACGGATGACTCTGTGTGATTTGCAGCAGTGGCACCACACCAACGGCAGCGGGTTGTGATGAGCAACCTGCTGCGGTGCGCGTGCCGGCGGGGGTGTGATGAGACCCACAGGCGATGGTACGGGTGGCGACTTGGCGCATATCTGGTTGTTGCCTGCTGAAGAGCAGGTGGACGAGCAGCCAGCAGACATGGTTGCTGCAGCCAGAGCTTCTGATGCTAGGCAGAGTAAGTAGAGAAGAGGAGAAGCGAACGTTGGATATGTCAGTTTCATTACTTGCAGAGTAGCATAGCACCATATATAGTCATAGTCTAGGTTTGGATTCGAACCAGCTATAGGAGCATGTCTCTCTTTTTTCTAGAACTCAGCAACGTCTCTTTACTGGTACACTAGCTTGTTCTGTACGCCTTCCCAAGTCTTTGATTTTCTTTCCCTTTGTTTTGCGAGGAAGGAAGGAGGACAAAATTGAGAGTTCCTGGGACTCGAACCCAAGACCTCTCGGTTGAAAACCAAGGGTGCTAGTCACTTATGTGGCGAACGTTCCCTGGGAGGAGGACGGAAGACGAACGCATTTTCCTCGCGGTAGTTGCGACACAAGATCAAATGGTCGCAGTTTCGGGAATGTTATCAGACGAACGAGCCCAGTTTTTCTTTTCTTCCTATATATAAAAAATTATGCTACTTGGTGTCGGCTTAGTCAACAAACGATTGTGCCAACCTTGACCGTTGGATTGACATTCAACGTCTGTCGTGTTTCTTCAGTCTCTTCTTGCTCGAGCCGCCAAAGCCAAACCAGCGCCGACGGGACCGCGTGCTCCCGCCTCCCATGGCTGGCTGTGCTGCCGCGCACCCATCGTGGCCACATCGCACCCTAAAACTCTGCGCATCTTCCCCGTTCCTGTTCGTTCCCGTCCGAGGCCTCACCATCGCCCTCCGCCTTGGTTCGCTCGTCGCGGCGCTGCCCTCCGGTGCTGTCAACATGGTCAACAACCGAGAGGAATAAGGAGATGACTGTACATGGTGAGGATGACAATAGGGACCCAGCAGCACGCGCAGTAATTTTGTTTTTTGGGACGGAGAAGGGTATCAACTGGGTTGTGCGGGAGCTGTGGCCCGTCTAGCCCAGGCTTTTATTTCATATGTTTAGCACATGACCAGCCCAGTTTGTTTTTTTCCTTTCTGGAAATGGCTAGCTAGCTATTTTTTTTGCAAACAGGCAATTAGTTCCAAAATACATTTTTCTTTCGGATTTTGATATTTTAAATTTCATTGTTTTTGTGCAGGTAAAATTTGTTGGAAATATGCCCTAGAGGCAATAATAAAATGGTTATTATTATATTTCCTTGTTCATGATAATTGTCTATTGTTCATGCTATAATTGTGTTATCCGGAAATCGTAATACATGTGTGAACACATAGACCATAACATGTCCCTAGTGAGCCTCTAGTTGACTAGCTCATTGATCAACAGATAGTCATGGTTTCCTGACTATGGACATTGGATGTCATTGATAACGGGATCACATCATTAGGAGAATGATGTGATGGACAAGACCCAATCCTAAGCATAGCACAAGATCGTGTAGTTCGTTTGCTAGAGCTTTTCCAAATGTCAAGTATCATTTCCTTAGACCATGAGATTGTGCAACTCCCGGATACCATAGGAGTGCTTTGGGTGTGCCAAAACGTCAACAACGTAACTGGGTGGCTATAAAGGTGCACTACGGGTATCTCTGAAAGTGTTTGTTGGGTTGGCACGAATTGAGACTGGGATTTGTCACTCCGTATGACGGAGAGGTATCTCTGGGCCCACTCGGTAATGCATCATCATAATGAGCTCAATGTGACCAAGTGTTTGGTCACGGGATCATGCATTATGGTACGAGTAAAGTGACTTGCCGGTAACGAGATTGAACAAGGTATTGGGATACGACGATCGAATCTCGGGCAAGTAACGTACCGATTGACAAAGGGAATTGTATACGGGATTGATTGAATCCTCGACATCGTGGTTCATCCGATGAGATCATCGTGGAACATGTGGGAGCCAACATGGGTATCCAGATCCCGTTGTTGGTTATTGGCCAGAGAGGTGTCTCGGTCATGTCTGCATGATTCCCGAACCCGTAGGGTCTACACACTTAAGGTTCGATGACGCTAGGGTTATAAGGAAGGTTTGTATGTGATTACCGAATGTTGTTAGGAGTCTCGGATGAGATCCCGGACGTCACGAGGAGTTCTGGAATGGTCCGGAGGTAAATATTTATATAGGGGAAGTCACCATACGGTCACCGGAAATATTCGGGGGTATACCGGTATTGTACCGGGACCACCGGAGGGGTTCCGGGGGTCCACCGGGAGGGTCCACCTGCCCCGGAGGGCCTTATGGGCTGTAGGTGGAAGGGAACCAGCCCTTAGTGGGCTGGGCGCCAAACCCCCTAGGGCCCATGCGCCTAGGTTTTGGGGGAAACCCTAAAGGGGGGCGCCCCTCCCTTTGCTTGGGGGGCAAGCCACCTCCCCCTTGGCCGCCGCCCCCCTCTAGATCCCATCTAGAGGGGCCGGCCCCCTTCCCCCTTCTCCCTATAAATAGAGGGGTGAGGGGAGGGCTGCAGCACCACATCCAGGGCGCAGCCCCTCCCCTCCCCAACACCTCTCCTCCTCCACGTGTGCCTGGCGAAGCCCTGCCGGAGAACTGTCACTCCACCACCACCATGCCGTCGTGCTGCTGTTTGAGCCTTCTTCCTCAACCTCTCCCTCCTCCTTGCTGGATCAAGGCGTGGGAGACGTCACCGCTCCGTACGTGTGTTGAACGCGGAGGTGCCGTCCGTTCGGCGCTTGGATCATCGGTGATTTGGATCACGGCGAGTACGACTCCATCAACCCCGTTCGCTTGAACGCTTCCGCTCACGATCTACAAGGGTATGTAGATGCACTCCTCCCCTCTCGTTGCCAGTAAACTCCATATATTGATCTTGGTGATGCATAGAAAATTTTAATTTATGCTACGATCCCCAACAGTGGCATCATGAGCCAGGTTTATGCGTAGTTTCTATGCACGAGTAGAACACAAGTTGTTGTGGGCGTTGATTTTGTCAATTTACTTGCCGTTACTAGTCTTATCTTGATTCGGCGGCATCGTGGGATGAAGCGGCCCGGACCGACCTTACACGTACGCTTACGTGAGACAGGTTCCACCGACTGACATGCACTAGTTGCATAAGGTGGCTAGCGGGTGTCTGTCTCTCCCATTTTAGTCGGATCGGATTCGATGAAAAGGGTCCTTATGAAGGGTAAATAGAAATTGGCATATCACGTTGTGGTTTTGGCGTAGGTAAGAATTGTTCTTGCTAGAAACGTATAGCAGCCACGTAAAAGTTTGCAACAACAATTAGAGGACGTCTAACTTGTTTTTGCAGCAAGTGTTATGTGATGTGATATGGCCAGAAGGATGTGATGAATGATATATGTGATGTATGAGATTGATCATGTTCTTGTAATAGGAATCACGACTTGCATGTCGATGAGTATGACAACCGACAGGAGCCTAGGAGTTGTCTTAATTTATTTATGACCTGCGTGTCAACTGAAACGTCATGTAATTACTTTACTTTATTGCTAACCGTTAGCCATAGTAGTAGAAGTAATAATTGGCGAGACAACTTCATGAAGACACGATGATGGAGATCATGATGATGGAGATCATGATGATGGAGATCATGGTGTCATGCCGGTGACGATGATGAACATGGCGCCCCGAAGATGGAGATCAAAAGGAGCAAAATGATATTGGCCATATCATGTCACTATTTGATTGCATGTGATGTTTATCATGTTTTACATCTTATTTGCTTAGAACGACGGTAGCATAAATAAGATGATCCCTCGCTAAAATTTCAGGAAAGTGTTCCCCCTAACTGTGTACCGTTGCGAAGGTTCGTTGTTCCGAAGCACCACGTGATGATCGGGTGTGATAGGTTCTAACGTTCGCATACAACGGGTGTAAGCCAGATTTACACACGCAATACACTTAGGTTGACTTGACGAGCCTAGCATGTACAGACATGGCCTCGGAACACAAGAGACCGAAAGGTCGAACATGAGTCGTATAGCAGATACGATCAACATGAAGATGTTCACCGATGATGACTAGTCCGTCTCACGTGATGATCGGACACGGCCTAGTTGACTCAGATCATGTATCACTTAGATGACTAGAGGGATGTCTGTCTGAGTGGGAGTTCGTTAATAATTTGATTAGATGAACTTTATTATCATGAACTTAGTCTAAAAAACCTTTACAATATGTCTTGTAGATCAAATGGCCCACGCTAATGTTGCCCTCAACTTCAACGCGTTCCTAGAGAAAACCAAGCTGAAAGACGATGGTAGCAAATACACGGACTGGGTCCGTAACCTGAGGATTATCCTCATAGCTGCCAAGAAAGCATATGTCCTTGAAGCACCGCTAGGTGATGCACCTGTTTTCCCAGCAACTCAAGACGTTCTAAACGCCTGGTAGTCACGTAGTGATGATTACTCCCTGGTTCAGTGCGGCATGCTTTACAGCTTAGAACCGGGGCTCCAAAAGCGTTTTGAGCAGCACAGAGCATATGAGATGTTCCAAGAGCTGAAAATGGTTTTCCAAGCTCATGCCCGGGTCGAGAGATATGAAGTCTCCGACAAGTTCTACAGTTGTAAGATGGAGGAGAATAGTTCCGTCAGCGAACACATACTCAAAATGTCTGGGTTGCACAACCGCTTGTCTCAGCTGGGAGTTAATCTCCCGGATGACGCGGTCGTTGACAGAATCCTTCAGTCGCTCCCACCTAGCTACAAGAGCTTTGTGATGAACTTCAATATGCAGGGGATGGAAAAGACCATTCCTGAGGTATATTCAATGCTGAAATCAGCGGAGGTGGAGATCAAAAAGGAACATCAAGTGTTGATGCTGAATAAAACCACTAAGTTCAAGAAAGTCAAGGGTAAGAAGAACTTCAAGAAAGACGGCAAGGGAGTTGCCGGGAAGAAGACAAAGAATGGACCCAAGCCTGAGACTGAGTGCTTTTATTGCAAGGGAAACGGTCACTGGAAGCGGAACTGCCCCAAGTACTTAGCGGATAAGAAGGCCGGCAATACCAAAGGTATATGTGATATACATGTTATAGATGTGTACCTAACCAGCGCTCGTAGTAGCTCCTGGATATTTGATACTGGTGCGGTTGCTCATATTTGTAACTCAAAGCAGGAGCTGCGGAATAAGCGAAGACTGGCGAAGGACGAGGTGACGATGCGCGTCGGGAATGGTTCCAAGGTCGATGTGATTGGCGTCGGCATGCTACCTCTACATTTACCTACGGGACTAGTTTTAAACCTCAATAATTGTTATTTAGTGCCAGCTTTGAGCATGAACATTGTATCTGGATCTCGTTTAATGCGAGATGGCTACTCATTTAAATCCGAGAATAATGGTTGTTCTATTTATATGAGAGATATGTTTTATGGTCATGCCCCGCTGGTCAATGGTTTATGCTTAATGAATCTCGAACGTGATGGTACACATATTCATAGTGTGAATGCCAAGAAATGTAAGGTTGATAATGATAGTCCCACATACTTGTGGCACTGCCGCCTTGGTCACATTGGTGTCAAACGCATGAAGAAACTCCATGCAGATGGACTTTTGGAGTCTCTTGATTATGAATCATTTGACACGTGCGAACCATGCCTCATGGGCAAAATGACCAAGACTCCGTTCTCCGGAACAGTGGAGCGAGCAACCAACTTATTGGAAATCATACATACTGATGTGTGCGGTCCAATGAGCGTTGAGGCTCACGGTGGCTATCGTTATGTTCTCACCCTCACTGATGACTTGAGTAGATATGGGTATGTCTACTTAATGAAACACAAGTCTGAGACCTTTGAAAAGTTCAAGGAATTTCAGAGTGAGGTTGAGAATCAACGTGACAGGAAAATAAAGTTCTTACGATCAGATCGCGGAGGGGAATATTTGAGTCACGAATTTGGCACACACTTAAGGAAATGTGGAATTGTTTCACAACTCACGCCGCCTGGAACACCACAGCGTAATGGTGTGTCCGAACGTCATAATCGCACTCTATTGGATATGGTGCGATCTATGATGTCTCTTACCGATCTACCGCTATCATTCTGGGGTTATGCTTTAAAGACTGCCGCATTCACTTTAAATAGAGCTCCGTCGAAATCCGTTGAGACGACACCGTATGAATTATGGTTTGGAAAGAAACCTAAGCTGTCGTTTCTTAAAGTTTGAGGATGCGATGCTTATGTCAAGAAACTTCGACCTGAAAAGCTCGAACCCAAGTCGGAAAAATGTGTCTTCATAGGATACCCTAAGGAAACCATTGGGTATACCTTCTACCTCAGATCCAAAGGCAAGATCTTCGTTGCCAAGAACGGGTCCTTTCTGGAGAAAGAGTTTCTCTCGAAAGAAGTAAGTGGGAGGAAAGTGGAACTTGATGAGATGACCCCTCTCGAACCAGAAAGTAGCGCAGCACAAGAAAATGTTTCTGTGGTGCCTGCGCCGACTAGAGAGGAAGTTAATGATGACGATCATGATCAAGTTACCACTGAACTTCGTAGGTCCATAAGGACACGTTCCGCACCAGAGTGGTACGGCAACCCTGTCCTGGAAATCATGTTGTTGGACAACGGTGAACCTTCGAACTATGAAGAAGCAATGGCGGGTCCAGATTCCAACAAATGGCTTGAAGCCATGCAATCCGAGATAGGATCCATGTATGAAAACAAAGTGTGGACTTTGACAGACTTACCCGATGATCGGCGAGCGATAGAAAATAAATGGATCTTTAAGAAGAAGACGGACGCGGATGGAAATGTTACCATCTATAAAGCTCGACTTGTCGCTAAGGGTTATCGACAAGTTCAAGGAGTTGAGTACGATGAGACCTTCTCACCCGCAGCGAAGCTGAAGTCCGTCCGAATCATGTTAGCAATTGCCGCATTCTACGATTATGAAATATGGCAAATGGACGTCAAAACGGCATTCCTTAATGGCTTCCTTAAGGAAGAATTGTATATGATGCAGCCGGAAGGTTTTGTCGATCTTAAGAATGCTGACAAAGTATGCAAGCTCCAGCGCTCAATCTATGGGTTGGTGCAGGCATCTCGGAGTTGGAACATTCGCTTTGATGAGATGATCAAAGCGTTTGGGTTACACAGACTTATGGAGAAGCCTGTGTTTACAAGAAAGTGAGTGGGAGCTCTATAGCATTTCTCATATTATATGTGGATGACATACTATTGATGGGAAATGATATAGAATTCTTGGAAAGTATAAAGGCCTACTTGAATAAGTGTTTTTCAATGAAGGACCTTGGAGAAGCTGCTTAGATATTAGGCATCAAGATCTATAGAGATAGATCGACACGCCACATAGGTCTTTCACAAAGCACATACCTTGACAAGATATTGAAGAACTTCAATATGGATCAGTCCAAGAAGGGGTTCTTGCCTGTATTCACTACAGGAAATAGCTACTTTGCCGTCTGCCACGGCGGACGGCAAAGACCTTTGCCGTCAGCCGCGGATGGCAAAAGGCTCCGGCAAAGAAGGCTACGGTAAACAGCTGCTTTGCCGTCTGCTTCCTGGCGGTGGATGGCAAAGGCTCTTTGCCGTCTGCCGCGGACGGCAAAGAGGGCGGATGGCAATAATTGCGCTGTCAGTCCGTTAAGTGGCTAACGGCAGACCTTTGCCGTCCGCCGCTGACGGCAAAATTTCTCTGGTCTTTGCCGTCCGCTATATGATGTCATCTACACGTCACTAGATGGCAGGTTCTTTGCCGTCTGCCGCTGATGGCAAAGTGCAGGTTCTTTGCCGTCTGCCACGGATGGCAAAGTCTTTGCCGTCTGCCACTGTAGGCAAACTGACCAAATGGGTCAGCTCCCAGGAAGCACAGTTGGCTGCCACGTGGCTTCTTTGCCGTCCGCGGCAGACGGCAAAGAGGCCGTTGCCGTCTGTGGCAGACGGCAAAGAGCCTGCATATTGGGTTTTTTTTCTGTTTTTTATTAAATCCCACAATTTTCACAGAAAATATATATGACATATAGATATATTTCACAGGCATTCATAAGCAAGTCCATAAGCAAGTTCATGTATTTCACAGGCATTCATAAGCAAGTCCATAAGCAAGTTCCATCCGTACATATTACATAAGCAAGTTCCATCCATCATTTCATACATAAACAAGTTCCATCCATACATAAACAAGCACTCCATAGCTAAGGTGACTAGAATGAGAAGACAAAGAAACAAGAAGAGTAGAACAAGCACTCCATCCAGCACATAATGAAATCTGCAAAATGGCAAAATAAGAAAGTTAGAAATGGATCGTTTTTTAGCTCACTTAGGTGAAATGGATCGTTTTTGAGGTAACTAAGGTGAAATGGATCGTTTTTTAGCTCACTTAGGTCAAATGGATCGTTTTTGAGCTAACTTAGTTGAAATGGATCGTTTTTGAGCTAACTTTGTTGAAATGGATCATTTTTGAGCTAATTTAGTTGAAATGGATCGTTTTTTAGCTAACTTAGGTGAAATGGATCATTTATGAGCTAATTTAGTTGAAATGGATCTTTTTGAGCTAACTTAGGTGAAATGGATCATTTAAGAGCTAATTTAGGTGAAATGGATCGTTTTTAGCTCACTTAGGTCAAATGGATCGTTTATGAGCTAAATTAGTTGAAATGGATCGTTTATGAGATAACCTAGGTAAGATGGGTCATTTTGGAGTTAACCTAGGTGAAATGGGCCATTTTAAAGCTAACGTAGGTAAAATGGATCATTTAGGAGCTAATCTAGGTAAAATGGGTCATTTTTGAGCTAACTTGGATGAACTGCATCATTTATAAGCTAACCTAGGTAAAATGGGTCATTTTGGAGGAAAAGAAGCTAACTCTAGGTCATTATGGTAAGCATATTGGAGGAAATAAAGCTAAGTCTAGGTCTTTATGCATTTGTTAAGCAAAACACTAGAGAAACTTACCGTGATCAGGGAGGTGTAGGAGCGGGGTGGCTAGTGCCGCTACCTGGAGAAGGATCGTGCGATGCGTTTCTGGAGTTAAGCTGCACCAAAGATCATTTCCAATGTCTCGTTAGCATTACGACACTCAAATGTTAAGACTAGCAAGTAATGTCCATTCAAATTAAACTCACCGTGCTCCCAGGAGCAATCACTGGCATCGGCGGAGCGGGCTGACCGGACTTCTCGCACACAGACTGCACATTTGGTTTTCAGAACAGAGTCATACTAGTTAGTAATGAGACTCAAATGTTAAGACTAGCAAGTAATCTGCAGAAGAAACTTACCACAAGGAGCTCGTACATGGCCCTTGCCTGCATGTCATTCCGTGCCCTCTCCTCCTCCATCATCTTTCTCGTCCTCTCCTCCATCTCCCGCTGCCTCTCCGCCGCCTCCGCCAGAAGTTTCTCCGTTCTATCTCTCTCAGTCTGTATAGCAGCCTGCAACACCACTCACATGACCATTTGTAATCATTGATGGAAGCGCACACAATGTAATGGAGAAAGATAACTGAGTACGTATCACTAACCTTGATGGCGAGTTGCACTGGCCGTTCACGAGGCCTTATCTCAGGAGCGGAGCTCGACTGGCGCGCCTTGATCTCCGGGAGAGTGCTAGGACAACGGATAAGTCCATCTCCAATGGCTATGGAGCCATGGGACCTCCCGCCACCAGATATCATCACCAGCTCTGGATCAATGGGACCCTGGCTCGGGTTAAAGTCCTCCCCTTTCCTCGCCTTCCCCTCATCTCTATATCTCACGAGCTTGTTGTGGGAGGAGATGTTGGTGAAGTTGTTTGCATCATCGAGGTCAGACTGAGAGAAAGCCTTGACTTTCTTGAAAGAGCCAGTGTGGGCCATGGCATACAGGTCGTACACCTCTGGCACCTTATCCGCCTTATTGTAGCGTGCCTGAAAGAGAGAAACAATGAAAATTAGTAATTAAAGGGCTCAAGCTAGCATGATGAATGAATTGCATGAATCATGAAGCAAACCACATACCCAGTTGCGCCCGAACTGATATAAGTTGGAGCTGCCTTGATGGTGTGGCACACCTTCCATTTGGGCACGTTTGTCCTTGGCCTGGTTGTGGAGGGCTAGCCATTCTTTTGAGCACCACTCATCGACCAACACCTCCCAACAATCCATCCGATCCGCACACCATCTCGGAGGCGCCTAAGTTAGCAAATAGAAACTTGAGCGCTACGGCTAAGAATTACTAAATGAAGGAACTTAAGTAGAAGGCCTTAAGAATTACCTTCATGTACTGCTCCTTACTCAGGAACTTATCGCGGCACGCCGGCTTGGTCTTCTTGATACCACGCAAGGCGTAGTAGTCTCGAACAGCCTGCACCCGAGCCTCGTGCCGTAAGTTCTGGAGTAGGCGCTTGCAGACGTTCTGGATAACATTTGCGCTGTCCTCCTCGTATCCCTCCTCACACCTGTAGAATGTCTGCAATCAAATGAGACAATATTGATTAGTACAATTAATAACTAGCTAGTTGAAGATTTTGAAATGTGTAAAGGAGAAATTACCCAGAACGTCCTGATCACCATGTCTGCCCTCGTGTCGCACACGACACCGTCGATAATGACATCCGGCGGGGCCGGGGCAGCCACGTAGTGCTCCCAGCTCAACCCAAGCTCTGGAAGCCGACCCTCACCAGGCAACGTGACAAACCCCGGGAAGTTTTGCCGGCAAAGAACTCCAAGGACGGAGTTGGGCCGGCGGACACTATGATGGTGGTCCCAACCCCTGCAGCATGACAAGGCCAACGCATTAGTTATTTGAAGAAACGTGAATGCAGAAGGTACAAAAATATTAAATGCACTTACGTACCTCTCCCCATCAGGGAAGATCAACCACCTCTGCTCGCGGGTCGCCGGCACGGACGGGAGCCGTGTAGCACCACGCTGGTAGACGGTGCCACCCTCCTCCTCAAGATCAGTCGGCTCCCCGCCATCATCAGCATGGCCACTCGGCTCCTCGGGCTGATCCGGCCAGGTACCCCATCCGGACGTGTGCTCCTCCGGGGTCTCGTGGGCCGAACTCTCGTGGGCCGAAGGCCAGTCGACCCGAGGCTCGTGGGCCCAAGACCCGTGGACCGGAGGCTCGTGGACCGGAGTCCGTGTAGCCTCCTCCTCGGACGAGTCCACCCTAGCAGTCACGTGCTCGGGTGAAACAGCTGGGGGTGGCGGCGAGGAAGGCGCCGTAGCAGTCACCCTACCTCCTCTCCCGCGACCACGTGCCCCACCTCCTCTCTTCCTACCTCGTCCCCTGCTGGGCACCGCGGTCGACGAAGAAGGGCCCGGCGGTGTGGACATACTGTCCAGCAACGCTCGGCGGAGAGGTGCGTCTGGAATCGAAGACCTCAGACCACGCGCCGACGAAGAAGGGGCCTTGGCGCGCTCCCGACCAGCGCCCACCATCTTTCAACACCTGCCATGACAAACAGTAAACGAAATTAGTACAACATAAAAAAAGACCGACATGAATAATAATATGTGTATCACTTAAGTGTATCATCATCAAGTACAACATTACAAAATTTAATACCTGACACTACTAATAATCTCGATCAGTATCATCAATAAATGCATAATCATCATCATCACTATAATCAATGACGGGCTCATAGGGTTCAGTGGCATCAACATGTGCAAGGCCACCTTGACGTAATCGGTCAAGCAATGACAGGTCATCCGCAGCAGTAACCTCTTCTTGTTCCGGCTCTTCTTGTTCCTCCTCTGGGGTGATGTCGGATTCACTGTCGCTGTCTACTTCAATGTTTTGGGGTGAAGTATAGCGGTTCTTGAAACGCTTTTTGGAAAGACGTGTCTCTTGGAAGAATTCTCCTTCATATGTGTCTGGGTTAATGTGAGGTTCATAATCCTCTTCCTTTGGGGGAGATAGTCTAGCACGTGGCGGCACTTCATAAACGACATCCCAACCTTTCAGATTTGGATTAGTTTGGCAGGCCCACGGTAGATAGAATACTTGGGTCGCCTGTTGAGCCGTAATATAGACATCAGGAACATCTAAATGGGTGCTTTGGTTGATTTCAACTAGCCCTATATGTTCATGAGTCCTTCTAGTCTCCTTCGGCTGAAACCAATAACATTTGAAGACTACGACATTCGGTGGGTTTTCACCATAGAATAGAAGTTCATAAATTGCTTCAACTCTCCCATAATACTCGGTACCTCCTTCGCCGATAGCAGATACACAACAATTTGTAGACTTTCGGTCGGCCATAGATAGCTCTTTGCCATAGGTACGAAAGCGATACCCGTTGATGTCGTATTTGTCAAATGAACGGACCTTATAGTCAAAACCATTAGCGACTTGTCTCAATTCGGCGTCCATAGACTCTGAATTAGCCTACAAGTTTAATATGAAAGGATTGTTGCATTACGCACAAATTAGCGAATGAAACCGGGATAGCCGCCTACAAATTAGCCTACAAGTCTAATAGAAATTACCGTTTGTTTGAACCAAGAGATGAAACCGGGATAGCCGCCTCCTTGCTTTGCGAGAAGCTCATACTCTTCGACAGAATCCTTTTGGATCACCGCTCCATACGAGAATAAGGCGACGTATCGACTGTATGAAATATCCAGGAATAAGAGCAGTTCAAAGGAAATAGAAGTTGCGAAACTATGTACCGAGAACTTACTCGATGTACGGCCGCACTTCTATCAGGTTGTTGAAGATATACAACGAAATGGTCCGCCATTGTTCGTTATCCAAAGATACTGGATTTGAAACACTGGCTGGTGCGAGATTCCCTTTGAATAGGCTGAGGTTGGATCCACCCTTTTTAGGGTCGTCAGCATTGTACCGAGGCTTCGGATTATGCAAATGACGATTTTTGGCTTCGTAGTGTGCTGTCACGAAGTTTGCCGCCTCCTCAGTGATGAATGCCTCAGCCATCGATGCTTCAATTCTACGTTTATTTTTACATTTTTGTCGAAGCGTCTTCTGCATCCTCTCAGTTGGGTAGCACCAACGATTTTGCACGGGCCCCCCCAATCTTGCCTCGGTCGGGAGATGCAAAATCAAATGTTGCATTGGATTAAAGAAGCCCGGTGGAAAGATCTTCTCTAACTTGCAGATCAACTCCGGCGCCAACTCTTCCATTTCTTCTAGCACGCCAGGCGATAGTTCTTTCGCACAAAGAACACGGAAGAAATAGCTGAGTTCTGCCAGTACTAGCCATTCATCCTCAGGGATGAAGCCACGCAACATCACCGGCATTACCCGCTCAATCCATATGTGCCAATCATGACTCTTGAGACCAAATATCTTCAATTTATCAAGACTGGCTCCCCTCTGTAGATTCGCTGCATACCCATCGGGGAACATCAACTGCATTTTCACCCACAAGATAATTTCCCTCATAGCTGGCCTTCCAAGATTGAACCATGCCTTTGGCTTCGTCCAGTTCTGCTTTCCTTTCGGTTCTTTCATGTTTTGTAACGGCCTATCACATAGCGCCTCCAGATCGACTCTAGCCTTAGTATTATCCTTTGACTTCCCATCTATGCCGAACAATGTACCAAAAAGTGCCTCGGCGATATTCTTCTCAGTGTGCATCACGTCGATGTTGTGTGGGCAAAGGAGGTCTTTGAAGTAAGGCAGATCCCATAAGCATGTTTTGTGAGTCCAGGCGTGCTTAGAATTATACCCCTTGAAGTACCCTGGACGCTCTGGATCTGGCTCGAGAGCGTTTAACTGATCCAGGGTCTGTTGGCCTGTCAATGCAGGTGGTGCAGAGTTTTTGACAACTCTACCTCTGATGAAGTTCTTCTTGTCTTTCCTGAACTTATGGCGAGGATTCAGGAACTGTCTATGCATGTCGAAGCAAGAAAACTTGCGACCGGCCTGAAGCCAACGAAACTCAAGAGCTCCCTTGCATGTGGGGCACGGGAACCTTCCATGCACACACCAGCCAACGAATAGCGCATACGCCGGCAAGTCATGCGTCGAGTACATGTACCAGACACGCATTATGAAGTTCCGTTTGCTATAGGCATCGTATGTCTTGAACCCATTATCCCAGGCTTCTTGCAATTCGTCCTTAAGCGGTTGCATGTACACATTCATATTTTTCCCCGGATAGTTGGGCCCTGGAATTATCAACGTCAGGAAAATGTTCTTTCTTTGCATAATCTGTCCGGGGGGGAGATTGAGTGGAAAGACAAATACGGGCCAACAACTGTATTGGGCTGCCGTCATACCAAACACACTGAACCCATCCGTGCTGATGCCGACTCGAGGATGCCTCGGATCTGCCGCTTTGTCACCATGTAATTCATCAAACTTTTTCCACGCAACACCATCCGATGTGTGTACAATCATCAGATTCCCATCTGCATCTAGTTCGGTTCTTTTGCCCGTTTTGTGCCATGTCATCTGTCTGGCCGTCTCTTCGACCATGAAAAGACGTTGAAGTCTTGGTACGATTGGCATATACCGAAGAACACTAACGGGGATTTTGGTCTGTGTCTTCTCACCCATACCGTTGTCTACCACAACATACCTGGAAGACTTGCAAATGGGACAATAGTTCAAGTCCGCATAGTCAAGCCTAAACAAGACACATCCTTTCTCACAGGCATGTATCTTATCATAGGGCATCTTCAGTGCACGGAGGATTTTGTCCGACTGGTACAGGTTTGCAGGCATTACATGGCCTTTGGGTAGAAAGCGTCCAAATACTGTCATCATTGCATCGTAGCATTCTCTGCCCAAGTTGAACTGAGCCTTCAGAGCCATTACTTGTGAGATGGCATCCAACTGACAAAGCTCAGTGTGCTCATGGAGCGGACGTTTTGAAGACTCCAACATTTCATTGAAGGCCTTTGCAGATTCCTCCATCTCCTCGTCCGAATCCCGAGCATCATCAAAGTCTTGCACCATGTTTTCCATCCCGGTACCATGCTCGTCGGTGCGACGACGATCCACCTCAGCTCGGTCACGTTGGGCAGACTCACCATGAAATGTCCACACCGTATAATCGGGCGTAAAACCACTCTTCTGCAGGTGTTTGCCCATTTCAGCCTCTGTCCTCTTTTCCCAATTGCCGCACCGTAAACAGGGGCACCAGGTTTTCCTCTGGCCATTTGCAAATGCGGCTCGCACAAACCCCTTGGTTTTTGTGAACCATTCAGTGCTCCATTTGTTCTGACCAGTGTGACCGGTGTACATCCACGCACGATCACTCATCTTGACTTTCAGAGCTACTAGACACACAACAAATATATATATATAATTCACCATGTATATATTCATCAGTTGATCTACTTTGTCAATTTTATTACGTCCATGCAACCTACACTCTAATAGGTAATGATAGGTCCTAATCCCACCCGAGTATGTTTAGATTGGGTTCATTTTCCCATGCTATGCTCCGGATCCTACGCAAAATTTCGGCAGCACCTCCCCGCTGTTCTCCTGATACACGTCTCTGCAATAAACAGAGAGGATGTGTACCCGGAGAACAACAGGGGAGGCACTGACGAAATTTATGCGTCGGATCCGGAGCAAAGCATATGGGAAAACGAACCCAATCTAAACATACTCGGGCTGTCCATGGATAGCGTTGGACAATTCGAAAGAATCAAGGTTATAAATATGCAAATGCATGCATATTTATAACTATGACGCTTTCGAACGGGAGACACATATTGGTTACGCATACTGATGATTCAAGACACATATGTAGCTAGCTATCAAGTTTCATCGGAATAGATCAAATAATTAATGGGGGAGGAGGACATGTCATTTGTGCTCACCCACGAACGAAGGGGCAGAGCTCGTCAAACGCACGGCGAGGTCGTCGAACACCAAACCTCGCAGCGATGAAACAACTGCACATTTAAAACTACCCGATCAACACAATTATATATGATGTTTTTCATAACAAAATCGAAAGATATATGACCTAACTAATAATTCACAAATATATGACCCCGTCGGCTTCTGGAAGGCCAAAGAACACCTTTTCGGGAGGTGTCGGGGGTCGGGGTGTCGTGTCGGTCTCGGCGTGCCGTGTCGGGGTCGGGGTCTCGGGGTCGGGGTGTCGGGTCGGGGTGCCGGGTCGGGGTCGGGGTGCCGTGTCGGTGTCGGGGTCGGGGTGTCGGGTCAGGCTCGGGGTCGGGGTGTCGGGGTCGGGGTCGGGTCGGGGTATCGGGGTCGGGGTGTCGGGTCGGGGTCGGGGTGCCGTGTCGGTGTCGGGGTCGGGGTGTCGGGTCAGGCTCGGGGTCTCGGGGTCGGGGTCGGGGTCTCAGGGTCGGGGTGTCGGGTCGGGGTGCCGGGTCGGGGTCGGGGTGCCGTGTCGGTGTCGGGGTCGGGGTGTCGGGTCAGGCTCGGGGTCGGGGTCTCGGGGTCGGGGTCGGGGTCGGGGTGCCGTGTCGGTGTCGGGGTCGGGGTGTCGGGTCAGGCTCGGGGTCGGGGTCTCGGGGTCGGGGTGTCGGGTCGGGGTCGGGGTGCCATGTCGGTGTCGGGGTAAGGGTGGGTGTGGTGTCAGGATGTCGGTGTCGGGGTGTCGTGTCGGGGTCGGGGTGTCGTGTCGTGTCGGGGTGTCGTGTCGTGTCGGGGTGTCGTGCCGGGGTGTCGTGTCGGGGTGTCGCCTCCTCATCCTCCTCTCCTCTTTCTTCTTCTTCTTCTTCTTCTTCTTCTTCTTCTTCTTCTTCTTCTTCTTCTTTCTTCTCCTCCTCCTCCTCCTCCTCCTCTCCTCTTTCTTCTTCTTCTTCTTCTTCTTCTTCTTCTTCTTCTTCTTCTTCTCCTCCTCCTCCTCCTCCTCCTCCTCTTCTTCTTCTTCTTCTTCTTCTTCTTCTTCTTCTTCTTCTTCTTCTTCTTCTTCTTCTCCTTTTTCCTCTTCTTAAACCTACCACTAAGTAACCTAAAACAAAACTAAAACTAAACTAAAAGTAATCTAAACTAAAAATATAAAACTAAATCTAAATCTAAAACTAAACTAAAAGTAATCTAAAACTAAAAATCTAAAACTAAAAAACTAAACTAAACTAAAAAAACAGAAAAAACAGAAAAAAAAGGAGAAGAGGGGTGGGGCTCACCCGCGGCAGGGGTGGGGCGCTCGCCGACGGAGGGGCGTCGGAGGGGCGCTCGCCGACGGAGGGGCGGCGGGGGCGCCGCCGACGGAGGGGCGGCGGGGTGGCGCCGGCCGGGCGGAGGGGTGGGGGGCGATGGGGCGGAGGGGTGGGGGGGCGACGGGGCGGAGGGGGCGACGGGGCGGCACCGGGCGGCGGGTGGGGGGCGACGGGGCGGAGGGGCGACGGGGCGGAGGGGTGGGGGGCGGCGGGTGGCGGGGCGACGGGGCGGCGGCGGGCGGCGAGGGCCGGGGGCGGCGGCGGGCGGCGGCGGCGGCGGGCGGGCGGGATGTGCACGGTGGCGGGGCGCGTCGGGGAGGAGAGAGAGGAGAGAACAGAGAGTAACGGGCGGGGGGGGGGGTACGGGCCGTTAGGTAATCGGCTCTTTGCCGTCCGCTGGCGGACGGCAAAGAGGTGGGGCGTTAAGTTTTTTTCAAACGGGCGGGGGGTGGGGACCACCTCCCTCTTTGCCGTCCGCCAGCGGACGGCCAAAGATTCTTTGCCGTCTGCTAGCGGACGGCAAAGAGCTGGCTGATGGCAAAGAGCTTCTTTGCCGTCTGCCATTTTGCCGTCTGCTAGCGGACGGCAAAGAGCTGGCTGATGGCAAAGAGCTTCTTTGCCGTCTGCCATTTCTTTGCCGTCCGCTTTTTGGTAGCTGATGGCAAAGAGCTTCTTTGCCGTCAGCTAGCAGATGGCAAAGAGCTGGCAGATGGCAAATTAGTTGATTCCAGTAGTGATCGCAAGGTGTGAGATTGAGCACGGCTCAATGCCCGACCACGGCAGAAGATAGAGAAAAGATGAGTGTCGTCCCCTATGCCTCGGCCATAGGGTTTATTATGTATGCCATGTTGTGTACCAGACCTGATGTAAACCTTGCCGTAAATTTGGTAGGAAGGTACCAAAGTAATCCCGGCATGGAACACTGGACAGCGGTCAAGAACATCCTGAAGTACCTGAAAAGGACTAAGGATATGTTTCTCGTTTATGGAGGTGACGAAGAGCTCGTCGTAAAGGGTTACGTCGATGCTAGCTTCGACACAGATCTGGATGACTCTAAGTCACAAACCGGATACGTGTATATTTTGAATGGTGGGGCAGTCAGCTAGTGCAGTTGCAAGCAAAGCGTCGTGGCGGGATCTACATGTGAAGCGGAGTACATGGCAGCCTCGGAGGCAGCACATGAAGCAATCTGGATGAAGGAGTTCATTGCCGACCTAGGAGTTATTCCCAATGCATCGGGGCCGATGACTCTCTTCTGTGACAACACTGGAGCTATTGCCCTTGCCAAGGAGCCCAGGTTTCACAAGAAGACCAGGCACATCAAGCGTCGCTTCAACTCCATTCGTGAAAATGTTCAAAATGGAGACATAGATATTTGTAAAGTACCTACGGATTTGAATGTCGCAGATCCGTTGACTAAACCTCTTCCACGGGCAAAACATGATCAACACCAGAACTCTATGGGTGTACGATTCATCACAATGTAACTAGATTATTGACTCTAGTGCAAGTGGGAGACTGTTGGAAATATGCTCTAGAGGCAATAATAAAATGGTTATTATTATATTTCCTTGTTCATGATAATTGTCTATTGTTCATGCTATAATTGTGTTATCCGGAAATCGTAATGCATGTGTTAACACATAGACCATAACATGTCCCTAGTGAGCCTCTAGTTGACTAGCTCGTTGATCAATAGATGGTTACGGTTTCCTGACCATGGACATTGGATGTCATTGATAATGGGATCACATCATTAGGAGAATGATGTGATGGACAAGACCCAATCCTAAGCATAGCACTAGATCGTGTAGTTCGTTTGCTGAAGCTTTTCTAATGTCAAGTATCATTTCCTTAGACCATGAGATCGTGCAACTCCCAGATACCGTAGGAATGCTTTGGGTGTACCAAACGTCACAATGTAACTGGGTGGCTATAAAGGTGCACTACAGGTATCTCCGAAAGTGTCTGTTGGGTTGGCTCGGATCGAGACTGGGATTTGTCACTCCATATGACGGAGAGGTATCTCTGGGCCCACTCGGTATTGCATCATCATAATGAGCTCAATGTGACTAAATAGTTAGTCACTGGATCATGCATTACTGAAGGAGTAAAGTGACTTGCCGGTAACGAGATTGAACGAGGTATTGGGATACCGACGATCGAATCTTGGGCAAGTAACGTACCGATTGACCAAGGGAATTGTATACGGGATTGCTTGAATCCTCGACATCGTGGTTCATCCAATGAGATCATCGTGGAACATGTAGGAGCCAACATGGGTATCCAGATCCCGCTGTTGGTTATTGGCCAGAGAGGTGTCTCGGTCATGTCTGCATGATTCCCGAACCCGTAGGGTCTACACACTTAAGGTTCGATGACGCTAGGGTTATAAGGAAGGTTTGTATGTGATTACCGAATGTTGTTCGGAGACCCGGATGAGATCCCGGACGTCACGAGGAGTTCCGGAATGGTCCGGAGGTAAAGATTTATATATGGGAAGTCACCATACGGTCACCGGAAATATTCGGGGGTATACCGGTATTGTACCGGGACCACCGGAGGGGTTCCGGGGGTCCACCGGGAGGGTCCACCTGCCCCGGAGGGCCTTATGGGCTGTAGGTGAAAGGGAACCAGCCCTTAGTGGGCTGGGCGCCAAACCCCCTAGGGCCCATGCGCCTAGGTTTTGGGGGAAACCCTAAAGGGGGGCGCCCCCCCTTTGCTTGGGGGGCAAGCCACCTCCCCCTTGGCCGCCGCCCCCCCTCTAGATCCCATCTAGAGGGGCCGACCCCCTTCCCCCTTCTCCCTATAAATAGAGGGGTGAGGGGAGGGCTGCAGCACCACATCCAAGGCGCAGCCCCTCCCCTCCCCAACACCTCTCCTCCTCCGCGTGTGCTTGGCGAACCCCTGCCGGAGAACTGTCACTCCACCACCACCACGCCGTCGTGCTGCTGTTGGAGCCTTCTTTCTCAACCTCTCCCTCCTCCTTGCTGGATCAAGGCGTGGGAGACGTCACCGCTCCGTACGTGTGTTGAACATGGAGGTGCCGTCCGTTCGGCGCTTGGATCATCGGTGATTTGGATCACGGCGAGTACGACTCCATCAACCCCGTTCTCTTGAAAGCTTCCGCTCGCGATCTACAAGGGTATGTAGATGCACTCCTCCCCTCTCGTTGCTAGTAAACTCCATAGATTGATCTTGGTGATGCGTAGAAAATTTTAATTTATGCTATGATCCCCAACAAAATTTCATTGAATTTAAATTAAGGTATATTTAGTTTTAATATTAATTTGAATCTGGCTAGAAATTTCGGGCTGTATGATGTTTGGGACAGATTTGGAGGATGACTTGTGGGTCTACTAGGTTGACGTGTACAAAAGGCTTTGTCAACTTAGTCCACAAACGATTCTAGGAGCAGTGACCGTTGGATGTTAATCCAACGGCCGTGCTGCTTCTTCAATATCTGATCTTCTTGCTCCAGCCGCCCAAACCAGCGCCGGTGGGACTGCCTGCTCCCGCCTCCCGTGGCCGGCTATGCTGCCGCACAGGCCACACCGCCCCACCCTACTTCATTGTTGGCCAGGCCATTCCTCTACTCACCTACACCTCCTGTTATTTTTCGGCGACGGCAGCCGAACCAGTAAACCCTCGTACTCCCCACCGCATGGGCAACCATTTCCGAGTCTTCCCCGGCTCCATGTCGTTCCCTTCCTAGGCCTCGCCGTCGTCCACCGCCATGGTGCTCTCGGCGCGGCCTGGTCAACATGGTCAACGAACGACATCCATCGGACATGGACTGTACGTGGAGAGGCTGACAGCTGGGTCCACGGCCGCACACAAGGAAATGCCTCCTTATTACGCGCAAAATAATGATTCCTCCACCTAACATCTGGGACCCATCGGAAGGGCCTCTGTATTTCGTGAAAAAAACGTGCCCCCCGCTGACAGGTCGAACCCACCAGCTATCTTCGCACGCAAGGAAGTGCCTCCTTATTACGCACAAAAAATGAATACTCCCCCTGCCAGCTGGAACCCAGCATAGTGGGAGGCTGACTTGTGGGCCTACCAAGTTGACGGGGACGGAGGGCTTTGTCAACTTAGTCAATATGAACGATTCTAGCTCCAGTTACCGTACGATGTTCATCCAACGGCCGTAGTGCTTCTTCAACCTCTGGTCTTCTTGCTCCAGCCGCCCAAACCAGCGCCGGTCGTGCCGCGTGCTCCTGCCTCCCCTGACCGGCTGTGATGCCACGGAGGCCTCACTGCCCCCTACTACTCCCACCGCTGGCCAGGCCATCCCTCTACTCACCTACACCCCCTGTTATTCTGCGGCGATGGCTGCCTCACACCGCAACCGAACCAGTGAACCCTCGCACTCCTCTCCGCGTGGGCATCCACTGCCGCATCTTCCAGGGCTCCGCGTCGTCCCCTTCCAAGGCCTCGCCGTCGTCCACCGCGTTGGTGCTCTCGGCGCGGCGTGGTCAATGTTGTCAATGACCGACTTCCATCGGAAGAGTGCTGTACGTGGAGAGGCTGACAGCTGGGGCCACGGCCGCAGCAAGGAAGTGCCTCCTTATTACGCGAAAAATAATGATTCCTCCACCTGACAACAGGGACCCACCGGACGGGCAACCGTATTTCACGAAAAAAATGTTTCCCCCTGACTGCTGGGACCCACCAGCTACATCTTCGCACGCAAGGAAGTGCGTCCGGGCAAAAAAAAATGATTCACCCCCTGACAGCTGGGACCCACCACCTACATCTTCGCATGCAAGGAAGTGCCTGACAGTCGGGACCCACCTGGTCGAAGCGTATGTAGCGTTGTCATTCTGGTCGCGAACGTGTACGTACATACTGGTCGATGTAGAGGAGCGCACATGTCATAGTAGAGGCGCGCACGTAGCATGTACACGTATGTACAGCGGCCAGGGTGCAAGAAAGTAAATATGGCCACGTACGTACATACGGGCGGGGTCTTGAATGCCTACTCGCGCATACGTACGGCTAGGGCTCGTGTACATGGCTGGGTCGGAACGGAGAAACTGCGTCGTCGTCGTGTTCATGGGGAGGCAACGCAATGCGTCGTGTTCATCAGGAGGCAACGGAATGCGTGGGAGCCAACCGGCTTGGACGGAACAGCCGATGGAAACGAGGTCTGGCGTACCGCACAATGGAGGAAACAGCCTTGTGTTCGACCGACCACGTTCGAAATGGGATCCTGTTCATTGGGAGGGGTCTGGCGTATCGCAAAATGGAGGAAACGGACTTGTGTTGGACCTCCTATGGTCGAAACGGGGTCCTGTTGATCGGGAGGGGTGTGGCATACCGCAAAACGGAGGAAACAGACTTGTGTTGGAGCGCTACGGTCGAAACGGGGGTCCTGTTCATCGGGAGGGGTGTGGTGTACCGCAAAACGGGACTCCACGGGATACTGTTCATCTCCACTGTCGACCCCCTCCAGCCTCCACCAGCTACTGTTCATCCACTGTAGCGACCCGACCCGAATGGATCAAGTCTCTGTGCTTAAGTGTCATCCCTGGATCGGTATGCTGACACACACAGTACTCGAGGATTTATAACAGAGGTAAATCACATGTATAAAGTAACGTAAATACCATTACCTCAATCCAAATAGCGAAAGTAACAAGGTTGTGGATTTCCCATCAACACCAACGGCAAAGTTGAGTGTAGAAATCGTAACCCTAACGTATCACTTACTCGTCGTAAGAATCCTGCAACATGAAACGTTGCAGCCCGAAAACGGGTCAGCACATGGAATATGCTGGCAAATTCACACCATAGAGAAATGATGAACAAAGGCTATCACTACATGCATATATGGCTGGTGGAAAAGCTCTATGGTTATAATGTTTTTGCGAAAAGCCAATTTTTCCTTACTTCAAATGAATAAATTTTATTTAACTATCATGGTGGTTGTGAAACATTGAGATGGTTGACAGCATCTCAATCCCAATTAAGTATCATCATTAACCCAACAAGATTAATTAAAGTAACATGATGAGATCAACGGGATAATCCAAGAACTAGATACTCAAGATGTCCATAACCGGGGACACGGCTAATCATGATTAGTTTGTACACTCTGCAGAGGTTTGCGCACTTTTCCCCACAAGACTCGATCGCCTCCGCTTGATTCTCGCACTGCATGATGTTTGAGAAACGGATGACCGAGACACAGTCTTTCAGGAACAATCACTCTTTACTCCGGGTGGACCGGTACACCTACTTTCCCCTACATCTGCTAGCCCACCTCTTCAAGAGATCATGTAACCTACTCAACAATGCTAGAGCCCATAATAGCTTGTGGTTGCACACGGAAGTTTCTAGCATGAATAATCTTATGATCCCTTTGAGCCTGGGTGGCGGTCCTTATACAAACAGAGAACACTGGATTCTCCAGGTGTCTCAATCCACCCAGATGTGAGTTTTAGTTGCCACCTTAGGTAAACCATTATTAACAATCTCACATCTGTCATGAATATCTCTCAAAAACCAATCCACGTCTACGAGCATAGCATGGCAATATAATAGCAACATAGAAGTAACTCCCAAGGGTTTGATAAGAGAACAGGTAATATGTACTACCTCAACTACTTCCCAATTCCCACAATTTAATTAGATCCTAATCATGCAAGTGTTTGAGGAATAGATCTAATGCAATAAAACTGGGTATGGAAAGTATGATCAAAGTGTTACTTGCCTGCAATGTTGATGAAGATGATTCGCACTCAAAACTCTTGATAGATCTACTCGTCACACTCCGGTCAATCTATCGTAAGCAAGCAATAGTAACCACACATAAGCAATCACTCAAAAGATCAAGAAGAACGAAGAAGACGATTCGGGAAACATCAAAACCAAGCAAATAACTCTTGCAACATAAAGCAATTGCTAACAGTACCAAAATTATATGAATTTGGCCTTATCAGAAAGTTTAGGTCAAGAGCTTCGATTTGCAAAAATAATCAACTAAATCGGAGCTACGAAACTTAAGTTATGAACAAAAGAAGTTTGAATATGAATTTGAACAAATTTCGAAATTTCAAAAAGTTGACGTGACAGGTTAACTGGATAGGTGACAACAAGACGAAACTATAGGCGCTGGTTTCATCTAATTTGGATGAACGAGTAAAAAGTTATGGCTATTTGAAAAATCAGGGCCAAGCTGTTTTGCAGAAAAAAAAATAGCTACGGCTAAAAAAATAGGTCTAACGCATAATTACAGAGAACGAATAAATATACCTAAAAGACGACTTCGGAGTGAGGAGACAACTTTCAAAGTCCCGCCGGAGAGGAGAAATATATTTTTAGCTAGTCAAACAAAAATATTGATTTAACCCGCAATGGATAATTTCTGGAGGCTCTATGGGTCTATATTTATAGGTGGAAAAGAGGTTTAGGGGTTAAAGGCTAGGCAATGTGGGACTAAACGTAGACGAAAAGACAAAAAGGGGAGCGCCTCGCATGGGCCTAAAGGCCTTAGCGGTTCGGCCGGCCGCGCGACAGTTTTTTTTTTAGCAATTGAAAAGAAAGAAAAGAAAGAAAAAAAACTATAGAAAAGAAATATGGGGAGGAATATAGCCGACTGGGCCTGGCCTATTTAAGAGAAAAAAAAACAATGGGGCGCCAAAAGCTACTATACAGCGCATGAGGGCAACATATAGTCACAGAGTACACGCATGTAGTTTTTTTTTAAATAGAGACAGGAAAGGAAAAACTGAATAAAGAAAATAAAAATAAAACTTTATATAGGCATATTATTTCAAATTTGCAGAAAAAGATTTCCTACAGCATGAACATTTTTGTAAAGTCAAATAAAGTCCACACAAATTTTAATAAATCAAACAGTGCTACTGCCTTAATAAAATCCAATAAAAATCATTTTAAAAATACCAAAATGATTTCAAATTTATTTTTCTCCAATTTTCTGATGTAGGGAATCATGTTACCCTATTTTCTGTATATTTTTATTTTGGAGAAAAATACTTTGAATAAGACTCAAATAACTCCAAATTAAAAATAATTTCCAAAAGGACTTTGAATTTGACCTTTGAAACTCCCAACTCATATTTCATATGTTTTGAAGAAGTCATTTTATCTTCTCTCATGAAAATCATTGAGTTGCATAAAGTTTCAGAAATGTGAAATATTTTCAAATGAAATTCAAATATTTTCAACACCCCTTGTCATTTAAATAAATGGAAGAAGTCATGTCATCTTCTCTCCAGGGTTTTGTGGTGAAAAGAATTTGAATTCATGGAGATCATAAAAGCAAAATGAAAGTTTGGGAAAGTCCTTTTATTCCCTCTCATTTAACTTTCAAAAGATTTCGAATTCCACTCACTTTCAGTCAATCAATCCAATCTATCTGTTTATTATAACATTCCAAAATTTAGAATTTTGGGATGTTACATCCACCGTCGACCTCCTCCAGCCTCCACCTGCGACTGTTCATCCACGGGCTCCTGTTCATCCAGCCTCCACCGCGCGCTACTCCACCGGCTACTGTTCAACCAGCCCTCTCCACGGGCTCCTGTTCAACCACCCCTCCATGGGCTACTGTTCATCTAGCCCTCCACCGTCTACTGTTCATCCAGCCCTCCACGGGGTGGTCCTGTTCATCCAGCCCTCCACGGGGTCCTGTTCATCCAGCCCCAACCGGCTCGATCGATCGGGGTCCTGTTCATCCAGAGGCAACACCACGGGGTCCTGTTCATCCACCCCCACCGGGAACTGTTCATCCAAACCCCCCGGCAATGCTCACTGTTCATCCAGAGGCAGCATCGATCGGCTTTAGTTAGCAGCAGTTGCGAAGGAATCGCTCGATCGGGTTCAGTTAACAGCCATCGATCGATCGCTCGGGTTCAGTAACGCGTAGCCTGCAGTGCAATCGCTCGGGTTCAGTTAGAGCCCAATGCCTCACACCCACGCGTGTGCGTGTACGAGAGAAACGCGCAAACCTCTGTGCATCGCTCGGCCCCGACCACCATCCGTAACCGGGAACACCCTGATATTTTCCTCGCCATCACTTCTACCACGGTTTTTTCCGTCATGGACGGCCCAAAGAATGTCATGCAGCTGCGCCTCCGGCCCGCCCAGGACGAAAAGCCCATTTTCTGTCATGATTTTTTGTCATAGAAGTAGGAGCCCACCACATCTATGATGATACCGGGTTTTGTCACAATTATCGTTATAGAAGTGTCATAAGTATGACAAAAAAATTCGTTCGGCCCAAAATGTCACGGATGTGTGTTTTTTTGTAGTGAATAACATGGCCAAAGAAAGCTCATCCCTACAAAATCATATAGTTTGGCTATGCTTCATTTTCGTCACACAAAATGCTCTCATCATGCACAACCCCGATGACAAGCCAAGCAATTATTTCATACTTTAGTATTCTCAAACTTTTTCAACTTTCACGCAATACATGAGCGTGAGCCATGGACATAGCACTATGGGTGGAATATAATATGATGATGGAGGTTGTGTGGAGAAGACAAAAAGGGAGAAAGTCTCGCATCAACGCGGCTAATCAATGCGCTATGGAGATGCCCATCAATTGATGTCAATGCGAGGAGTAGGGATTGCCATGCAACGGATGCACTATAGCTATAAATATATGAAAGCTCAACAAAATAAACCAAGTGGGTGTGCATCCATCTTGCTTGCTCACGAAGACCTAGGGCATTTGAGGAAGCCCATTGTTGGAATATACAAGCCAAGTTCTATAATGAAAAATTCCCACTAGTATATGAAATTGACAATATAAGAGACTCTCTATCATGAAGATCATGGTGCTACTTTGGATCACAAGTGTGAAAAAAAGGATAGTAGCATTGTCCCTTCTCTCTTTTTCTCTCATTTTTTTGGCCTTCTCTTTTTTCATTTGGCCTTTCTCTTTTTTCTTCTTTTTTTGGCCTTTCTTTTTTATTTGGCCGTTCTCTTTTTTTTCCTCACACGGGACAATGCTCTAATAATGATGATCATCACACTTCTATTTATTTACAACTCAAGGATTACAACTCGATACTAGAACAAAATATGACTCTATATGAGTGCCTCCGGCGGTGTACCGGGATAGGCAATGAATCAAGAGTGACATGTATGAAAAATTATGCATGGTGGCCTTGCCACAAATACGATGTCAGCTACATGATCATGCAAGGCAATATGACAATGATGAAGCGTGTCATAATAAACGGAACGGTGGAAAGTTGCATGGCAATATATCTCGGAATGGCTATGGAAATGCCATAATAGGTAGGTATGGTGGCTGTTTTGAGGAAGATATAAGGAGGTTTATGTGTGATAGAGCGTATCATATCACGGGGTTTGGATGCACCGGCAAAGTTTTCACCAACTCTCAAGGTGAGGAAGGGCAATGCATGGTACCGAAGAGGCTAGCAATGATGGAAGGGTGAGAGTGCGTATAATCCATGGACTCAACATTAGTCATAATGAACTCATATACTTATTGCAAAAATCTACAATTCATCAAAACCAAGCACTACGCGCATGCTCCTAGGGGGATAGATTGGTAGGAATCGCTCGTCCCCGACCGCCACTCATAAGGAAGACAATCAAGGAAACACCTCATGCTTCAAATTTGTCACACAACGGTTACCATACGTGCATGCTACGGGACATGCAAATCCAACAGAAGTATTTATCAAATTCACAATTAATCAACTAGCATGACTTTAAAATTACCATCTTCATATCTCAAAACAATCATCAAGTATCAAACTTCTCATTGTATTCAATGCACTCTATATGAAAGTTTTTATTATACCCATCTTGGATGCCTATCATATTAGGACTAATTTTATAGCCAAAGCAAATTACCATGCTGTTCTAAAAGACTCCCAAAATAATATAAGTGAAGCATGAGAGATCAATAATTTGTATAAAATAAAACCACCACCGTGCTTTAAAAAGGTATAAGTGAAGCACTAGAGCAAAATTATCTAGCTCAAAAGATATAAGTGAAGCACATAGAGTATTCTAATAAATTCCGATTCATGTGTATCTCTCCCAAAAGGTGTGTACAGCAAGGATGATTGTGTTAAACTAAAAATCAAAGACTCAAATCATACAAGACGCTCCAAGCAAAACGCATATCATGTGGTGAATAAAAATATAGCCTCAAGTAAAGTTACCGATAGACGAAAACGAAAGAGGGGATGCCTTCCGGGGCATCCCCAAGCTTGGGATTTTGGTTGTCCTTGAATTTTACCTTGGGTTGCCTTGGGCATCCCCAATCTTAGGCCCTTGCCACTCCTTATTCCAAAATCCATCAAATCTTTACCCAAAAACTTGAAAACTTCACAACACAAAACTAAAACAGAAAATCACTTGAGCTCCGTTAGTGTAAGAAAACAAACCACCACTTTAAGGTACTGTAATGAAATAATTATTTATTTATATTGGTGTTAAACCTACTGTATTCCAACTTATCTATGGTTCATACCCCCCGATACTAGCCATAGATTCATCAAAATAAGCAAACAACACACGAAAAACAGAATCTGTCAAAAACAGAACAGCCTGTAGTAATCTGTATCAAACGTATACTTCTGGAACTCCAAAAATTATGAATTAAATTTTTGGACGTGAGGAATTTATCTATTAATCATCTGCAAAAATAATCAACCTAAAATCACTGTCCAGAAAAAAATGGCAGCCAATCTCGTGAGCGCTAAAGTTTCTGTTTTTTACAGCAAGATCACAAAGACTTCACCCAAGTCTTCCCAAAGGTTCTACTTGGCACAAACACTAATTAAAACATTAAAACACATCTAAACAGAGTCTAGATGAATTATTTATTACTAAACAGGAACAAAAAACAAGGAACAAAAATAAAATTGGGTTGCCTCCCAACAAGCGCTATCGTTTAACGCCCCTAGCTAGGCATAAAAACAAGAATAGATCTAGGTATTGTCATCTTTGGTATGCAATCCATAAGTGGCTCTCATAATAGATTCATAAGGTAATTTAATTTTATTCCTAGGAAAGTGTTCCATGGCTTTCCTTAACGGAAATTGGAATCTAATATTTCCTTCTTTCATATCAATAATTGCACCAATCGTTCTAAGGAAAGGTCTACCAAGAATAATAGGACATGTAGGATTGCAATCTATATCAAGAACAATGAAATCTATGGGCACATAATTCCTATTTGCAACAATAAGAACATCATTAATCCTTCCCATAGGTTTCTTAATGGTGGAATTCGCAAGATGCAAATTTAAAGAACAATCATCAAAATCACGGAAACCTAGCGCATCACACAAAGTTTTTGGAATCGTGGAAACACTAGCACCCAAATCACATAAAGCATAGCATTCATGATCTTTAATATTAATTTTAATAGTAGGTTCCCACTCATCATAAAGTTTTCTAGGGATAGAAACTTCTAATTCAAGCTTTTCTTCATAGGATTGCATTAAAGCATCAACGCTGTGTTTGGTAAAAGCTTTATTTTGATCATAAGCATGAGGAGAATTTAACACATATTGCAACAAGGAAATACAATATATCAAAGAACAATTATCATAATTAAATTTCTTGAAATCCAAAATAGTGGGTTCATTGCTATGTAAAGTTTTGACCTCTTCAATCCCACTTTTACCAATTTTTGCATCAAGATCTAAAAACTCCGAATCATTGGGACGCCTTTTAACTAAAGTTGACTCATCTCCAGTCCCATCTTTATCAAGATTCATATCGGAAAACAAATATTTAATAGGAGACACATCAATCACTTTTAGATCTTCATCATTATTGTCATGAAAACTAGAAGAACACATTTTTACGAAGCAATCTTTTTTAGCACGCATCCTAGCGGTTCTTTCATTGCACCCATCAATGAAAATTCTCATAGATTTGAGAGACTCATTGATATCATGCTTATGTGGAATAGATCTAAGTTTCAAAGAATCAACATCAAGAGAAATTCTATCCATGTTCCTAGCCAACTCATCAATCTTAGGCAATTTTTCTTCAAGCAAAGCATTGAAATTCTTTTGCGAATTCATAAATTCTTTAACACTAGTCTCAAAATCAGAGGGCATCTTATTAAAATTCCCATAAGAGTTGTTGTAGGAATTACCATAATTATTGAGGAATTACTAGGGAATAGCCTAGAATTAAAGTTTCCTCTATACGCGTTATTACCAAAGTTGTTCCTACCAACAAAATTCACATCCATAGATTGATTATTATTCTCAATCAAAGTGGACAAAGGCATATCATTAGGATCAGAAGAAACACTCTTATTAGCAAAAAATTTCATAAGTTCATCGATCTTTTCACACAAAACATTAATCTCTTCAATTGCATGAACCTTTTTACTAGTGGATCTTTTGGTGTGCCATTGAGAATCATTAACCATAATATTATCTAGGAGTTTAGTAGCTTCTCCTAAAGTGATTTCCATAAAAGTGCCTCCCGCGGCCGAATCTAAAAGATTTCTAGAAGCAAAATCCAATCTGGCATAAATTTTTTGTATAATCATCCATAAATTCAAACCATGTGTAGGGAAATTACGTATCATTAATTTCATTTTCTCCCAAGCTTGTGCAACATGCTCATGATCAAGTTGCTTAAAATTCATAATATTGTTTCTAAGAGAGATGATCTTAGCAGGAGGAAAATACTTAGAGATAAAAGCATCTTTGCACTTATTCCATGAATCAATACTATTTTTAGGCAAAGAAGAGAACCAAGTTTTAGCACGATCTCTAAGCGAAAATAGAAATAGCTTCAATTTAACGATATCATTATCCACATCTTTCTTCTTTTGCATATCACACAAATCAACGAAGTTGTTTAGATGGGTAGCGACATCTTCACTAGGAAGGCCAGAAAATTGATCTTTCATGACAAGATTCAACAAAGCAGCATTAATTTCACAAGATTCAGCATCGGTAATAGGAGCATTCGGAGTGCTAATAAAATCATTGTTGTTGGTATTGGAAAAGTCACACAATTTAGTATTATCTTGAGCTATCGTGACAAACAATCAATCCAACACACAAGCATAGAAGAAGCAAGCGAAAAGAGACGAACGAAAAAGGGCAAATAAAACGACAAGGATGAAGTGGGGGAGAGGAAAACGAGAGGCAAATGGCAAATAATGTAATGCGAGGGATAAGAGTTTGTGATGGGCACTTGGTATGTCTTGACTTGAGCGTAGATCTCCCCGGCAACAGCGCCAGAAATCCTTCTTGCTACCTCTTGTGCATGCGTTGGTTTTCCCTTGAAGAGGAAAGGGTGATGCAGCAAAGTAGCGTAAGCATATCCCTCAGTTTTTGAGAACCAAGGTATCAATCCAGTAGGAGACTACACGCAAGTTGCCAAGTACCTGCACATACAATCAAGAACCTTGCAACCAACGTGATAAAGGGGTTGTCAATCCCTTCACGGCCACTTGCAAAAAGTGAGATCTGGTAAAGATAATAAGATAAATATTTTTGGTATTTTTGTTGTATAGATTGGAAAGTAAAGATTGCAAAATAAACGGCGATAGAAATCGGCAAGTTGGCGATAAACTAATATGATGTAAAGTAGACCCGGGGGCCATAGGTTTCACTAGTGGCTTCTCTCAAGATAGCATATATTACGGTGGGTGAACAAATTACTGCCGAGCAATTGATAGAAAAGCGCATAATTATGAGAATATCTAGGCATGATCATGAACATAGGCGTCACGTCCGTGTCAAGTAGACCGAAACGATTCTTCATCTACTACTATTACTCCACACATCAACCGCTATCCAGCATGCATCTAGAGTATTAAGTTGATAAGAACAGAGTAACACATTAAGCAAGATGACATGATGTAGAGGGATAAACTCAAGCAATATGATATAAACCCCATCTTTTTATCCTCGATGGAAACAATACAATACGTGTCGGTTCCCTTTCTGTCACTGGGATCCAGCACTGCAAGATTGAACCCAAAGCTAAGCACTTCTCCCATTGCAAGAAAGATCAATCTAGTTGGCCAAACTAAACCAATAATTCGAAGAGACTTGCAAAGATATTAAATCATGCATATAAGAATTCAGAGAAGAATCAAATATTGTTCATAGATAATCTTGATCATAAACCCACAATTCATCGGATCTCAACAAACACACCGCAAAAAGTATTACATCGAATAGATCTCTAAGAACATCGAGGAGAACTGTGTATTGAGAACCAAAGAGAGAGAAGAAGCCATCTAGCTAATAACTATGGACCCAAAGGTCTGTGGTAAACTACTCACACATCATCAGAGAGGCTATGGTGTTGATGTAGAAGCCCTCCATGATCGAATCCCCCTCCGGCAGATCGCCGGAAAAGGCCCCAAGATGGGATCTCACTAGTACAGAAGGTTGCGGCGGTGGAAAAGTGGTTTCGTGGCTCCCCTTGACGTTTTTAGGTGTAACATCCCAAATTTTCAATTTGGAATATTATACATAGATCATCATTTGCATATCATGTTTTGTTGCATTTTGACAAATCCTCGATAAATCCTAAGCAACTCAAGGACCCTCGGAGAGAGTTGGGGATTTTCTCGAATTTTTCTTATTTGATTTTTCAAACGAGGATTTTATTTTAATTATTTTCTCTCCGGAAAAATATTTCAATTTATAAAAAAGCGAGAGGAGAAAATATGACTTCTCCAAAACATTGAAATACTGGAGGAAAAATGTTAAAGACATTATTTGGAATTTATTGGATTTTATTTGCAATTTTTATTGCATTTAAAAATATGCATGTTTTCAAAATATTTATTTTCGATTTTAAAAATGTTCACCCTATTCTATATTTTCTAAATAGACGGGGAAAATTTATTTCATATTTTTCCGATTTTTATTTATTTTTCTATGCAATTTTTCCCGCGGAACTTATTTTAAAAAAAATACGCGCCGCGCCGACTGGGCCAAGCCCAGCCGACGGCCCACCCCGCCCGCGACCTCTCCTTCCTCCCCACGACGCCGCCGGAGTCCGGCCTCGCCACGCCGCCGCCGCCGCCTCGGTGCCCCCTTCCCCAAGCCCCCCTAGCCCCCCCTCCATATATACCCCCCCTCCGTTTTCGCCACCATCGCCGCCGGAGGAGCCGCCCGCCGCCGCCGCATTTAGCCGCCGCCGCCGCCCGCCTTTTGCCCCGCTGCCCGCCGCCGGAGCCCCGAGCCGGAGCCCCTCGCCGCCGGAGCCGCCGCCCCCGAGCCCCGCACCCCACCGCCTAGCCCGCGCCCGCCGGAGCCCTCGCCGGAGCGAGCCCCGTCGAGGTACTGCCCGTTCTCGTGTTGACCGGTTTTCTGAAAAAAAAACCTTTAGTTTAAAAAAACCCTAGATCGGTTTTTTTTCGGTTTTCTTATTTTACGAGCGTTCACCGAACCGTTCGTTTTAACGAACGCGTTCGTCGGTTCTTCTCTGTTAACGAACGTCCGTTATTTAACCGTTCGTCCGTTTTTCTTTTTCGTCGGATTTTCTCGTTATTTTCTCAGATTCGATTTCTGATCGAATTTTCGAATCTGTTTAACTTTTCGCTCGTTTATCGGAATCAGGTGATTCAAGCGCCTAGAGTTTCGTCTCGAAATTCTCTTTCCGTTTAATCTACTCAAACAAGTTTTTACAACAGTAAAATTTGACCTAGATCCAGATTAGCAAACGAAGTTTCTTTCTTTCACCGTTTGACTTTCGTTGCTTCTTTCGAGTTGATTCTTTTTGCAAACCGGAGTTCTTAAGTTGAACTTTCTGGTTGGATCTTTCTTTCGAGTTTTACCTGTGCATTAGATGAGTACTGATTGCATGCTTGTTTGCTTGCGATAGAGTACCCGGAGTGTGCCGCTTGTTACTTCGACTCGCTAGGTTTTGCGGATCATCAGCAAGGCAAGTAACACTTTGATCATACCCCGTTCATACCCAGTTTTATTGCATTAGATCTATTTCCTCAAACACATTGCATGATTAGGATCTAATTAAACTGTGGGTATTGGGAAGTAGTTGAGGTAGTACCTATTACCTGTTTATATCAAACCCTCGGGAGTTACTTCTACGTTGCTTTTTATATTGCCATGCTATGCTCGTAGACGTGGATTGGGTTTGAGAGATATTCATGACAGATGTGAGTGTTTAATAATGGTTCAACTTAAGGTGGCAACTAAAACTCACATCTGGGTGGATTGAGGCACCTGGAGAACCCAGTGTTGTCTGTATGTATAAGGTCCGCCACCCAGGCTCAAAGGGATCATAAGATTATTCATGCTAGAAACTTCCGTGTGCAGCCGCAAGCTATTATGGGCTCTAGCATAGCTTAGTAGGTTACAGGATCTCTTGAAGAGGTGGACTAGCAGATGTAGGGGAAAGGAGGTGTACCGGTCCATCCAGAGTAGAGAGTGACTGTTTCTGAAAGACTGTGTCTCGGTCATCCGTTTCTCAAACATCATGTAGTGCGAGAATCAAGCGGAGGCGATCGAGTCTTGTGGGGAAAAGTGCACAAACCTCTGCAGAGTGTACAAACTGATCATGATTATCCGTGTCCCCGGTTATGGACAACTTGAGTATCTAGTACCTGGATTATCATTTGAATCTCATCACCGTGATACTTATAATTAATTTTGTTGGGTTAATGATGTTACTTAATTGGGATTGAGTTGGAGGTACCTTCTCAATGTTTCAACCACCATGATAGTTAAATAAAATTTATTCCTTTGTAGTAGGATAAAATTGGCTTTTCGCAAAACTGTAACCATAGAGCCTTTCCACCAGCCATATATGCATATAGTATAGCCTTATCATTGTTCATTGTTCTCTTTGTGTTGCTTTGCCAGCATATTCTATGTGCTGACCCGTTTTCGGGCTGCAACGTTTCATGTTGCAGACTTTTCAGACGACGAGTAAGGTGCCTTAGGTCGTGGTCTTATACTCAGTGATGCCGCTGGAGTTGATGGACTCACTTATCTTCCAAGTCTTCCGCTGTTATCGTTATTAGATGGCCTTAAGCCATGTTTATTATACTTAATCTCTTCGGAGATATTCGATGTAATAAGTGTGTGATTGCTACTCTGTTATAAATCCTCCATTTGTACTGTGCGTGTCAGCATTACTGATCCAGGGATGACACTGGTGCACAGCAGCACAGGCCATTTGAGGTCTGGTCACTACATTAGGGTATAAGAGTATATATAGGCGAAAGAAGTAGGTCGGTGGAGCTACGAGGGTGGGGGCGGGCCTACCCCCTGGGCGCGCCCTCCTGCCTCGTGGCCACCTTGTTGCTTCGTTGACTTCCACTCCAAGTCTCCTGGCTTGCATTTTTTCCAAGAAAGATCCTCGCGAAGGTTTCGTTCCATTTGGATTCCGTTTGATATTCCTTTTCTGCGAAACACTGAAATAGGCAAAAAAACATCAATTTGCACTGGGCCTTCGGTTAATAGGTTAGTCCCAAAAATAATATAAAATAGCATATTAAAGCCCATTAAACATCCAAAACAGATAATATAATAGCATGGAACAATCAAAAATTATAGATACATTGGAGACGTATCACAGACCAGACAACAAATAGTGTACAGATCCAAACTTGTGTCTCTCCAAAGCTTTGTCTGGGATCTCCTTGTACACATTTGCCATTGAATTGTGGTCTTTCTTCTTCTTGGCATACACATCCAAATCATCCTCGTGTTCTTCTGGGGCATTGATCAACTTGGCCCATTCTTGAACAGTTGATTTGTACCTTGTACCTTCAGACATCCACACTATCCTTCCATCTGGATAGAAATGAGCAGTGGAGTAGAATTGCATGATTAGCTCATCATTCCATTTGGTGAGCTTTTGTCCAACAAATTTGTCAACTCCACAAGCTTTGATGCTTTCATGTACACCTGGGAAGTGATCTTCATTCTCATCAATGTATTCCCAATCAACCCACTTCATATCACAGACAATTGGCTTCTTGTCAAGCAGAATGGTCTCATAGAAGTCTTGTTGTTCTTTGGTGTGGAACCTGTAGTCCACAGCAGTTCTCCTCCTCACAGCATATGGATTAGACTGCCTCCAAAGTCTCAATCCTGCATCCTTTCTGATGTTCATGTCCTCTGCCACTGGATGAGTGTCATTGTGATATGGAATCTTTGGTTTCAGTTTTCTCAGCACATGGGCTGCATCATCTTCTTCTTCAACTTCAGGCACTGGGGACTTGTTCTTCTCTTCAGCAGGAATGTTTTTGGTACTTCTCTTTGGCTTAGAAGGCTTCTGAGCTTGAGCAGTAGCTTTGGGAGCAGTTTTGGGCTTTGATGTTGCAGCCCCTGACTTCATAGCATCTCCCATGAGCTTCTAAGACTTGGGTGCTGGTGCAACATCCTCTTCTTCTTCTTCAGAATCTCTCACCATGGTTGATTTTCCAAGTACTTTTGCAGTTGTGGTTCTTGCCCTTTTCTTCATCTTGCCTCTAGCCACATCATCATCTGACTGTTCTATAGTGAACTGCATGGTTTCTCCTGTTGGAACTTTCCTTGGCTTGGATGTTGGCACTCTTTTGGTAGGAACCTTCTTGTGCAAATCAGGCTTGGTTGCAGCAGCTGTGCCATACTCCTTCTTCAAGACTTTCTTCTTGGAGCTCACTTCTTCTTCAATAGCCACATAGTCCTCATCCTCAGAATCTGAGGTTCTCTTCTTTCTTGATCTGGTGGCTGCTTTGAGCAAGTTACTTGGTGTGCTCCTGCTGCCCTCATCATAGCTGCTTGAGGGACTAGTGCCCTCACTCATTTGCACTTGCTCTTCACTTCTGTTCTTGCTGTCACTCTGGTCAGACATCTTGGCAAGCAAACTAACGGCAAACCCTGTGAATAGATATAGATGAGGTAGAATAGATGAGCATCACAAAGTGCTGAGTTTTTGCAAAACATATGAGTCAAAAACTTAGTTTTAGTTCTCCACAGAAAGCATTTCGGAACTACCGATTTGTTAAACTCGGTGACACCGAAGCAACTTTTGGAACCTAAACTAGTGAACTCGGTCAGACCGAGTCACAGTTCGGTGGCTCCGAGATTGCTAGGGTTTCACAGAGAGTTGAACTCGGTCACACTGATTTGCAATTTTTGGTCAGACCGAAAAGCGCATGTGCAATGGCTTAAGCCAAATCGGTGAGACCGATTTCTACAACTCGGTCGGTCCGAGATGAGTTCGGCGGAAACCTAACCCTAAATTTTTGAATCAAACCTAACCTAAAGGATGTTTTCTCTGGATAGATTGTTTTCATACGTGGTAATGATCATGGCAAAGCAATGTGCTAGCAATCAGAGTAAGGAAATAGCACAAAGTATTGAACCCATACCCTAGTTCGGCGGGAGTTCGCTACGGCGACAACAGCGGAGCAGAATTCCGTTGACGGCGACAGAAACCAACGGCGGGAGGTCGCTGGCGTCGAGGAGACGATCCGAAGACCCGAGGAGGCAGAGCAGGATACGCGCGCGCTGAGGGCTTTTGAAGAAATTTCCAAAATCTCACTCGTGGATCTATATATATCCCGACCCTGTCGGTGTGACCGAGTGGAACAACTCGGTGGCACCGAGATGCAGAATCGCAAGTGGTTACTGCAACTCGGTGTGACCAAAAAGTTCAAATCGGTTGCACCAAGATGGAAAACCTAGATCAACTTAGTGAACTCGGTGTGACCGAAGTGGATGACTCGGTCATACCGAAATGCACAAAGAGGTTTTGGAAGTTTAAGCATATGGCGAATCGGGGACTCTGAGTGCTCCTCACATAGAGTGGTTCGAATCTGACTTGATCAAACTTTGTGATGTAGCATGAATATAGTTTGAGACGAGAAAAGCATAGATAGCTAGAGGGAGTTCTTACGCATTCTTGTCCATCCATTTGGCAAAAGATAAAAAAGCCAAACAATCAAAGCAAAAAATGGATGCCCTCAAATGAGTAAAATATGCAATAAACATGCTCACACAATAAAATGGCAAATGAAATATGTGTCAAAGCATGCACAAACACTCTAGCATCTATCAAGCAATTGGCGATGACTAGGTCATCTATATATGAGTGTATTGACTTAGTAGTCAAATGAGAACATTTGATCATAGGCCATACTCATCGTTTAAGAACAAGCGGGGTTACCACTTTTACATAAAGCATTGTTGTGTTCACACCACTAGAGTTGCTTTAGTTCAATTGATTTGAGTAAAGCGCCCCCTAGATGTGATATCCCCCCTAAGAGGGATGAACTAACCTTGGGTTTTGTCGATGATGACTTCATGTAGGTGTTGAAGATGTGGACACTCAATGTTGATGTAGATCATTCGGAGCAATCCATTGGAGTGAGTTGCACTTTCAATACCTACATGGGTTAGTCCCACAAGGAACAAACAAGGATATCCATAGACATAGAGTGATGTACACACAAGATGATGTCCATGAAAACATTAGGCTACCTTGTCCCTTGTCTTACCAACAAGAGGGTTTGTGACTCCTTGAACTAGTGCAAGATGTGGAAGTTGTTCACACTCGTCCTTGCCAAAAACATATGAGTGAAGTATGTTGGCGGAGTCACCCTCAAGAACTCTCTAGTTCTTCTTCTTCGGGATCCACATCATCTTGATGGGAATCCTTGGAGTTGTAGTCGTACTTGATGTAGTAGAATTTGATGTAGTCTTGGGAACCCACTTGACCAAGGCCTTAGGAGCTTCTTCAAATGCATCAATCTCCCCTTGGAGCTTGTCCTTGCCTTTTTGATTGTGATCTTGTGGTGGAAGATCATCTTGAGGCTTGTGTCCCTTGGAAAGAAGTAGGATCATACTTCTCTTGTTGAGGAACAAACTTTATCTTGGGGTATTGATCTTCTTCCCAGTCAACTCCATTGACATTGAACTTTCGTTCAAAACCAATTCCTTGATTCTTCCGGTGCCTTCCTTGCTTGCGTACAATTTCCTCAAATTGCTTACTCCCGGCAAGGCTCTTGTAAACACATTTCTCTATAATTCCCTTCAATAAGCTATTTTCTTGCTCAAGTGTAACTTGGCTAGGAGAATCATTAGTGGAATCAAGAGTTCTACTAGAAGCAACAATATTGGATTTAACATGATTATTGTTACTACTAGAGGAAGAATATTTCTTACTCTTGTTGCTAGATTTTACTTGTGGCATGTAAGTAGACAAGAGTAAACGCTTGGCAATGTAAGAAGAACTTTTCTTACGAAGATCATCATTGATGGCCTTTAAAAACTCATGTTCTTGCTCAAGGTTGAGCTTTTCAAAGCGTAACTTCTCATGAGTCTTTAAAAGTTCTGGATGACCTTCTAAGGTAGTTTCATGAGCTAACTTAAGAGTGTTTAGTTCTTTAGTTAGACGCTCAATCTCCTTCTTATCACTGTCATTCGTTTTATCATGATTGATAGCGATTTCATCATAGTCTTCATCACTAGAGTTGTCAACAAGTAAATCATCATCACCTAGCAAATCATCTTCATCACTATTGAAATCAACATACTCGGGGTGTGATACCTTTGGACCTTTAGCCATGAAGCATCTTCCAATTCCTTCATTTAGAGAGTCAAATATGTCGTAGGAGTTGGTTGACACAAGTGCTAGACCGGCAACACCTTCATCTTGAGTATATTCGGAGTCGAAGTGATAACTTCTCTAGGAGTGATGGTCGGAGTCGGAGCCAGATACCCATTCACCAACGTGAGCTTGATGTCTTCGTTTTGTGTAGCTCTTTGATGATTTGTCCTTCGTTTCTGAATCCTTGCTTCTGCGAGAGGTTCTTCGTACATAATGATCATCTCTACTCCTCCTTTCTCTTGGTGGTGATTCTTCTCTTCTACTTCTTCTTTTGGGTGAATCTTCTCTTCTTTTGTAGGGGGGCGTACACTCATTGGAGTAGTGTCCGGGTCTTTCACAATTGTAGCAATTACGCTCACAACTTGAAGATCTTTTGTCATTGTAGGACCTTGACTTGGAACTTCTTTCCTTGCTTCTACTCTTGTAGAACTTGTTGAAATTCTTCACCATTAGGCTCAATTCCTCATTGAAGGTTTGTTTCTCACTTGATGATGTAGGAACATCACATGAGGCTTTGTAAGCACCACTTGACTTGTTGTGAAGCTCTTCCTTATCCTTGAGTGACATCTCATGAGCAACAATTCTTCCAATGACTTCCGTTGGCTTGAGATCTTTGTAATTGGGCATTATTTGGATCAATGTGCACACGGTATCATATTTTCCATCCAAGGCTCTTAGGATCTTCTTGATGATGAATCTATCGGTCATCTCTTCACTTCCTAAGCTGGCAATCTCATTTGTGATGAGAGCGAGCCTAGAGTACATTACAGCGACACCTTCACCATCCTTCATTTTGAACTTGTCAAGCTGACTTTGAAGCACATCCAATTTGGTTTGGTTCTCAATCATGCATATCAATCAAAGTATCCCAAATTTCCTTTGAATTCTCAAGACGGCTGATTTTGTTGAATTCTTCGGGGCACAATCCGTTGAGGAGAATATCACAAGCTTGAGCATTGTATTGTAGCATCTTCAACTCTTCTGCGGTAGCTTCACGGTTTGGTTCTCTCCCATCAAAGAATTCACCTTGCAAGCCAATACACACAATAGCCCAAACGGCGGGGTTATGTCCAAGAATATGCATTTCCATCTTATGCTTCCAACTAGCAAAATTAGTACCATCAAAGTAAGGACCTCTACGGTGGTAATTTCCCTCGCTAGACGCCATACTCTCCTAGGTTGTGAAACCAAGGCTATGATCACCAAAAGTTATGGGAATCAAGGCAAATGGAGACCAAAGCTCTGATACCACTTGTAGGATCGAAAGTATGTCTAGAGGGGGGGTGATTAGACTACTTGACCAAATAAAAATCTAGCCTTTTCCCAATTTTAAGTCTTGCCAGATTTTAGCAACTTAGCACAAGTCAAGCAATCAACCTACACATGCAAGTCTAAGAGTATAGCAGCGGAATGTAAAACATTGCACATGAAGGTAAAGGGAGGAGTTTGGAGGGAGCAAATGCAATGTAGACACGGAGATTTTTGGCGTGGTTCCGATAGGTGGTGCTATCGTACATCAACCCACGAAGGGTAACGGTTGCGCGAGTCCACAGAGGGCTCCACCCATGAAGGGTCCACAAAGAAGCAACCTTGTCTATCCCACCATGGCCATCGCCCATGAAGGACTTGCCTCACTAGGGTAGATCTTCACGAAGTAGGCGATCTCCTTGCCCATACAAACTCCTTGGTTCAACTCCACAATCTTGACGGAGGCTCCCAAGTGATACCTAACCAATCTAGGAGACACCACTCTCCAAAAGGTAATAGATGGTGTGTTGATGATGAACTCCTTGCTCTTGTGCTTCAAATGATAGTCTCCCCAACACTCAACTCTCTCTCACAGGTTTGGATTTGGTGGAAAGATGATTTGAGTGGAAAGCAACTTGGAGAAGGCTAGAGATCAAGATTTATGTGGTTGGAATGGAATATCTTGGCCACAACACATGAGTAGGTGGTTCTCTCTCAAAAAAGGTATGCTGGAAGTGTAGGCATGTTCTGATGGCTCTCTCCACGAGTGAAGAGTGGGTGGAGGGGTATATATAGCCTCCGCACAAAATCTAACAGTTACACACAATTCACCAAACTCGATGGGACCGAATCAGAAAACTCGATCAGACCGATTCAGTTCATAATGTGACCGTTAGGCATTTTGTTGGGACCGATATGTCAACTCGGTGAGACCGATTTCATTAGGGTTAGGGCATAACGTAATCTCGGTGAGACCGATTACACAAACTCGGTGAGACCGACTTTGGTAATAAGCTAACCAGAGAGTTGGTTAGGCAAACTCGGTGGGACCGATTCGCTCATCTCGGTGAGACCAAAACTTACGAAGGGGAAACAGAGAGTTTGCATTGCGAACTTGGTGGGACCGATCACTCATCTCGGTTGGACTGAAATGTTACGAAGGGAAACAGAGAGTTTGCAATCCCATCTCGGTGAGACCGAGATCCCTATCGGTGAGACCGAAGTGACTAGGGTTTGTGGCAGTGGCTATGTCAAGTGAACTCGGTGGCGCCGGATGTAATGTTTCGGTGGGGCCGAGTTTGACTTTTGGTTTGGGACATGTGTGGATATGAGAAAGTGGTTGAGGGTTTTTGGAGCATATCACTAAGCATTTTGAGCAAGCAACCCATTAAGCAACACCTCATCCCCTTTTAATAGTATTGGCTTTTCCTATGGACTCAATGTGATCTTGGATCACTAAAAGTAAAATGTAGAGTCTTGAGCTTGAGCCAATATGTGTCCTTAGCATTTTGAGGGGTCCACAATTCTTATCCATGCCATGCCAATCATTGAACTCTCCTGAAATATTTATCTTGAAATAGCATTAGCTCAATGACCTATATGTTGTTAATAATTACCAAAAGCACCCAGGGATAGTTGCACTTTCAGCTATTCCGATGGCGATAGTATTCCGGACCCCTATGAGCCGCCGAACCGGGTCGCGATTTTCATGGCCGGTACACAGCCGGGGCAAAATTCTACGACTGCAGCAGAAATGATTTCCGGGTCAGCAACGACAATGGCGGCTGGGGCAGGAGGCCCTGTGCGCCCGCCGGCTCAGGTCTTATCCAACTTGTTGGACACTCTGACAACATTGTTAACAACAGAGGTTAACTCGGCAAATCAAGCTCAGCATAACGCGGAAGTTGCAAAGCTGCGTGATGAGATAGCTCAAGCCAAGGAAGATCTGGCGGCTGAGAACACTAGGATGACTGCAGAGCGGGCTGCTCTGGATGTTCAGTCACAAAAAATTTAGGCAGAGTCCTTCCGGCTCATGTTGGATCAGAACGCCTCAAACGAAGTCATGAGGAGGAGGCACCGGAGTCTTCTGCCTCCGGTTTACGAGGCGAGGAACCTCTTCAATACGCCTGGCGCGGGGACCAGTGACCCGCCAGTGGTAAACCGGATGGTTGAGGCACCTGAGGGCGGAGCTCCGGTTCAGCCACGCACAGCAGATCCGCCCCGTCTGAATAATACCCCACCACAGTATGTGCCGATGCCACCGGGTCATTATTCTAACCCTTTGGATAATATGATCACTGCGGCAACGCGATTGGCGGCTCTCCCAGTTGAAGGCGAGTCTCCGACTGTGATTGAAACACGGAGGGCTGGAGAGCTTCTTTAGACAGCACTGGTACAACAGGAGGCTTATTCTTACAGTCGTGAGAGGATTCACTCAACCCCTTGCCCGAGCCGGAGTTATAGCAGGCACATGGACTCACCAGCCGTTTCAAGCAGTGACAGACACCATAACCAGCCTCGTGGACATAACCCGGCGCGTGATGGTGCTCAGGATTTGGTGGATCAGGGCAGAGCACGTCGGGAGGCTGAGCTAGCGGCTCATCAAGCGGCTCATCAACATTCTTCGGTTTACCTGCCCGCTTCGGTGGAGGCAGGCGTGATCTCTAGAACCTTGGGTGTGTCGTGTTTAGTACCGGCTTTGCGTAATGAGCGTTTACCCAAGGATTTCAAGGGTCCTTGTAAGGTGCCTAATTACACAACTGACTTACCCCCTGAAGCGTGGGTTGAGAGTTATGAGATGGCCATGGAGCTGCTGGATGTTAGCGACGCTGCGTGTGCTAAATATTTCACTATGATGTTAGATGGGATGGCCCGTACTTGGTTAAAAGGGCTGCCTGCCAACTCCATTGGATCATGGGCCGAGTTAAAAACCCGGTTCATCCAGAATTTTAAAGATACGTGCAAGTAGCCTATGTCAATTGTGGATTTGGATGCCTGTGTCCAAGAAGAGGGCGAGTCAACAACCCATTGGGTGCGCCGGGTCTCAGCTATCCTGCACTCGTCGGATCGCATCAATGCCAGCTTAGCAGTCTTAATGTTAGAGAAGAATTGTCGTTTTATGCCCCTTAAGCAGAAGCTAGGGCGGCTCAAGTCCCACTGCAGCGACATGGGGGAGCTGATGGCGGCTCTGGTTAAGTATGCTGACTCTGGTAGTACCAAGGACCCCGAGGCTGATGAAAAGCCGGGAAAGGGAAAGAAGAGTAGCAGTACCACAGGGCAGCAGCATAACCCGGCGAGTCAGGGAGGCAACGGTAAGCGCAAAGCTGATAATAATTTGGATTTTGTGGCTAACACCAATACGCAGAATAATGGACAGCGTCGTAAAGGAAAGCCACCTCCTCGGATTGGGGGGCCAGGTCTCGATCTTGAGCGGCTGCTGAATCAGCCCTGCCCGAGGCATGGTACACAAGAAAGGCCATCCACTCACCTCTGGAAGGATTGCTTCATTATGGAGGAGTACAAAAATTCCAATCTTTTTCAAGACAATCATGGGCCGGGCGGCGGCTCAGGTTCCGGCTCTCACGGTCCGGGTTACGGTGGTGGCGGTTCTAATTCTGGTTTTCAAGGCCAAGGTAATCAGGATGGTTACAACCAACAGAACAATCACGGGAATCAGCAGCAGCAATCTAGTTATCAGAGTAACCCGAAGCAGTTGAATAGTGGGCAGTATCACGTTTTCACCACAAGTTTATGCAAGCGGGATCATAAGCTACATAAAAGGGCAGTGAACGCCGTTGAGCCGGCAGTTCCCCGTTACTTGCGATGGTGTGAGCAGCCCATTGTGTGGAGTCGCGAGGATCACCCGCCCCGGGTTGATAATCCGGGTCACTTGGCGCTGGTGGTGTCACCTCAGGTTGGAGGATACAAATTCACCAAGGTGCTCATGGATGGAGGCAGCAGCATCAATATTCTTTATTATGAAACTTATCGTCGCATGAGATTGACTAACAAAAACCTTAACCCGTCGAACACTATTTTTCACAGTGTGGTGCCTGGTAAGTCAGCATATCCGGTTGGTAAAACATCTCTGGAGGTTGCTTTTGGAGATGAGTATGAATCCAGATCTGAGACGTTGACCTTTGAAGTGGTTAAAATCAAGAGCCCTTATCATGCTTTGTTTGGGCGGACGGCTTATGCTAAGTTCATTATGTTTATTTGCAGCTGAAGATGCTGGGTCACAAGGGCACTATAACAGTGCATGGGATTCGCAAGATAGCCTTGGAGTGTGAAGAAGGCAATGCTGCTTATGTTGAGTCTGTTTGTGCGATAGAGGAGTTGAAGTTTTACAAAGATAATGTTGACCCGACGGATATGACATCTTTGAAGAAGCCAACCACAGAGCATGACCCTTTATTGAAATTTAAGTCGGCAGACGACACCAAGCTAGTTGACTTTGTTCCTGGCGACTCATCCAAGCAGTTCAGTATCAGTGCTAATTTGGATCCGAAATAGGAAAGCGCGCTCATCGGGTTCATCCGTGAGAACCGGGACATCTTTGCATGGAAGCCTTCAGACATGCCAGGTGTACCGAGGGAACTCGTGGAGCACACTCTCAATATTGATCCAAAGTTTAAGCCGGTCAAACAATTCCTTCACTATTTCAATGAGGAGAGGCGCAAGGCTATCGATGAAGAGGTAGCCCGGCTCTTGGCGGCCGGGTTCATTGTTGAAATTTTCACCCTGAGTGGTTTGGCTAACCCGGTGCTAGTGCTTAAGAAAAATGGCACCTAGCGTATGTGTGTGGATTATACTGACTTAAACAAGGCTTGTCCGGCTGAACCCTTTGGTCTCCCCCGTATTGATCAAATTATTGATGCTACGGCGAGTTGTGAGCGTCTGAGTTTTTTGGATGCTTATTCTGGTTATCATCAGATCAAGATGGCAGTTAAGGACCAGGAGAAGACAGCCTTTATCACTCCCTTTGGAGCCTTCTACTATGTTTCTATGCCTTTTGGACTCAAGAGTGCCCAGGCAACTTACCAGCGGTGTGTGCAGAATTGTCTTCATGATCAGATTGGGCGCAATGTTCATGCCTATGTGGATGATATTGTGGTGAAATCCAGGAAGAAGGAAACCTTGATAGATGATTTAAAGGAAACCTTTGACAATCTCTGGATTTATAAGATGATGCTTAACCCGGCCAAATGCATTTTTGGTGTGCCAGCAGGAAAGCTCTTAGGTTTTCTGGTTTCAGAACGGGGTATTGAAGCTAACCCGGAGAAGATAAAGGCTATCACCTCCCTGGCTAAGCCAGCGTGTATCAATGATGTTCAGTGTTTGGCAGATCGTATTGCGGCCTTAAGCCGGTTCATAAGCCAGTTGGGTGAGAAGGCTATCCCTCTGTTCCAAATGATGAAAAAGACAGATCACTTTGTCGGGAGTGATGCTGCTGTTCAGGCATTTGAGGCCTTGAAGAAACAATTGGCTGAGCCGCCGGTTCTTGCTGCTCCCATTGGTAAGGAGCCTTAAATGTTATATGTGGCTGTGAATAGCCGAGTGGTCAGTGTAGCATCAGGGGGTAAGGAAGGAGTCAGGGAAGGAGCATCCGGTTCAACGGCCGGTTTACTACATCAGTGAAGTGCTTATTGAGTCCAAAGAGAGGTATCCACATTGGCAGAAGCTTGTATATGGGGTTTTCATGGCTAGCCGGAAGCTTAAGCAGTATTTTCTGGGTCATCCTATCACTGTGGTTAGTTCTGCCCATTTAGGGGATATCATTCAAAACAGGGAAGCCACAGGCCGGGTAGCCAAATGGGCCATTGAGCTTGGACCTCATGGTTTAAAGTATGTGCCTCGTATATCCATCAAGTCTCAAGCACTTATGGATTTTATCAATGATTGGACAGAGTTGCAGATGCCTGAGGAGAAGCCGGATAGCACATATTGGACTATCCACTTTGATGGGTCCAGGCAATTGGAGGGCTCGGGGGCTGGAGTCGTCTTGACTTCCCCGCGAGGTGATAAATTTTCTTATGTTCTCCCGTTAATGTTCCCTTGTACTAACAATGCAGCTGAGTATGAAGCCTTGCTCCATGTTCTTCGGATGGCTAAGGAGATGAACTTAAGCCGGGTGAGGTGTTTTGGCGACTCAGATTTAGTGGCTCAGCAATTTTCTGGTACTTGGGATTCTAAGGATCCACTCATGGTGGCTTATCGTCGAGAGGTTGATGCTATTGCGGGTCACTTCAAGGGTTATCAAGTTGAACATGTTGATCGTAGGAAAAATGAGGCGGTTGATGCTTTAAGCCGGTTAGGGTCTCGGCGTAAGCCGGGGCCACCTAACACTTTCCTGGATATTCTGCATAACCCTTCTATCAAATTGCATACTGAGGAGGATCTTGCTATTCCTGACCCAGAAGCACAACTGGTGGCGGCTCTTCATGCTATTCCTGATTGGGCAGTTCCATATTTGGCTTATATGAGCCGGGGCGAGTTGCCTGAGGATGAAAAGTTGGCCAGACAGATAACCCGGCGGTCTAAGTCAATGACCATTGTCAATGGAGAGTTGCATCATCGCAGTGTCACAGGGGCATTTCAACATTGTGTTTCTCTTGAAGAAGGTTGTGAGATTCTACGAGAGATTCGTGAAGGAGATTGTGGTCATCATGCGGGTTCTAAATCACTCATAGCCAAGGCTTTCCGTCATGGGTTTTATTGGCTGACAGCTCACGCTGATGCTGAGGATCTAGTCAGTAAATGTGATGGTTGTCAGAAGTTTTCACGACGAGCTCATGTGCCGGCTCAAGAATTGAGGATGATTCTGATTGCTTGGCTGTTTGCAGTATGGGGGCTTGATATGGTTGGGCCTCTCAAAAGGTCCAAAGATAAAAAGACCCACCTCCTGGTGGCAGTTGACAAGTTTACAAAGTGGGTCGAAGCAGAGCCGGTTAGTAAGTGTGACGCGGCCACGGCAGTTCAATTCATCAAAAAGGTGATTTTCCGTTTTGGTTTTCCCCACAGCATTATAACTGATAATGGCACTAATCTGTCCAAAGGTGCTATGAAAGAATTTTCTCAACGAGGGCATATTCGACTTGATGTATCCTCAGTGGCTCACCGCCAGTCCAATGGCCAAGCTGAACGAGCCAATCAAGAGATCCTAAGAGGCATCAAGCCCCGGCTTATGGTTCCTTTGCATAGGAACCCGAGTTGTTGGGTGGAGGAGTTACCCTTGGTGTTATGGAAGTATTGCATGACCGAATAATTCAAGGAGGGGCGCACAGCGGGGAGGGTCCTTTTTAGTAGATGACTCGTCGGGCCGTCGGAGCGGGACTTCTACCCCCAACAGATCTACGGGTTACACGCCTTTCTTCATGGTTTATGGAGCAGAGGCGGTTCTCCCTAGTGACATCCGTCACGACTCGCCCCGCGTGGCGGCTTATGTTGAAGCTGACAATGAAAAAGCACGTCAGGATGCACTTGACCTATTAGATGAGGAGCGTGACCTTGCGGCGGCTCGTTCGGCGATTTACCAACAAGATCTATGCCGTTATCACAGCCGCCGGGCTAAAACCAGAACCTTTCAAGAAGGTGACTTGGTGCTCTGGCTTATCCAGGATCAATCTGATATGCAGAAGCTATCCCCACCTTGGGAAGGGCCCTTTGTGGTCAGCAAAAATTTGAACAATGGGTCATACTACCTTATCGATGTTCGAGACCACAAGGACTCACGCACGTCGGAGGAGGAGACCCGCCAGCCGTGGAATATTGCTCATCTTCGGCCATACTATACCTGAGCCACCGGCTCTCCTGATGTACATATTTTGACAATGTATATATTATAATCAATATAATAAAGCCGGCATCCCTGATAATTCAGGGCCTCTGCCATTTCATTTCTCAGAAACTGAGTCTTTATTATACTTTATATGATCACTTAAAGGCTTGATGCCGAGTTACAGGGACCAAAGAGAGTTTGTTGCACAACACAACTCAAACATAGGTACCCGGCGAGCACAGCTCAGAAATATATCAGTTAGGGGCTTCCTACTCATTGAGCATAGCTATGAAGCTATGACTACCCTTGTTGATCCGGCTTATACGCCTGGAATATAATGTTACTTGGGGGCTCTCTGTTCAATAGACAAGAGTTTTTATGACCCTTGTAATAGGCTTAAAAGCCAGGCTTGGAAGCCAAGTGTCTTCACCTAAAAACCCGGGTTATCCTGCCTTTTTAAGTCTGCCACTCTGCCCAGGTAATCCTAGAACGACCCGCCATAATTTTGACAAGTCAATCTTATACAGACCCTGAACTTGTCAAAGTTAAAACGACGATTGGTGATGTGAGGTCCGGCTTATAAGGTTTGTATGAAGTCTTATCTCAGTGGCTGTGCGGCCCTTGAAAGCACTTGATTTTTAGGCCTGGCCGCCTATCAAAGCCTTGATTTTATTTGATTTGAACATTTTTTGAGGTCCCTCTCTTGTGACATATTAATACATGGTTAAAAACCGATCAGGGCTATGATGCCTTATGGTTCATATATGAAACTACCCGATGTTTATTAACTCGGCCTGGCTTTGGACTATAAGTCGCTAGTGTATGATGATCTTATATACTTCGAAGCGCTATGCTCTAAGTTTTGGGATATTACCCCTTGCTGCATACGGCATCGTAAACCAGCAGTATATGACAAACAGGGCATTATGTGCTCGATCTTTTGGGTTGTCACCCTTACTGCACTGGTATGATAAGCCGGCAGTGTGATCAAATATCACAGGTATGATATTTTTGTTATATATGGTTATAATTAAACCAGCCCTGGTTATGGACTTTTATAGTCACTAGCAGGTTTATGTTGGGCATTATGACCCGCCTGGCGGTAAACCGCCAGAGCAATTTTGTGATCTGCTTTTTATGCAGAACAAGGAAATACAATCTGCCCTACAAAATGGTATCATATGCCTAAGTGACATATTGTCAACCGGTGGATCAGCATTATCAGACAAATAAAACATGCACGATGACATGGCAGATCAAAAGTTTAAACTAGCCTATTACAAGGCATCTGATGGCCCAAGGAGGATAAGCGTTTTGGGAGCCGTCAACACAGCAAAGTATTTCTGCTTAAATAAACGCCAACTTATGATTGATGGCGGGTTGAAGCCTCCGGGTCTTCCTGCACCTCCTCTTCATCTTCAGCTCCTTGGTTATCCACCAGCTGGAAGTTAGGCGTAGCCCAGTTGATACCGGTCAACGCTCGAAATACAGCTTCATCGTCAACGAGGTTTGATGGATCAATCTCAGGAGCAAAGGTGTGTTTACAAGTCGGTGGGATGAGATTTGTTGGCTCGTGAACCGGCACACTAACTTTCTTGTTGTCAGCGTCATAAGCCGCCTGGTATGAGGATAGGTTGGTTTCATCATCCAGCTTGCTTGCTAAAGCACGCATGGCTCTTGCTATTTCTGCAAAATCGTCAGCGCTGAAGTCCAATCCGTCTTCTTTTACACTGGGGCAGCTATTGGCCAAATCATCCGGGTCAAGATCAGCTTGCCATGCCTTTGCCCGGCTTAAGGCAGTCAAAGCACCGGCTCTAGCAGCTCCCCATTTTAAGTCCTCAATTCTTTTTGGCAGCATGGATAACTGTTTCAGTGTATCCTGGATAAGTGTGGAGGGCTTTTTCTTGTGCAGAGTAGAGGCAATTGCGCGTTGGGCACCAGTGTATAACTGTTCGACAAGAGTGTAGACGGCCTTAAGCCAGACACGCATGTCTGAGCCCAACTTTGCGCTCCGTGAACCTATATCATTCAAAGTCATGGGTAAGCCGGCAGCGTTCATAATATGATTTTTAAGATATAAGGGAGACATGTTCTTACCAAAGATGGCTGCTGTCATGATATCAATCTGTTGCTTTAAGCCGGATAATTCCTCAGTCACCGGCTTAAGCATGGCTTCAGCCTCTTCTGCTCTGTTCAACAGAGCTGCCTTTTCAGTTTCCCAGCCATCTTTTTAAGTGTTGAAGTTTTGCTTGAGCTGCTCAATGTTCTCTGAAGCAGTCTTCAATTCTGACTTGGCCTTGGATGTTTCAGATTGTTGAGTCTTTATATTGGGCTTCAGATCATTGCGCTGCGAGTCTTTCTTAGAAAGTTCAGCCCGGTATAAACATGGACAGAATATTATGAGTATTGCTAAAGTCCCAAGCATAATACAAGTATGATACTTGGCACTTGGGGGCTAATGCATATTGCTCTTTTTTAAGACAAAATTTTGGAAGTCCCAAGCACAATATAAATATTATCCTTGGCACTTGGGGGCTAATGCGTATTTGTTCTGTTCCAAGACAAATTCATAACCCGGACAAATGATGTAATCCGGCTTATAAATATAAATACATTGGATTGACAAGATGATTAAGATGGCCCTTGGGGGCTACGGAGGCACAGTTGATTTTTACTACTGCAAAGTCCCGGTTTAACATATTTATTAACCCGGCCCTTGGTGGTTACGGAGGAAAATTGAAGTACTGGTATTGTAAGTACCAGTTCATGTGGAAGACATAAACCGGCCCTTGGGGGCTACTGTATTTGACCTATGCAAATATTGAAGTTTACAGTGCATTCTAGTCTATCATGCCCAATAAACTTGGCGGCTAAGGGAAGTATATTCATATAAAACGGGGTTACAATATTTACCTCATAGCGCTCTTTCATCAGATTTACTAAGCCGGCTTCAAAGTCTCGGCTGGTGTACACACGGTTCAAATAACCAGAGTGGATGTCTTGGGTGCTGAAATGGGTGTAGCTCTCCAAATCTACCTTCCATTTGCCTTTCTCTTCAGCGGAAATTTCTTCTTTTGCGCTGTGTTTGGATAAAACAGTAGGTTGACCCGGGGCGGTGAATCCAAACCCAGTGTAACAACATCATCATCAGTCGTCTCTTCCCCCGGCTTGATGGGGCTGGCTGGATTGGTGACTGACGGGTTAACATTCATCCGATCAATATCAACGTGGTGGTCTTCTGGTGGCGAATCATCGACAATGTGATCAGCAATTGGATGAGAAAGTTCCGGTTGTTGTTGCTCTGGCTCAGACAGGATGACGTCATCGGTCGGCTTATCCAGCTTGGCCTTCTTGCTGGGTTTGGCCTGGCCCGTGAAAATATGAAGTTTAAAGAGGTCAGTATAAGAAACAAATGTAAGGTTTGAATAATTAAGTATATTCTTACCCAGGTATGGTCTTGAAAGCCGCGATTTGAGTTCCCGTTGACTCGCCAGAGGAGGAATGAGAAGTCCCCTGATAGTTTGAATCAGACGGGTTAAGAGGTTGTTGGAAATGACCCGCCTTGGGATAAAGTATATCAGAAATATATAAGACCTCTGGGCGGCGTTTGCGAGCCGGAGCGTCGGGTAAGCCGGAACAAGTAATTACACCGCCGCTATGGCGGGTGGTGCGGCGAGCTTCGTGTTGTTGTTTCTTCAAAAGAAAGTTGGGATCCAAGTGAGCTAGAGGGTGCGAAAAGCTTACTTTCCGGCTTGCTTTTCGGGTTTTCTGTGTTGGCAAAGGTTCTGAGCCGGAGGAAAGAATAATTACCTCTGCGTCGCCTACACGGCTGGCCTCAGCGTCGTCCTGATAACAATCATTGTCAATGAGATGTAAAAAAATGAGCCAAGAGAGTCAAGTTCTACCTCTAACTCATCATCATCATGGTTATCGTCAATATTTGAACCCACAGGTTCAATGGTCTTCTTCTTGGCAGGCTTCTTGGCTTTAGTCTTGTTACGAGCCGGCTTGGCCAGCTTATCTTGCGGTTTCTTCTTCCAAAATGGAGAGTCAGCCTGTTGAGGTCAAAAAGATCATGAGTGAGCACAATTATTGAAAACATTGATGCACCAAAAGATGTGCAAACTTACAGCTGGCGGCTTGTTGAAGGTGCTAAAAGGACTAAGCCTTGTTTTGTTACATTCCTTCATAGGTTTGTTCAGCAATTTCTTGGTGGATTCATTGATTTCCGCATCGGACAGTTGGATGTCACAGTGGCACTGGGGATCTTTCACATTGCAAGTATAATCACACTTTAAGCCGGGGCGACGGCTTAATGGCAAGATGCTCCAGGACACCCAGCATCGGACAAGGTCAACGCCGGTTAAACCACTGGCCATAAGGGCCCTGAGTTTTGAAAATGATGGCGCATATTTGGCCCGATGCTTAGCACTAAGCAGTGTGGGGAGTGGATGCGTGTTGCTAAGCCGGTGATCGCGATAACCCGGTAAGGGGTTTTCATTAGCTGGAGATGTATCTTTACAATAGAACCAAGTCTGGTTCCAGTCTTTGGGGTGACTTGGCAGCTTAACATAGGGAAAGCTGACGTCTTTCCTCTTTTGAATTGAAACCCCACCAAGTTTGGTGTTGGGTCCATCAACGAACAAAGTTTGGCGGTTTAAATAATAGAACTCTCTGAATAAGTCAATTGTGGGCTCCTCTTGAAGATAAGCTTCACAGAACACTTGAAAATTGTAAATATTGGACACGGAGTTGGGTTCGATATCTTGAGGCTGAAGTTGGAGGAAATGAAGCATGTCGCGGAAAGTTTGAGCCGGGTGGGCTGAACCCCCGACTCAGGTGCTCAGCAAAAATAATCACTTCTCCGTCCTTTGGTTTGGGAGGACATTCTTTGCCAGGAACCCTCCAGTGAATGACTTCTTTTTTGGCCAAAGCGCTAGTTGCAACATAGTTGTTCAGTTCTTCCTCAGTAACCCAGGATTTGACCCAGTTACAAGCAGAATATGTTTTAGCCATTGTTGAGGAGCTGAAAGAAAGATTGTGTTGGTTCAAAGATTATATGGTTAAGTCGGCTGGCGAGTTAACTGATAAATAACGATGAAGCATGCATAAGTGTTAAGCCGGAGGACAACATTGAAGTTATAGACATGAGCTATTGGCGGCTTAAGAGGGGACTAATGGTACCTGGAGGGTTACGATTTTTGAGTTAAGCCGCCCGCACAATCATTAAAATACAGATCTAGGAAAGTGAAAAATTGCTAAGTATTGAAAAATAGGTTTCGCAGATTGATACTATGATTTTGGATCTACGACATTACAGATAAATGAAAAATATCTAGACCTAAATTACGGTGCTTGAGCAGTTCATATATCAAGATCAGATTTTTTATGCAAAAGGAGATGCCCTAATAGTGAAAATGAATATAACAGCTACCACCGCGCAGGAGAGGTACCAAGTTCGGATTAAAAAGAGCAAGCTACAGCAAGGAACGGAGATGAACTCCGACAAACTCGTCTGAAACCCTAATGAGATCTGCATGAAGGGAAAGAGGAGAACTTATCGGAGCTGTTGAACAGCGGAGGAGCGCGGATGAATTCTGGTCGGTTCAGGTTGATGCAGCGGCCGTTGTTGATGCAGTGGTGAAGGTCGACGGCGGCGGTGGAGCTCGGGCGCGAGACGATGCGAGGAAGAAGAAAGAGATGAAGATGCAGGGGGAAAGTGAAAGGGACCCCTGGCCCTATTTATAAGGCTAGAAGATAAGTGGCAGGCGCGCAAATCGAGGAGGTTAAAAAATGGATATATGACAGCGCGGACGCCTCGATTTCTGGAGGTTCATTAAAATAAAGGATATGCTGAGATTAGGGATCTATGTAACATTAATGACAGGTGACGTCACGGCGGGTTACCATGATCTTAGAAGATGACGTCACGGCGGGTTACAGGCTCGCGAGGATAAGTGAAGGATTTTTCTAAGTGTTGAAGATTGACATGAACAAGTTCAAATCAACCTGGGGCCTAATGTCGGGGATATAACTATTGGGTATGACCCGCCCTGGAGGGGCCGGGTTATACCAATGGCGGTTCATTAAGACGAAGCCCATGAAGGTATTGAAGATGGCGGTTCATGAAGGAGACTTGCTAAGGGCCCGAAGCCCAAAGCTCAAAGGTGACTTAAGGCCCATAGGTGTAAACCGCCATGTATGTATGACTTGTATTGTAAGGTATGAGTAGCTAGTCACCGAGCCGGACACGTTGTATAAGCCGGTCGGGACTCCATGAGCCGCTGTGCGTCAACCTGTGTATATAAAGGGAGGACCCGACGGCGGTTTAGGGCGAGAAAAAACAAGAGATCGAAAGCTAGGTCAAGCGTATTCGCTCCCTAGTAATCGAAACCCAAGCAATACCACCTCAAACTGGATTAGGCCTTTACCTTCACTGCAAGGGGCCGAACCAGTATAAACTCCCTGTGCCCTTTGTCCTGTTTAACCCCTTTAAGCTAACCTAGTTGCGAGGGCTCCACGAGTAAGTCCTTTTGCTACGACATTTGCCGTGACAATTCCACGACAGAGGTCGAAGTAGAAAGTCTGCCATGACAATCGTTTTACGAATTCGGCTGGAGACAAGTTTGTTGATAAAAGTACATTGCTACTTGGAATCAAAAACTTCTTCTTCCTCTAGACCCTCTAACAGGTTGTCTAGTTTACAATCTTGTTGTGAAAACTTGGCGGCTACCTTCACTTGGCCGTACACCAGGCTGACCGGAATTTCTTGTCCATCGGATCCTTGAGGTCCGACTCGCACCATATGATTTGGATCAAGTCTGGTGTACCATGTTTTTACCATGGCCCAGGCTTCCCGAGCACCTTCTCGGCATGCCAATATCTTCCATAGCCCAAAACGGCGTCGAGCTCCCTCGAATAAATTCACGAGTTCCTCCATACTTCCTAGAGGAGAATCGGGTGGCCATAAAGCCTTAGCGGTGTTTCTCATTGCCTTCCGCGCTCGCTCATGCACCTTGGACAGCTCTTGCAGCAGGTCGCCTTGAAATTCGGACACCTCTTCTTCGGGCCGCCCAGTCAACAAACATACAGAAAGAAACTTGTTAGGATTCGCATCAGCGAACTGTCCGACAGTAAGTTTAAAGGCATATTGAATATGCCGCCTCTCAGCTTTCTGTTCTCCTTTAAGGCATCCGCCAGTTGGGCTCGCACGTCTTTCAGCTCTTCGCCGAGCTAGGTGTTGGCATCCAGCAGTTTTTTCTTCTCGTCCCTGGTCCGTGTCAGTACGTGTTGACCAGCGGCCTCTTGCCTTTCGACACGTTCTTTGTCCGCCTGCGCGGCCTTTAGTTTCTCTCTTCTAGCTGATCCGACGATCCTACCATTGTAAAATACAAAAGTGTTTATTTGCATAAACATTACTGGCACATGATTATGTTTTCCGGACATAAGGGGACATTACCAGTCGGTGCCTCCTTGGATTTCTCCAGTTTGGCGGTAACAGTAGTCAGCTGGGCCCGACACTGTTCTAGCTCCCGAGATAGCATGTTGTTCTTCTCCGTGAGTACCTGATCATACATCGATCCTTAAAATCAGTTGCTTCAGTTGTTTTCAACTCTCGGGGGCTACTGGTATATGGCTATCTACACAAAATGATCTTACCCGCATATTCTTTGAAAGCTGGTAAGTGGCTCCAGCAAGCCCATCCCGAGCAGCTCGGATGTATGCATCCGCCGAGCTGAAGGCATTGAATGCCTCTTCAGTAAAATTAGGATCGCGCATAGATTCCCTCCGGCGCCGATGGTTCATTGCACTCTCCACTTTGGAGTTTGTGACAGATACATTATCCGAATCGTCGGAGAGAGGACAATCTGGCATTGCACCCGTATCAACTCTAGCCCTAGAGGCAGGGTCCGGGGTCGGATTGGTGGACATATGTCCGGCAATGTCTCCGGATAAAGCCCGGTGAATGCTCTTCCTGAAATATGGCACAACAGAAAACGTCACAATTCGGTATGTTTGCCGCAGGGCATATTAAAAAATGTACCTTTTTATGAAGGTAGGGGCTTGGAAGTATCGTCGTCCGCCTTTCTTTTCGAAGACCCGCCTTGTGACGGCGTCCCCTTCTTAAGGGACGATCCCGATGCGACGTGTCGAGACGAGCGCCGCCCCTTTGAAGCATCAGACAGTGCAGTGGGTGAGGCGCGATGGGAAAACTCTTTTGGAGGAGATGCTCCCTGGGCACTTAATGGGAAGAAGGGAGAAGGTCGGGGTAGTCGGCTACAATGGCCACTTATGTGCCGTTGTAGCTTGCCTGATAGAAGATCCCCTTGTCGGTGTCAAAACCGGCAGATCTCGGGTAGGGGGTCCCAAGCTGTGTGTCAAGGATCGATGGGTAACAGGAGACAGGGGACACGATGTTTACCCAGGTTCGGGCCCTCTCTATGGAGGTAATAATACCCTACTTCCTGCTTGATTGATCTTGATGAATATAGGGTTACAAGAGTTGATCTACCTCGAGATCATATGTTGTGGTCTAAGACCTAAGGGTATGATGAGTAATGTCATAATGATCTATGTACTAGCCTGGCCTCTGCTTATATAACATACTAGAGGCCTAGGATAACAAGAGTCCTAGTCAGATACGTTGGTGGAGAGGAGTCCTTGTCTTGATCACCAAGTCTTGTGGAATCTTCCTCATATATGTCTTCGGCTGTCCGAACTGGCCCATGAGTAAACGGCCATGGGGGTCCTCGGCCCAATCCAACTGATCGGGAGACGATGTGGTGAGTACCCCCTAGTCCAGGACACCGTCAGTAGCCCCCTGAACCGGTCTTCAAGTTGGGGACGCTCCTCGGTTCTTCCGAACTGTTCTTCGTCTTCGGTCGTCGGTCTTGAAAACTGGTTCAACAAATCTTCTCATCTTTAATCTTGAGGATCGCCGAAGTGAATCCAAAAAGTTTACACGTCGGGTATCCGAGGAGCCCTTTAAGTCTTCGGCCTTTATCAATGCCTTGTTATTTTTATGCCATGCATCGGGTTTGAAGTGTTGCCCATGCGGCGGTGTCCTCTTGCATTCGAGCTCCAATGACGGACTGCATTCGAGGTATCTTTTGCAACCGAGCACCAACGCCGGACCGCCCCCGAGCTCCAACGCTGGAATGTATCCGAGCTTCAATGCCGGACTATGTCCAAGCTCCAACGCCGGACTGTATCCGAGGTGTCATAAATCACCTTGGTTCAAAAAGTTGAAGGAGTTTAGCCGAGCTTAATGCCAGAAATGCCCTCTATGGAGCCAGCCACAAGTGCCCCAGCTTTATGCCGGACTGCTTTCGAGGTGGTGCACCACCCCGACTGCGGGCCGATTTTTTGTCAATACTTTTGATTGGTGCAATTTATTCTCTGCCGAGATATATAGCCAGTAGCCCTCAAGGTGTGTATCGGTCTAAAACCCGAGATGCACCTGAAGGATGACATAAGACCGCTGATCCCAGTAGCCCCTGAGACTCAGGTTGATTCACAAAATCGGCCTGAGGATCAACTTCTAGCTCAGCTGAATACTTCTGGACACAAAAAGCGGTGTGCAAATTCCTCGAGACTCAGGTTGGGTGCGGCCGACCAACCTAAGGGTCATAATCTCCTCGAAAGCTATATTGCACTTTAAATTTTCTGCATTGGATTGTCAATGCAGTAGCCCCCGAGACACTGGTCGGGTGGCAACACCAGATCAGGGGATCGATACGCCCCTTTCGATATTAGTGAATGATAAGCCCGAAGGCCAGTAGCCCCCGAGCCTTAATGTGAGCACGGGTGGCCGAATTAAGGATCGATATCCAGAGTAAAACCACAGATTATATGTAATGATTCTACGTATCCAAGTACTTTACATCATTAATGCTCGGATCTGCTTTGTACAAAACTTTGTTGACCGACCATCGGCTTCAACCTCCTCGGCCAGAAGCCGGGGAGTGTTTGTACTACTTTATAAAGCTGTTATAAGGGCAAAGATTTATGGAAAACAAGGCAATCCGGCCATACGGTTTTATAAACAAAGGTACGAGGAGAGATATGTTATATTACTTAATGTAAGAAACATGTTCCAAGGAAAATAGTTCCGCTATCGGTTCCTTTCTTTGGGTCATCATGCTTATCATGATCATGAAACCTCACCTCCGATCAATGTGGGAGGAAAATATTGAGGATTTAGTTCGGGGGAAGTTCCCGAACTCTATGGTATTAATGAACCGATTTTTTTACTTCCGTCGTTGCTGACCAATGTGATCCTTTAAGATCGCTAGCTTTCGGCTTCACCCAGTCTGAGGTACTAACTCGGATGACCCGGTAGTAACAATCACAGAGGTGCTCCCTTTACGGCCTAGCCGAACAATCGGGAATGTAGGGGTAAGCACAGGAGCCAGGTAACCCAGCTTGGCAAAAATCTTAAGTCAAATTGATGCATATTTATGGCTTTATAACGATGATTATGGAAGGCAGCCCTTGTATATTAAATACAAATGACGATGATATGTTTATTTTGACTCCGTTGCGACCGTTTATCAGTTGAAAGTGGCCCATCGTCTGCTTCTACCCCTTTGTAGATACTACGCAGGGTGTCTCCGCAATAACAAGACAACCCTTAGCCGATGTCTCGGTGCCCGAAGGCGGTTGTGTTAGCGGAAACGAGGCAATCAGATATGCAGGCTTTATAACTTTCACTTAGTCATAGGAGCTTTAAACTAGGGAAGCTAGCTATGAGCCCCTGGTTAGTGTTCGGCGACATACGAGGTCAAGCCGTAAACACTTTGGCCAATGTTATGAACGGCCCATCATTTAACATAGTCATCGGATCGCTAACCAGTTTACGCGTATTGTGACAATAAGTTTTCGGCTTTCTCCACTGAGGTGCTTAACCATGTGAGCTGGAAGCACAATCGCAGTGGTTCTCCCTTTGCACACCTAGCCGAACAAAGCGGAACGTAGGAGGCAAGCGCAGGAGCCGGGCAACCCAACTATTGACCGAAGACACAATTCGAAACCGATGCATATTTAGTAATATCCGAGAATGTTTTTGCCGAATCTCTAAAGGTGTCCGGCGTTGCACTGCGAGACTTGTGCTGAAAACACACAAATAGTTTAAAGGTGCCATAAGCTTGGAAAACCAAAAACGTCAGTAAAAACTCGACGTCCGAACAAGATCAAGTGTTCGGTGCCAATCCGAAAATTGGAAAAAGAAAAAATTGTGCTTCTGCCATGCTTTAACATGACACACCCGATCTCAACACCTCAAGCGGGCCAGCCTATGGCTTCGAGCTCCTTATCCCAAAGGCGGAGTACTTCTTCGAGGCCAGTTTAGCGAACTAAACTCGAGCGACTTTTTAGAGAGAAGACAGGCTATCCGGCTATTGACCATACACTCGAGTCGAAAAAGGAGTGGTAGAAAAAGATTTTGCAACGACCAAGAAGAAAACACATTTACTATAAAACAGCTCATATAAATTTTAAGAGCTCCGAAGTGACTTAGGTAAAAGGATTTTATGTATAATGATTGTATGTACCGATGTACTTATATCATATCTGTGTTCACCCGAACTTTAAACGCGTCTTAACCGACCGTCGGCTTCTCCCTCTTCGGTCAAGGACCGAAAAGTGTCATGTACTCCACCTGTCGAAAGCATCGATGGTGTTTCCGATAACCTGGCCATAAGGCTGTAACAGACAAAGCGCGCTCAGGGAACTTATGCTATATTACGGATGAAGTGTAAGAAGCATCTTCGAAGAAAATAGTACCTCCACCGATACCTTTCTTCGGTTGCTCATTATTACTATGAGACTTGTGCAATAGATTTTTTGTACTCATGAGTTCCGTTGTGTGCCGACCATTATTGAAAACAATAAGAGTGCTATCTTTCGGCTTCACCCAGTCTGAGGTACTAACTCGGATGACCCGGTAGTAACAATCGCAGAGGTGCTCCCTTTACCGCCTAGCCGAACAATCGGGAACGTAGGGGTAAGCACATGAGCCAGGCAACTTAGCTTGCGAAACACTTAAGTCAACATGGTGCATATTGTGGCGTAATACACGAACAAGGAACGAAGCCGTACAAGTATAATCATATGCGAGAGGAAAGGCTTCATAAAGGAAGCCCCCAAGTAAATGGGGTATTTGAATTGCTTGCAACAAACAAGGTTTTGAGAAAGAAAGTTTTTTGCAAATGACTTTTTGTCAAAAAAGCATAATGCTTGGTCGAACCGAACAAAATTTAAAACTAAAGGTTTTTAAGCATGGAAGCGACTTAGCTGGTTAATGTGCTCGGTGTCGATGCACGGTCCGAGCTTACGGCGGGACAAGGTCCCAGCCCCCAAGCCGGTCCCGAGGTGGCGGAGCGAAGAGCCCGGAACTCCGAAGTGGCGACATAGTACGGCCAATGCAGGCCAGCAGTGTGACGCCGAAGTCCCCGGCGTGGCTTAATGAAGTAATGACGAAGCCCTCGGTCCAGCCGAGGTGACGTGGTACGTCGGTACACCGAGGTGACAGCGCTGCCCGACACGGATCCTTTACGCAAAGTGAGTAGTAAAAGAAATATGGCCCGTGTGCCGAACACTTGATGAGGTAGAGCTCTCTCAGCGATGCCGAAGTCCCCGAGGCAACCGAACATGTCGGTATGGTGATTCGACCAACAAGGTGATCACGTGAGCCGATTGGGACAATGACATCGGCTTGCCAAAGTGACTGCGTGACGCAGTCGAAGTCGATCACCTACACACATAAAATAGTGCGGTCCAAAAAGGTAATTGCTTTTTGCAAAAATAATTTATTAAAAGAGATGTGGCCTGGCGCCAAAGTCATGTCGATGCAGGGCGTCGGCGTGACGCGGTGAAGGCGTGGCCAAGCCTGAATTCGCAGGCCGGTCTGAGTTCCGGATGCGGCATTCGCTGAACTGTATACGGAAACTGACTGAACCACCACGCGATAGTTGTTAATGCGGCCACCATTTGATAGACCTGTGTACAGATGATGAAACAAACCAGAGTAATAATTCCTTGGGAAAAATAAACCCAAGCAAGAAAAAATACTAGGATTAATAGCACCTGGTTTATCTGTTGTAGAAATTTGAAGAAAGGTTACTCCCAGAATTGGGACTCGATCCGCACACCCATTGCCTGATGGGCGATAAAGCAACGACATGGCGATGCTGGCAAAGGTGGGCTCGCCGAGGCAAAGCCCCCGGTCCAGCTGACGTGACGAAGCGGGTCGGTTGGTGACGCAGAAGTCACCAGAGTATGTTGATGAAGAAATAGCAAAGTCCCCGGTCTAGCCGAGGTGACGGAGCGGGTCAGTAAGGAGACATTGCAGCTGCCATGTTAGCCGAGGTGTTGAAGGAGTTCGGCGTGATGGACATCGGCTTTGAAAAAGCAACAGTGCGGCCATGCCGATGCTGGTCATAACTTGTGACGCGGTCAATGCCGGATTGATGAAGTGACCGAGCGGCGATGTCGGCACGCCTGACCCGTGCAATCCGTGGGGCGATGGTGTTGGTGATGATTTATCCTTCGCGGTGCCGAACTCTTGTTCGGCTTCCCGAGCTGATGATCTGATAAGGTTAGGCTCGGCTCGATGAAGCGACGATCTGTCTAGCGCAGGTCGGCAGACGTGGAGCAATGTTACCGGACTGGTGTGACACAAGCGCGATGGTGAAGAGTGCCTCAAAGAAGGCTTAAAAATTTATGGGCACGTGTTAAAAACAACGCACAATACCATAGAAGAAAATTCCTTTAAAAAGGTTGTCCAATATCACGTTCATAAAGAAACATGAATTCTGGTCGGATCCGTATTCACGCAGAAAACAGATCCGAAAAGTGATGCACTAATCGGAAGGTTCCCGGAGTTTGGACGGTCGGATCGAGCTGGAATTTTGTGGGGTGGTAGATATAGAAATTCCGCAGCCGATCAACGGTTGGATCTTCCAAAGGACGTCCGAGCTAGGTGCTGGAGACCACCTAAACTCGTCCAGATTCCTGTCCAGATTTGACAGGGCTCCGGTATATCGTAGATTGCCGGAGATTCCTCCATCGGAACTCGACGAAATTTTGCATGGTTGTTGTAGACTCAATTCCGCACACTTCTACCAAAGGAATCGTCAAAGTGATGCTCGAGGAGGTGGTGGTAGCAGATACAAGTTTGCTGTTCAGAAAAACAGCACGGTCGCCCGAGGGCAATGTTGATGTTGATCCCCCGAGCTCCGTGGATGATTCCTCCATGATCTTGATAGAGATCGGAGTTGATGCTGATGAAGGCCCCCATCCGAACATGACGATCGAAGATGGAGTGCGGTCCTCCGTCGAGCCAAGGTGACCAGTCGAGCCGGCGACGAAGATGCCGGCGTCGCAGTTGATCTGGGGACGAGCCATTGATCCTTTGCCGATCACACAGCAGAACTCTCAATGAAAGCACCATTGTCGGTGTCAAAACTGGCAGATCTCGGGTAGAGGGTCCCAAGCTGTGTGTCAAGGATCGATGGGTAACAGGAGACAGGGGACACAATGTTTACCCAGGTTCGGGCCCTCTCTATGGAGGTAATACCCTACTTCCTGCTTGATTGATCTTGATGAATATAGGGTTACAAGAGTTGATCTACCTCGAGATCATATGTTGTGGTCTAAGACCTAAGGGTATGATGAATAATGTCATAATGATCTATTGACTAGCCTGGCCTCGGCTTATATAACATACTAGAGGCCTAGGATAACAAGAGTCCTAGTCGGATACGTTGGTGGAGAGGAGTCCTTGTCTTGATCACCAAGTCTTGTGGAATCTTCCTCATATATGTCTTCTGCTGTCCGAACTGGCCCATGAGTAAATGACCATGGGGGTCCTCGGCCCAATCCAACTGAACGGGAGACGATGTGGTGAGTACCCCCTAGTCCAGGACACCATCACCCCTCCTTGAGCTCCACGAATATATCCGGATCCTCCTCAAATCCGGGATCCAGGTCCCGAATATGGTCCTCCGGCTGCGGAACAGGGCTATAGATCCCCGCGGTGGCCTTCCTCCATTCCTGTTAAAAGTGGTCGGGTTAAGTTCAACCAGTTGCGACTCAGGAAGAGGATTGAGTGAGGTTCTAGATTAAAAAGCTTACCCAGCTAGGGGGGTTTGTACATGGAAAAGCCCTCTCGACACTTAAGGCGAGTGAATTCTTCTTCCTCCCCTTTATAAAGATCAGCCAACATGGCAGCCAGGGCGGCGAAGTTGTCCGGACCCTTGCGCCTATAGCGAGATGTATCATCCTCCCCGTTGTAGTTCCACGTGGGGAGTCCTCTGGATTGGAGTGGCTGAACACCTCCCGTTATGGAAATCGCCATGACCTCAATTATGGACAGTTCGGATTGGGCGAGTATTTTTATCTTGTCCATCAACATCTTAACCTCCGCACTATCTGCCTCCTCGAGACTCCGGGGGCGCCAGCTATGGCGCTTTTTTGACAGAGCATTGGAAAATTCAGGAAGACCTCGTCGGATTGAGTCCGAGATAACGACGTCTTCAATATAAAACCACTTCGAGGGCCACTCTTCGGATGCCTTCTTCGGAGTGCCGGATAGGTATCCTGTCTTGGCTATGCGCCATACTTCGGCACCGCCCACCTCGAATATGGATCCCTTTTGGGAGCGAGGGACGAGGCAAAAAAGCTTCCTCCATAACTCGAAATGGGCCTTGCGGCCTAGGAACAGCTCGCAAAGAGCGACGAAGCCCGCGATGTGCAGAATGGAGCCCAGCGTGAGATTGTGCAGTTGGAGGCTATAGTACTCCAGGAGACCTCAGAGGAAAGGATGGATTGGAAATCCAGCACCTCTTAAGAGAAAGGAAACGAAGCACACTCGCTCCCCTTCTGAAGGATTCGGGAAATTTTCTGCCAGGGCTTCGCCAGTAAAAGAAGTTAATCCCGCCGGAACGGGGACTAGGTCCGCAGGGGGGAGATAGCCCTGCACCTGGAGCTTGGTTAGCTAGGCATGGGATACAGAGCATCTCTCCAAATCGCCTTTTTGAGGGTCGTGGGGGCGGGAGGAAGAGCTAGGAGCGTTGGCCATGATTGCATGGTTTCTCGAGGCAAGTTTGAAGGATTTTCGCCTGGTATGGAATGGCATCCGAGATCTAATCTCCTTAAATAGACACCTTCTGTACGCTGTCGAGGGGTTATCTGTAAAAGCGCTTGGACCCTTCGTATTCGTTTTCCTCGTGGAAGCTGAGGCGGCGGAAGCAAAGAAGCCGAAGGGTACGACAATTAATGTAAAACCGAGCTGTTCGAAGAATTCACCTTACCAAGACCGAAGATGTAAGGGCCGAATTGTTAGGACCCCGATTCTAAGTCACACTGATCTAGCCTGTAACACCTCATATCACTTTGCGGCCTCACGCACGGTATTCCCATGGGTGTCGCCTTACCATGGACCGGGACCGTTTGTGCCTTTTGGCTCACGTATATGATAGTGTCACTAGCATCCATATGACAGAGAACCCGGGCCGACATGACTAGTCGTGAACCCAAAGTGGCACTAACTTACGGGGACAGGCATACATGAATCAACATCGAGCATGTCGGTCAGCAGCGTGCGAATCCGGGCTGTGGCACTGGGCTAACAGGACTCCGGTGAACCCGGGCTGTAGCAGGCTAGGCAGGACTCTGGATGTCACCGCATTACATTTCCCTGAAGGGACAGACACAGGAACAAAGTGAATCACATGCCGGCCAGTCAAGTGTTCTGGAGCAGTAGTGCTGGGCTAGCAGGACTCCGGTGAACCGGGCTGTAGCGGACTACTATGGCTCATGGAAGCACAAGACTACATTTCCCCATAAGAGAGGCTACCAAGGATAAACAACTAGGTTGTCGGATCCCACACATACCAAGCATTTCAATCATACAAACAATATGCTCGATATGTGTAAATACAACATGGCATCACAACATAACTCTACGACTCAAGTATTAATTCATTAGGCTCCGAGGAGCCAAGTATTGCAAACATGGGTCTCATGACCCCAACATACAGAGCATACAAGCAACAAGCACATGCGGAAGCTTAACTTGTCTGAGTACAGACAACTACAAATGAAGAAGGCTGACAAGCCTGACTATCTACAAGACCCTGCCGAGGGCACAAGATCATAGCTGAGGTAACAAGCTAAATGTCAATATGCTGTGATTTGAGCTAATGCAACTAGCAACAGGTTAAATGGAGTTGGTTTGAATCCAAGATTCAAATTTAAACTCCATATGTGGATATTTAAATGCCACTCATTTGGTTTGTCCTAAACAGCAGCCATAAGTTGTTCTGACATGCATGAAAACAGTACAGATGGATAGATTGGATTTTTTGATCATTTTTCATAAATAAAAGTTTTCAATCTGAGTTATAGATTATTTTCTATGATTTTTAGAAGTTTTGGTTATTTTTCTGAAATAAATAAATCATTTAAGATTTATTTAAATTCCATAAATGGATTACTTGCGTCAGCATGACGTCGGTGTGACGTCAGCAAGTCAACTGGGTCGGCCAGGTCAAACCTGACCTGTGGGGCCCTCTGGTCAGTGACTCAGGGCTGGTTATTGCGCTGACAGGTGGGCCTGGTCAACTGCCACGTCAGCCAGTCAACCCTGACGCGTGGGTCCGCTGGTTTTGTTAACTAATCTAACTTAAAACTAAATAGCGGTTTAATTAGGCAGCAGGGCCCACTACTCAGTGGATCTAGGGTGATTAGCCCCAAACTAAGTGGCCATGTCGGCCCGCCGGAGTCTGGCCGGCGGCGACCATTTCGTGCGGCGGAGGGGCTCGTGATCGCTTCCCCGGTGCCCAAACGAGCAGCCGAGGATAGCTACGGGGAGTTGGAGCTCACCCGCATCCAGCGCGGCATGTGGTGGCAGCGGGGCCGGCCGGAGCTCGCCGGAAACGAGCTCGGCGCGGCGCCGGCGATCGATTGCAGGCGAGGCGATGGCTACGGCGCATGAGGGGAAAACGGAGAGGGGGAGCAGGAGCAGGAGCTCACGGCAGGTGCGACGAGATGCTCAGCGGGCTCGGGGACACGCTGAGGTCGACGGGGCAGCGAAGGCGATCTCCGGCGGCTGGAGGTGAAGACGATGGCGATGGCGGATCTCCAGGGCTTCCTGCGTCACGTGGCTCGACGGAGAGGCGTAGGCGACCGTGGCGGGGCTCGTGGACAGGTCAGTGAGGCGAGGGGGAGGCGGTGGACGCGGTGGCAGTGAACGGCGGCGACGAGCTTCGCTCGGGCATGAGAGGGAGAGAGAGCAGAGGAGGGAGAGAAGCTCGGGGAGTGAGTGAGAGAGGTCCAGGGGTGTGTGTGGCTGCACGAGGGAGGGCCAGGGCGAAGCGGCAAGCAGGAGGTGGCCGGGGCCGCGTGCACGCGTGCGGGGCACGCGCCCTCCTGCCTACTGGCAGGAGGTGGAAGACGACAGGGAGGAGCCCCTGGTGGGCTGGGCCGGCCAGCTGCAGTACTGGGCCGGTTGGTGGGCGCCAGGTAAGTTTGGCTAGGTAAGTCCCTTTTCTTTTTATTTATGTTTTCTAATTCTTCTGTAACTTTAGGGCTTTAAATGAAATACTAAAACTAACTCAAAAATCATGAAACTGCTCAAAGCCACTGTTTGGAATATATCCAACAGTAAACGTTTCAGTTTATGATTATTTGGACATTTAAAATATTTTATAGCATTTAAATGCCCAAATGCAAATACTATTTGATTTAATTCAGTGACCCTCTGTTGTCCTAGAAAAGTGTGCACCATTTTTGTCATAGGTTCTAGACCAAGGCAAAGATGATGAACATTTTAGAAGGCATTTTGGGTTCAGTGAAAATGGTTTTATTTGGACCCTAGTTGAATTTCATTTGCTGCTAGGGTTTATCAGCCCCCATTTCAAAGTTCCATAAAATTTAGACATGATGCATGGAGGCTAAAGCAAAGGCAGGCAAGGCCTGAACTGGGGATGTGACAACTCACCCCCACTAAACAAGAATCTTGTCCCGAGATTCAAGCGTAGGGTAAGATGAAGGGGAAACGCAAACTAACACAATCTTCACGAGCCAGGTTGCACTTTGCAAGAACATTGATTCGTCACCATCTTTGTCTCGACGTCTTTCTCTGAGAACTCCATCCAACACGACAACGAGAGGAAAGGGAGAATTTTAGAAGAATCGATCTTCTTGAGGTTCGAACAACTTAGGATCATCTCAATGATCACAAGATCAACTCACGAAATGAGACATAGAAACATCTCTGGAGCTGAGAGGCAAAACATGCATCAGGAGGGACGGAAGAAACAATTTGACGAGGGTTTCAAAGTAGCAAGGAAGAATTGCCATGATTCCATAACGGGGCACCTTAGGGAAGGTGACTCGAGGAACTATTCCCTTAAGTGGCAAAAAGAATTACTTTTGATACAAAGATCATTGAAACTCTTTATACGAGCCTAAGGCAATCACAAACGATCGTGTGAAAGAATTCGAAAGAATGGCATACTCATACCAGAATGGATGATGTGGACTACCTTGTTGAAGACAACACAATGGATGATTTTGCTTATCATCGGGGATGGATGGGACCCATAGTAGGACCACTTTTGAAGATGATCCTAAACAGTAATGACTGAGATGCAAGCTGGGAACAAATGCAAATGCTGAGAATGATTCTGGTAACTGGGAATAACTCAACAAGAGTGATTCCATCGTTTGAATGGTTATAGCTTAATCGAGGAAACCAAGAGCACAAGAATCCCTAAGGAACAACTTATAGAATAAGTAGCATGAAATCCTTGTGGAGAAGATGTACAAATTGCCCAATCAAGATACTATAGTGATAGATCCTCCGGCTAGGTGTGTCGGCCAGAACATCAACCTTGTCGGGACCTACATCATAGATCTTGGAGAAGTTCCAACAATCATATCTGCCTGAGATTCATATCTGGTTGGTAACAGGATATTTCAGACAGCATGTCTAGAGAAGGAACAGTTGCAACTCAAATTAACGAGATAATGTTGCGAGATTCTCGGGAAATGAACTACAGTAGTAAGCTCCAAAACATGAGTTGGTTCTGCTACATACATGTGAACACACTGTCCCGGACAAGCATGGCCACATAGTACTCTTATAATAAAACACTACCGAGTTCGGTGGGGAACCATCAACGAGGATATCGAAGTCCTTGCATAAGGCATGCTCTTAAGAAGGAACTTCTTCTCCTGGAACAATTCAATCAGTGGCTTGAGGTACTAAGAGATGCATATGGAATGGAGGTAGCGAGCCTGTCAAACCACAACATACTTCGCACATGTATGACTGACTTGGGATGGTACTAGAGGAAACAAAAACAACCTTTCTCGAACTCACGGCGGAAACTTGCATCGATTGCACGTGAACTTAGAGGAAGTCACTACTTTCATCCAAACATATACTTCATGATTGGGGCATGAAGAAAATGCTTACACAAGTTTTCAACACTAGTTGGATGTTCAACACGAACCATGGGGAAGACAACATGCTGCTGATGGGCTCAACAGCAACTCATCAGAATTTCCATATCACTGGACTCCCACCATTATGTGAACAATGTGATAGTATTGGTCAGACCAAAAGATATAATGGCGTATGCTCGAGGAAACCACCATGAGTAAGACAACATTACGGGTATCGTTGGTTCTGATTTGATTTGATGATAGCCCATACTCAAATCAAAGTCTGGACAAGACAATAGATTCAACAACTGATCACGAGGAACAATCGATGAAGATATCATCTTTCTTCAACACACACACACAAGGATATCCCTTAGTGATGAACTAAGTGGATTAAGATTTTATCTTCCAACTCTCCAAGTTGTTGTTTAGCTCAACCAACTAGCTCAGGGGTATCCAACACAGATTCTTGGAGAAAGGGTGGTTCACAAGAAACCAACTTGATAACGAGCTCAACATAACAGTCAGGGGACAACCTGGTAATACTTCCGAGAAGATATTCGGAAAATCACGAACCACCGATATGTTACTAAGCTCGAGAACAACCTTGCTTTTCAGGGCAAGATGATATGATCAAAAGAGTGAGGGATTGACACAATCCTAACTCATTGATCGAAGAGTGCACCAGAAATAAGGACTAGGTAGCACGATCAATCTTAGGATGATGATTTAATAACCAACACGCTAAGAATGAGAATAGTGTCCATTAACTACCAAGCAACACAGTTGCTAGGAGTATTGATATCACACAACATGATTCACTTGTCAGCATTCCGGTTGCGACAACACGACACCGAGGTATGAATAATGATGGTGAGAAGTATCACTACATCAAGAATTCATAAGAGAAAGTGCAATTCTCATGACATTCCTGACATAAAGTGGGTAATACTTCAGGGTAGAACAGACCAAAAGCTTGATTGCATTTGATCTGCAGAATACAACTGCTTTGACCCAATCCTAGAAATGGATGAGGTACTGGAGTTTGTTTCTCCTAGTCATTCTGAACTAGAATGGCTTGACGGACCACAAGAATGATAGGCACCGATGAACGAATGCACACATACTCTTGACTATCAGTTGATAGACGAAGGTCAAAAGACAACTAAAGAGGGAAAACTCAAGGAACATATGTTTTTCTGAGTTGTGGATGCATGGATTAGTATGCCGAACAAATTCCACACATTTCTTCCGGATAACCCATGCAAAGAGGTAGGATTGGCAGAGTCACAATATAGAATGGGGAACTCACCAAGAGCACTCTTGTTGTGATCTTTTGGTTCAACGAGGAACTTCTGCCAAGGATGGTTCATGGTATTTGGAAGAATGATATACCACCGACCTCGAAGACTATCACAAGGTCACTAATATCCTAAAGGAATGAGCAACACTATCTACATGAATTAAATAGAGTGAATCTTGGGTTCAAGAACCCAGAAATAGAATACCTACTAACCAAATGGCATCACGGGATGCCTTCGAGAATGACGGCCAGAATCATCACACGGGGAACACAAAACATGGCTAGATTACTAGGTGGTCCTCTAAGACACCTAGGGTCATAATAATGGCTCCAAAATAAATGCCGAGGCAGTAAAGTACCTCAACACACTAATTAGTGTGGTTGATCTGGCACAAAGGAACTTCGGAACGGTAGGAAGGAATTTGCAAATGCATCAGACTATTTAGAAACCTGGGATGACTCGGACAGCATAACGGCTGTAAATGCTCAAAAAGATTTGAGACATCCTGCAAAATAGTGGCGTAACCACTTAGAAGCACAATAACAAGGTTCCGAGATCAACTGTCAACACATGGAAGTAGTAGGAACTGAATGGGGGCTTGAAACTATCAATCCTATGAGTCTACAGATTAGTAACACGTGATACTGATAGAAAGAAGAGAAGCCTAGTTCTTAATCCCCATAGAAGAGAAGAGGATGACTCAGATCAGAAGGCCATAGGGTAAAGGAGTAAAAAGAGCCTTACGTCCCTTCCCACAATCAATTCCCCTACATATAACTAAAGCGTTTCTAGACTCAACTTCGACTAGTTTGGCTTGGTAATCCTACAGGCAGTCAGGCTCTGATACCAAAGCTGTCAGGACCCCGATTCTAAGTCACACCGATCTAGCCTGTAACACCTCATATCACTTTGCGGCCTCACGCACGGTATTCCCACTGGTGTCGCCTTACCATGGCCCAGGACCGTTTGCGCCTTTTGGCTCACGTATATGATAGTGTCGCTAGCATCCATATGACAGAGAACCCGGGCCGACATGACTAGTCGTGAACCCAAAGTGGCACTAACTTACGGGGACATGCATACATGACTCAACATCGAGCATGTCGGTCAGCAGCGTGCGAATCCGGGCTGTAGCACTGGGCTAACAGGACTCCGGTGAACCCGGGCTGTAGTAGGCTAGGCAGGACTACGGATGTCACCGCGTGACATTTCCCCGAAGGGACAGACACAGGAACGAAGTGAATCACATGCCGGCGAGTCAAGTGTTCCGGAGCGGTAGTGCTGGGCTAGCAGGACTCCGGTGAACCGGGCTGCAGCGGACTACTATGGCTCATGGAAGCACAAGACTACATTTCCCCATAAGAGAGGCTACCAAGGATAAACAACTAGGTTGTCGGATCCCACACATACCAAGCATTTCAATCATACACACAATATGCTCGATATGTGAGCATCACAATATAACTCTACGACTCAAGTATTAATTCATTAGGCTCCGAGGAGCCAAGTATTACAAACATGGGTCTCATGACCCCAACATACAGAGCATACAAGCAACAAGCACATGCGGAAGCTTAACTTGTCCGAGTACAGACAACTACAAATGAAGAAGGCTGAGAAGCCTGACTATCTACAAGACCCTGCCGAGGGCACAAGATCGTAGCTGAGGTAACAAGCTAGACGTCGAAGTCCACACGAAACTACTAGCGGACTAACGTCTCTCTGCAAAACATAAAATAGGCAAATGTGAGTACAAATGTACCCAGCAAGAGTTACATCAGAACTAGCTACACATCAGTATCAACAAAGGGGTTGTGGAGTTTGACTAAGCAAGCCAGCTTTGACTCAGTGGCTATCCTAAACTATGACTGCAGGTAACTCTTTTGAGGTGGCGCACACGAGTCCACATATTCACCATATCAATACACCACTATGGATCCGCTCCCGTCTCCTACGAGCAGGCCATCCATAGCACTCACGCTTAACTTGCGAGTTTTAGAGTATCCACTTTCACTTGTCTATGAACTGTACAGGCAACCTAGAAGTCCTTTACCGCAGACACGGCTATTCAAATAGATCATTTATAACCCTGCAGGGGTGTACTTCTTCACACACGCTCTCGCCGCTTACCACCATGTACACGTCATGTACCTCGGCAACCTTCAAGCGAAAGCCTGGCGAGGGAGTCGGCCACGACCTGACTAACCACTCAAGTCTCTAGTCCAGGTTTATCGCCTATTCAGGTTCCATCCACGAGGAGATCCGGCCGGGGTTTCGCTCACAGCCCCAAACGATGTGTGCAGGGTTCCCGAGACACCAAACAGGCGCCCGGTACACCGTGCCACGGTGTATCTACCGCATCATAGCCCACCCCTAGGGTCAGCGCTACGCACGGCCTCCAACACATATCCTACAAGCACCAGAAACTAGTTGCAACTCCTGGACAGAGATCAAGGCGGTTAATAAGTCGAGAGGGTCCATTGGTTTCGGGCCCAACGCGTGGTAGTAGCTGTTCATGGATCACAAACACAGAACTCAGTTCCTAAGAACGGTTTCAATGAGACAACCCACCATGTACTCCTACATGGCCTCTCGCCGCTACCTTTACCAAATCGTGTTCACACACTTGGCTCACACACAGTAGGACATGTTCATCACCATTCCAATTCATTCCCGATGAATCAGACCTGACTCAACTCTAAGCAATAGAAGGCATGACAAACAAGCATGAATGAGTAGGCACATGAGGGCTCAAACAACTCCTACTCATGCTAGTGGGTTTCATCTATTTACAGTGGCGATGACAGGTCATGCAGAGGAAAGGGGTGCAGCTACCGCAGCATGTAACAGTTGAATCGATGTTTTCCTAATGCAGTAAAAGAGAGCAGGACCGAGAGAGTGGGATTGTATCGGAATGAGCAAGGGGGTTTTGCTTGCCTGGCACTTCTGAAGATAATATAGTTCTCCATCGGTGTCATCAATCACATCATCGAAGCAACGTCTACTGAGAGGGGACAATTATCGGCAACAGAGAAAGAACACAATCAATGCAATGCATGATATGATGCATGATCATGACATGTCAATATGCTGTGATTTGAGCTAATGCAACTAGCAAAAGGTTAAATGGAGTTGGTTTGAATCCAAGATTCAAATTCAAACTCCATATATGGATATTTAAATGCCATTCATTTGATTTGTCCTAAACAGCAGCCATAAGTTGTTCTGACATGCACGAAAACAGTACAGATGGCTAGATTAGATTTTTCTGATCATTTTTCATATATAAAACTTTTCAATCTGAGTTATAGATTATTTTCTATGATTTTTTGAAGTTTTGGTTATTTTTCTGAAATAGATAAATCATTTAAGATTTATTTAAATTCCAGAAATGGATTACTTGCGTCAGCATGACGCCGGTGTGACGTCAGCAAGTCAACTGGGTCGGCCAAGTCAAACCTGGCCTATGGGGCCCGCTGGTCAGTGACTCAGGGCTGGTTAGTGCCGCTGACAGGTGGGCCTGGTCAACTGCCACGTCAGCCAGTCTACCCTGACGCGTGGGTCCGCTGGTTTTGTTAACTAATCTAACTTAAAACTAAAAAGAGATTTAATTAGGCAGCAGGGCCCACTACTGAGTGGCTCTAGGGGTGATTAGCCCCTAACTAAGTGGCCACGTCGGCCCGCCGGAGTTTGGTCGGCGGCGACCATTTCATGCGGCGGAGGGGCTCGGGATCGCTTCCCCGGCACCCAAACGAGCAGCCGAGGGCAGCTACGGGGAGCTGGAGCTCACCCGCCGGCGTTCGGTTGCAGGCGAGGCGATGGCTACGGCGCACGAGGGAAAAAATGGAGAGGGGGAGCAGGAAGAGGAGCTCACGGCGGGTGCGACGAGATACTCAGCGGGCTCGGGGACGCGCTGAGGTCGATGGGGCAGCGAAGGTGATCTCCGGCGGTCGGAGGTGAAGACGACGGCGATGGCGGCTCTCCAAGGCTTCCTGCATCACATGGCTCGACGGAGAGGCGTAGGCGACCGTGGCGGGCTCGTGAATAGGTCAGTGAGGCGAGGGGGAGGCGGTGGACGCGGTGGCAGCGAACGGCGGCGACGAGCTTCGCTCGGGCATGAGAGGGAGAGAGAGCAGAGGAGGGAGAGAAGCTCGGGGAGTGAGTGATTTTGGTGTTTACACTTCATATGTTTATCCCCGTTGAAAACTTAACCTATTTCTCATCAATCACTAAAAAGGGGGAGATTGTAAGTGCATCTAGTGACCCTTAGTGATTTTGGTGTATTGAAGACTTATAGGTTAAGGGACTAAAGTGTTTGTGAGTGTACAAAGGTTCTATAAGTCTATGAGGAGTTTGATATTTACGATGAAAGTCGACCCCTGAAAATGAATGTCTTCACTTGAAGACTTTGAAAATGAGGAAATTGGTGTGACCTTGAAGACTTCGATATTTATGCAAGGATTATGAAGCGTGAAGACTTATGTTTTTGTAGTTTCACTTTCTCTTTCTTGAGTCATAGGAAACACCGTACTGTTAAAGGGGGTCGAGGTAAAACTAAGGAAACACTTTCCAAGTGATGCTCGTCTCAAAATCCTGCACCTATCCAATCCTTTTGCGTGAAGACAATGGAAATATCATACAGTTAAGTCAATTTCTTCACTCACAGACACGAAGATCTTCTGGTCTTTGAGGAATTTGTTCTGACTGAGGAGTTAGGAATTCGCCAGTGCGGATTGCCTACAAGTGAGGAACATGATAGCCCTGAGGAATTTGAGAGCTCAAATTTCTGACCGTTGCTGTGCTGTGCGCCAGCTATCCCAAAATATCTTATCCACCTAACGGTCATATCATTGAAGGGCATTTATGTCTTATCATGTCGGGCTGCTCCCTAGGCTATAAATAGCCACCCCTTGATGACCCACAAGTATAGGGGATCAATCGTAGTCCTTTCGATAAGTAAGAGTGTCAAACCCAACGAGAAGTAGAAGGAAATGACAAGTGGTTTTCAGCAAGGTATTCTCTGCAAGCATTGAAATTATCGGTAACAGATAGTTTTGTGATAAGATAAATCGTAATGGGTAACAAGTAAATAAAGTAACTAAGGTGCAGCAAGGTGGCCCAATCCTTTTTGTAGCAAAGGACAAGCCTGGACAAACTCTTATATAAAGCAAAGCGCTCCCGAGGACACATGGGAATTGTTGTCAAGTTAGTTTTCATCATGCTCATATGATTCGCGTTCGTTACTTTGATAATTTGATATGTGGGTGGACCGGTGCTTGGGTGCTGCCCTTCCTTGGATAAGCCTCCCACTTATGATTAATCCCTCTCGCAAGCATCCGCAACTATGAAAGAAGAATTAAGGTAAACCTAACCATAGCATGAAACATATGGATCCAAATCAGCCCCTTACGAAGCAACGCATAAACTAGGGTTTAAGCTTCTGTCACTCTAGCAACCCATCATCTACTTATTACTTCCCAATGCCTTCCCCTAGGCCCAAATAATGGTGAAGTGTCATGTAGTTGACGTTCACATAAGACCACTAGAGGAAAGACAACATACATCTCATCAAAATATCATGATTACTTATAATAAGACTTCTCCCATGTCCTCAGGAACAAACGTAACTACTCACAAAGCATCTTCATAATCATAATCAGAGGATTATTAATTATCATTAAGGATCTGAACATATGATCTTCCACCGAATAAACCAACTAGCATCAACTACAAGGAGTAATCAAAACTACTAGCAACCCACAGGTACCAATCTGAGATTTTGGGACCAAGATCGAATACAAGAGATGACCTAGGGTTTGAGAGGAGATGGTGCAGGTGAAGATGTTGATGGAGATTGACCCCCTCTCGATGAGAGGATCGATGGTGATGACGATGGCAATGATTTCCCCCTCCCGGAGGGATGTTTCCCCTGCAGAACAGCTTCGCCGGAGCCCTAGATTGGTTCTGCCCAGGTTCCGCGTCGAGACGGCGGCGCTTCGTCCCAAAAGCTTCCTTTTGATTTTTTTCCAGGTCAAAACACACCATATAGCCAAAGATGGGCACCGAAGGCCTGCCAGGGGGCCCACAAGGTCGGGGGCCCGCCCAAGGGGGTAGGGCACGCCCTCCACCCTTGTGGCTGGCTGGTGGCCCCCTTCTGGTACTTTCTTTGCCCAATATTTTTTATATATTCCAAAAACATGCCCTGTGAAGTTTCAGGACTTTTGGAGTTGTGCCGAATAGGTCTCTAATATTTGCTCCTTTTCCAGTCCAGAATTCCAGCTGCCAGCATTCTCCCTCTTCATGTAAACCTTATAAAATAAGAGAGAATAGGCATAAGTATTGTGATATAATCTGTAATAACAACCCATAATGCAATAAATATCAATATAAAAGCATGATGCAAAATGGACATATCAACTCCCCCGAGCTTAGACCTCGCTTGTCCTCAAGCAAAAGCTGATATCAATAAATATGTCCACATGTTTAGAGATAGAGGTGTTGATAAAATAAAATACGGACATGAGGGCATCATGATTATCTTTAGAACAACAACATATGTTGTCATATAATTTCTTATGCTAAAGTAACAATTCATTCACAAAGTAAAGTATGAATCACAAACTTCATTGAAAACTAACAAACTATGATCTCAGTCATTGGAGCAATTGCAATTTATCATAACATCAGAAAGAGTCAATATAAGAGATTTTCAGCGAGTCCACATACTCAGCTATCATATAATCTTTCACAATTGCTAATACTCACGCGATACTTATGGGTACAAAGTTTCAATCGGACACAGAGAAAGGCAGGGGCTTATAGTTTTGCCTCCCAAACTTTACCTCAAGGGTAATGTCAACAATAATACTTTATGAAAACGTACATCCGAGTGGATATATATATCCAGACCTCTCCAACACACAGATCTTGTTAAAGGAAAAAGTATAAAAAGGAAAGGTGATGATCACCATGACACTTGTATAAGGGTAAAAGATAAAAGTAAAAGATAGGCCCTTCGTAGAGTGAAGCAGAGGTCGTCATTGATCGCTCTCTGACTATGGCGCTAGAAAAGCTCCTGTCTGCTAGGACTACATCGGTATTTCCCCAAAGAGGAAGGGATGATGTAGCACAGCGAAGGTAGGTATTTCCCTCAGTGAAGAAACCAAGGTTATAGAACCAGTAGGAGAACAAAGCAACACAACGTAAACAGCACCTGCACACAAATAACAACACCTCGCAACCCGACGTGTTAAAGGGGTTGTCAATCCTTTCGGGTAACAATGCCAGAAAATTGTAGTAGATTGAAATAATAGATCACAAATAAATAAAGTGCAGAAAAGTATTTTTGTATTTTTGGTTTAATAGATCTGAATAAAAATGCAAAGGAAAAATAGATCGCAAGCAAATATATGAGGAAGAAGACCCGGGGGCCGTAGGTTTCACTAGTGGCTTCTCTCGAGAAAAATAGCAAACGGTGGGTAAACAAATTACTGTTGGGCAATTGATAGAACCTCAAATAATTATGATGATATCCAGGCAATGATCATTACATAGGCATCACATCCAAGATTAGTAGACTGACTCCTGCCTGCATCTACTACTATTACTCCACACATCGACCACTATCCAACATGCATCTAGTGTATTAAGTTCATGGAAAAACAGAGTAATGCAATAAGAACGATGACATGATGTAGACAAGATTCATGTATCTATTGCGTAGATATAGATCTCGTCTTTTTATCCTTAGTAGCAACAATACATACGTGTCGTTTCCCTTTCTGTCACTGGGATTGAGCACCGTAAGATCGAACCCACTACCGGGAACCTCTTCCCGTTGCAAGATAAATAGATCAAGTTGGCCAAACAAAACCCAAATATCGGAGAAGAAATATGAGGCTATAAGAGATCAAAGAAACTCAAATAACTTTCATGGATATAAAAAGATATGACTAATCATAAACTCAAAGTTCATCAGATCCCAACAAACACACCGCAAAAAGAGTTTCATCATATGGATCTCCAAGAGACCATTGTATTGAGAATTCAGCGAGAGAGAGAAAGCCATCTAGCTACTAACTACGGACCCGAAGGTCTATAAAGAACTACTCACGCATCATCGGAGAGGCACCAATGGAGGTGGTGAACCCCATCCGAGATGGTGTCTAGATTGGATCTAGTGGTTCTGGACTTTGCGGCGGCTGGATGAATATTTCGTCGACGCTTCTAGGGTTCTTGTATTTTTGGGGTATTTATAGAGCAAAGAGGCGGTCCGGGGGGCACCCGAGGTGGGCACAACCCACCAGGGCGCGCCTGGGCCTCCTGGCGCGCCCTGGTGGGTTGTCCCCTCCTCGGGACTCCCCCAGGTGCAACCAGGGCCCAATTTCTTTCTTTTGGTCCATAAAAAATCATCGTGAAGTTTCGTTGCATTTAGACTCCGTCTGATATTGATTTCCTGCGATGTAAAAAACATGGAAAAAACAACAACTAGCACTTGGCACTATGTCAATAGTTAGCACCAAAAAATGATATAAAATGACTATAAAATGATTATAAAACATCCAAGATTGATAATAAAATAGCATGGAACAATCAGAAAAATTATAGATACGTTGGAGACGTATCAGCATCCCCAAGCTTAACTCCTACTCGTCCTCGAGTAGGTAAGTGATAAAAACAGAATTTTTGATGTGGAGTGCTGTCTATCATGTCATATCACATCCTTTTCTTTATAGCATGGACATTTCGACTTTTTATGTGATTCAAAGCAATAGTCTAGTTTTGACATAATAATTTAGATACTCAAGCATATCAACAAGCAACCATGTCTTTCAAAATATCAACGCTAAAATAAGTTATCCCTAGCCCATCATGCTTAAACATTGATCCATTCATGAAACACACCCAATACTTAAGCATGATCATATTGCCTCTTAGTTGGTCCTGTTGTAAGAGAAGATGGAGACTCAAAAATAAAAATTGCACAAAGTAAAAGAAAGGCCCTTCATAGAGGGAAGTAGGGATTTGTAGAGGTGCCAGAGCTCAAAGCAAAAAATTAGAGATAAAACATTTTGGGAGGTGTATCCATCCCACCAACGAAAACGACTCAGAGTTCCGAACACTTTCCATGCTAGATATGCCATAGGCGGTTCCCAAACAGAAAATAAAGTTTATTCCTTTTTCCACCATTCTTTCACTTTCCATGGCTAACTGTATCCACGGGTGCCCTCCATACCAACACTTTCCAAGGAATTTATTATTTGACAACATAAAGTAAATTCATTTTTGCATTTCGGGACTGGGCATCCTTAAAACCTTTGCCTTACTCTCATGCAATGACAAGTGAATAAACACTCATCTTGAGAATAACACATCTAGCATGGAAAGTATTAGCTACCCATTACCGTTCCGCAAGCGAAAGAAACACACAAAAGAGAAGTTTATTTTGAAAATTAGAGATGGCACGTGCAAATTTGCTTAGAACGGCAAAACAATACCGCATATAGGTAGATATAGTGGACTCATGTGGCAAAACTGGTTTAAAGGGTTTTGGATGCACAAGTAGAGGTCATACTTAGTACAAAATGAAGGCTAGCAAAAAGATTGAGAAGCGACCAACCAAGAAACGAATAATCTCATAAGCAAGCATTAAGCATAATTAACACTGAATAATGCACCACAAGTAGGATATAATTTCATTGCATGATTATTGACTTTCGTGCATGCATAGGGAATCACAAACCTTAACACCAATATTCTTACTAAAGCACAATTACTCATCAACATAACTCACATATCACATCATCATATCTCAAAACTATTACTAAGAATCAAGTTTATTTTGTCCAATGATCTTCATGACATTTTTTTACTTTATCCTTCTTGGATATCTATCACTTTGGGACTAATTTTCATGTGTTACTTTTCATAAGCTCAAACAAATATAAGTGAAGATCATAAGCATAACAAATTTTCTTTCTCTCAAACTAATTTAAGTGAAGCAAGAGAGAATTTCTTCAAAATTTTACTAACTCTCAAATAAATCTAAGTGAAGCAAGAGAGCATTTCTTCAAAAATACTAAGCACACCGTGCTCAAAAAGATATAAGTGAAGCACTAGAGCAAGTCCTAGCTCATAAAAGATTTAAGTGAAGCACAGAGAGCAATTCTAACAAGTCATGATATAATTTTGGCTCTCTCAAATAGGTGTGTCCAGCAAGGATTGATGACTTAAAACAAAAAATTAAAAAAGCAAAGACACATATCAGACAAGACGCTCCAAGCAAAACACATATCATGTGACGAATACAAATATAGCCTCGAGTAAAATACCGATAGTTGTTGGAAGAAAGCGGGGATGCCACTTGGGGGCATCCCCAAGCTTAGTTGGTTGCTCATTTTTGGATAATAGCTTGGGATGCCGGGGCATCCCCAAGCTTAGGCTCTTACATCCTTCCTTCATCCATCGTAAGATAACCCAAAACTTGAAAACTTCAATCACACAAAACTCAACAAAACCTTCGTGAGATCCGTTAGTGTAAGAAAAATAAATCACTACTATAAGTGCTGTATCAAACCAATTCTTATTTTGTTTTTGTATTATATCTACTATATTCCAACTTTTCTATGGCAAAAACTCATCAAAGAAAACCATAGAGCTACCAAAATAAGCACACAACACAAAGAAAACAGAATCTGTCAAAACAGAATAGTCTGTAGTAATCTGATTTGTTCAAATACTTCTGGAACTCTAAAAATTCTGAAAAACTAGGACTACCTGGGTAATTTGTATATTGATCTTCTGCAAAAAGAATTGGCATTTTATCACGTTCTGGTAATTTTGAACAATTATTTTCGTGAGCACAATGTTTATGTCTTTTTCAGCAAGATCAAACAACTATCATCCAAGAAGATCCTATTGGTTCTACTTGCCACAAACACTAATTAAAACATAAAAAACACAATCATAACAGTAGCATAATTGTGTAAACACTCAATAACAGAAAGCAAAAAGCAAAAATAAAATTTATTCATTGGGTTGCCTCCCAACAAGCGCTATAGTTTTACGCTCTTAGCTAGGCATAAAGCAAGGATCTAAGTTTTGTCATCCTTGTCCAACTCTTCAATCAAACACTTAGAATCCTTCAAGGATTTAGCATAAGGACCTTTGATAGAAATACTTCTAGGGGTAAATTTAAAGATTTCATTCTTGCAAAAAGGATCTCTTATCACTTCAACAAAATCAGGGTGGATACTAATCATCTTAAGATCTCCTTTATTGCTATCACTAGAAGTAGCACCCTTGTTCCTAGATCTCTTACTCTTTACAGGAGTTTCCTCAATAATTTTAGTGGTAGTAAAAGCCGTGCTTAGATTACTAAAGATTTCTTCCAATTTATCAATCCGAGACGGACTTTCTTCTATTCTTTCATGGATTAAGGTACCCCTCTCCTTAACAACTTAAAAATATCCCCAGCTTTTGACCCAAGATTAGTAGCAAAATTATGCATCTTTTTATGTAGAATTTCCATATGATCTTCAGTGAGCATTTTCTTTTTGATAGCATCTAGTCTTTCCATAACATGCTCAAGAGTCAAAATTGTTTCATTAGTCATAAGAGATGGTGAGCCCACTAAATTTCCCATAGCATTAAGTGCATCGAAAAGAGGACTCATTAAGAAATTTCCAACGGTAATCGTATCAAGGATGAATCTATACCAAGTGGTGATGCCAACATAAAAACAACGCAGAAGCACAATGGTAGATTGCTTACGGATAGATCTATTATGAGCATTGCAAATTCTATACCAAGCATCTTTTAAATTTTCTCCTCCCCTTTGTTTAAAGTTGAGGACCTCCTCCTCGGGAGTGCAAGCAATAGAGGAAGAACTATCCATAACGGCAAACAAGAATGCACGCAAAAACAGGTCCGGCAAGAAAACAGCGAACGGAAAAAGAGAGGCGAATAAAACAGCAAATTTTGTGAAGTGGGGGAGAGGAAAACGAGTGGAAAATGTCAAATAATGTAAATTACAAGGAGATGAGATTTGTGATTAGGAACCTAGTTATGTTGAAGATCATCCCCGACAACGGCGCCAGAAATTCCTTTTGATCGCTCTCTGACTATAGCGCCAGAAAAACTCCTGTCTGCTAGGACTACGTCGGTATTTCCCCAAAGAGGAAGGGATGATGTAGCACAGAGAAGGTAGGTATTTCCCTCAGTGAAGAAACCAAGGTTATCGAACAAGTAGGAGAACCAAGCAACACAACGTAAACATCACCTGCACACAAATAACAAGACTTCGCAACCCAACGTGTTAAAGGGGTTGTCAATCCCTTTCGGGTAACGATGCCAGAAAATTGTAGTAGATTGAAAGAATAGATCGCAAATAAATAAAGTGTAGCAAATTATTTTTGTACTTTTGGTTTAATAGATCTAAATAAAAATGAAAAGGAAAAATAGATCGCAAGCAAATATATGAGGAAAAAGACCCGGGGGCCGTAGGTTTCACTAGTGGTTTCTCTCGAGAAAAATAGCAAACGGTGGGTAAACAAATTATTGTTGGGAAATTGATAGAAACTTAAATAATTATGACGATATCCAGGCAATGATCATTACATAGGCATCACGTCCAAGATTAGTAGACCGACTCCTGCCTGCATCTACTACTATTACTCCACACATCGACCACTATCCAGCATGCATCTAGTGTATTAAGTTCATGGAAAAATGGAGTAATGCAATAAGAACGATGACATGATGTAGACAAGATCCGTTTATCTATTGCGTAGATATAGATCTCGTCTTTTTATCCTTAGTAGCAACGATACGTACGTGTCGTTTCCCTTTCTATCACTGGGATCGAGCACCGTAAGATCGAACCCACTACCGGGCACCTCTTCCCGTTGCAAGATAAACAGATCACGTTGGCCAAACGAAACCCAAATATCGGAGAAGAAATATGAGGCGAGATCATGCATATAAGAGATCAAAGAAACTCAAATAACTTTCATGAATATAAAAAGATATGACTGATCATAAACTCAAAGTTCATCAGATCCCAACAAACACACCGCAAAAAGAGTTACATCATATGGATCTCCAAGAGACCATTGTCTTGAGAATTCAGCGAGAGAGAGAGAGAGAGAAAGCCAACTAGCTACTAACTACGGACCCGAAGGTCTACAAAGAACTACTCACGCATCATCGGAGAGGCACCAATGGAGGTGGTGAACCCCATCCGAGATGGTGTCTAGATTGGATCTGGTGGTTCTAGACTCTGCGGTGGCTGGATGAATATTTCATTGATGCTTCTAGGGTTCGGTATTTTTGGGGTATTTATAGAGCAAAGAAGTGGTCCGGGGGGCACCCGAGGTGGGCACAACCCACAAGGGCGCGCCTGGGCCTCCTGGCGCGCCCTGGTGGGTTGTCCCCTCCTTGGACTCCCCCAGGTGCAACCAGGGCCCAACTTATTTCTTTTGGTCCATAAAAATCATCGTGAAGTTTCGTTGCATTTGGACTCCGTCTGATATTGATTTCCTGCGATGTAAAAAACATGGAAAAACAACAACTCGCACTTGGCACTATGTCAATAGGTTAGTACAAAAAATGATATTAAATGACTAAAATGATTATAAAACATCCAAGATTGATAATAAAACAACATGGAATAATGAAAAATTTAAGATACGTTGGAGATGTATCAGTCATGCGATTTTATGGTTGGATGTATAAAATCTTAGTGCAATAGAACGTCACTTTATATTGCTGCTTGTGATAAGGACCTTTATTATGCAGCCCATCGCTTTTATTTCTTCCATATCACAAGTTCGTATAAAGCTTATTTTCTTCACACTAATAAATCATACATATTTAAAGAGCATTTTTTATTGCTTGCACCGATGACAACTTACTTGAAGGATCTTACTCAATCCATAGGTAGGTATCATGGACTCTCATGGAAAAATTGGGTTTAGGGATGTTTGGAAGCACAAGTAGTATCTCTACTTAGTGCAAAGAATTTGGCTAGCATGATAGGGAAAGGCAAGCTCAACATGTTGGATGATCCATGACAATATAACTTATATTCGGATATAAGAAAACATAACTCATTATGTTGTCTTCCTTGTCCAACATCAACTTTTTAGCATGACATATTTTAATGAGTGCTTACAATTACAAAAGATGTCCAAGATAGTATATTTATATGTGAATCCTCTCTTTCTTTATTACTTCCTATTAATTGCAACAATGACCAAAACTATGTTTGTCAACTCTCAACAACTTTTATTCATCATACTCTTTATATGTGAAGTCATTACTCTCCATAAGATCAATATATGATCTTTTATTTCTTTTTGTTCTTTCTTTTATTTAATTCCCTCAAGATCATAGCAAGAAAGCAAAGCCCTTAACTCACAACTACTCTTTATTATATATCTCAAGGACTCAATTAACAAGAGGGAACATAAAGCAAAACTCAAGGCTAGATCATACCAAAAACTTTATTCTACTAGATCAAGATATAACCAAAAGGACCGAACTAAGAAAAGCGATAAAGATAAAGATGTGATGGTGATACGATACCGGGGCACTCCCCCAAGCTTGCCAGTTGCCAAGGGAGTGCCCATACCCATGTATTTATGTCTCTTTCTTCGGGGGTGGTGATGATGGAGTTTTTGATGAGTTCGTTAGCTTAATTAATGCACCCTTCAAAACTTGCAGTTCTCTCAGCACACGTTGGAGCATATTTGCATTCTTCTGAATTTCCTCCATAAGATGCTTATTTTTAGGCCCCCAAGAACTCTTCCCTGCATTGCTTTCGCTTCGATGGGATATGTCCCAATTGGAGGGTATATGTGTACGAGAGGTGTTCTCCACTCTGCAATTATGAACCAAATTATGAAAGTTGTTCTGATGTAACCTATGTAAGGGCCTCCTAGGGGGAAACCCTTCTCGAACCTATTGGTCTTCATGGTTGTTTGTGGTTCCTATGGCTTGACGGGGACTTGGAATAGCGGAGATACCTTCCAGAGTACCCCTCTTCGTTGTTGAAAGTTGTTCCTCAAGCGAACCCCCTCCATCCTCCTCCATCATGGCTCCCTCAGCATCCTCCCTCCGGAGTTCCATCTGCATCAACCAAGCATCACCATCCGCGTTGTTGGAGGACGGGATGACATGATGCCTCGCCTTGAAAACTCTGGCAAAAAATAGCTCGAAACAAAAACATGAGATATCGTCGTGGTACGGTGGTCAAAACCTTCGGGGGGTTATATAATGAATTTTTACCGACCATAAGAAGTATCGTGCAAGAAAACGGAGTCCGGAGGGCACACGAGGTGGCCATAAGGACGGGGGGCACACCCTCCACGCTTGTGGTGGCCTCGTGTCTCCTTCGGACTACTTTTAATTTTCCTAATTTTTTAAATATTCCAAAACGGAGAAATTTTATCACTGGAAACATTTTGGAGTCGGTTTACTTACCGTATCACATACCTATTCCTTTTTGGAGTCTGAAACATTCTGGAAAGTGTCCCTTATGTACTCCTCCGGGGTTATGGTATCAATTATATTGGTCTCAACATTTATGGGAGTACCTGAGATATAATGTTTGAGTCTTTGACCGTTTACCACCTTCGGATTTTTACCTTCGGCGTTGTTGATTTTTATGGCACCAGAACGATAGACCTCCTTGATAATGTAGGGGCCTTCCCATTTAGAGAGGAGCTTTCCTGCAAAAAATCTTAAACGGGAGTTCTATAGCAAAACATGATCACCTACATTAAACTCACGCTTTTGTACCCTTCTGTCATGCCATCTTTTAACTTTTTCTTTAAACAACTTGGCATTCTCATAGACTTGGGTTCTCCATTCATCAAGTGAGCTAATGTCAAATAACCTCTTCTCACCGGCAAGTTTAAAATCATAATTGAGCTCTTTAATAGCCCAATACGCCTTATGTTCTAGTTCGAGAGGTAAATGACATGCTTTTCCATAAACCATTTTATATGGAGACATACCCATAGGACTCTTATAAGCAGTTCTCTAAGCCCACAAAGCAGCATCAAGTTTCTTAGACCAATTATTTCTTGATCTATTAACAGTCTTTTGCAGAATTAATTGAATCTCTCTATTGCTCAATTCTACTTGACCACTAGACTGAGGATGATAAGGAGATGCAATTCTATGGTTAATACCATACTTGGCAAGCATTTTGTGGAAAGCACCATGAATAAAATGTGAACCACCATCAGTCATTAAGTATCTAGGGACTCGAAACCTTGGAAAAATAACTTCTTTAAGCATCTTAATGGAAGTGTCATGATCAGCACTACTAGTTGGAATAGCTTCTACCCACTTAGTAACGTAATCAACATCAACTAGAATATGTGTATACCCATTAGAGGAAGGAAAAGGACCCATATAATCAAAGCCCTAGACATCAAATGGTTCAATAACAAGTGAATAGTTCATAGGCATTTCCTGACGTCTACTAATATTACCAATCCTCTAGCATTCATCATAGGATAAGACAAACTTACGAGCATCCTTAAAGAGAGTGGGCCAATAGAACCCGGATTTCAATACCTTATGTGCAGTTCTATCTCCAGCGTGGTGCCCTCCGTAGGCCTCGGAGTGGCACTTACGAAGGATCTATTCCTGTTCATGCTCAGGTACACAACATCTAATAACACCATCTACTCCTTCTTTATAAAGGTGTGGATCATCCCAAAAGTAATGTCTTAAATCATAGAAAAACTTTTTCTTTTGCTGGTATGTGAAACTAGGTGGTATAAATTTAGCAACAATATAATTAGCATAATCAGCATATCATGGGGTGCTATGAGAAGAATTTATGACATTTATTGTTCATCAGGAAAGCTATCATCAATAGGTAGTGGGTCATCAAGAACATTTTCTAACCTAGACAAGTTGTCTGCAACGGGGTTCTCAGCTCCCTTTGTATTAATAATATGCAAATCAAATTCTTGTAGCAAGAGTACCCATCTAATAAGTCTAGGTTTAGCATCTTTCTTTTCCATAAGATATTTAATAGCAACATCACCAGTGTGAACAGTTACTTTGGAATCAACAATATAAGGTCTGAACTTATCACATGCAAATACAACTGCTAAAAATTCTTTTTCAGTGGTAGCATAGTTTCTCTGGGCACTGTCTAGAGTTTTACTAGCATACTGAATAACATTTAATTCCTTATCAAATCTTTATCCTAGAACAGCACCATCAGCATAATCACTAGCATCACACATAATTTCAAAGGGTAAATTCCAATCAGGTGGCTAAACAATAGGTGCAGAAATCAAGGCTTTCTTAAGTATTTCAAATGCTTCTACACAATCATCATCAAAAACAAAAGGAACATCTTTTTGTAAGAGATTAGTGAGAGGCCTAGAAATTTTAGAGAAGTCTTTAATAAACCTCCTATAGAAACCAGCATGACCAAGGAAACTTCTTATACCTTTGATATCTTTAGGACACGACATCTTTTCAATAGCATCTACTTTAGCTTTATCAACTTCAATACCTCTTTCAGAAATTTTATGCCCCAAGACAATACCTTCATTAACCATAAAGTGGCAGTTCTCCCAATTCAATACAAGATTAGTTTCTTAACATCTCTGCAAAACTCGATCAAGGTTGCTTAAGCAATCATCAAAAGAAGTTCCATAAACGGAGAAATCATCCATGAAAACCTCAACAATCTTTTCACAAAAATCAGAGAATATAGCAGTCATACATCTTTGAAAGGTAGCAGGTGCATTACATAAACCAAAAGGCATACGTCTATAACTAAAGGTACCGAAAGGGCAAGTAAAAGTGGTTTTCTCTTGATCCTCTTTTGGCACAGGTATTTGAGAGAAACCAGAATAACCATCTAGAAAGCAAAAATCTGTATGTTTGGACAATCTTTCTAGCATTTGATCAATAAAAGGTAGAGGGTAATGATCTTTTCTAGTAGCTTTATTTAATTTGCGAAAATCAATTACCATTCTATAACCTGTAACAATTCTTTGAGGAATCAATTCATTCTTATCATTAGGAACAATAATGATACCTCCTTTCTTAGGGACACAATGAACATGGCTTACCCGTTGACTATCAGCAATAGGACAAATTATACATGCCTCCAGAAGCTTTATTATTTCAGTTCTTACCACTTCTTTCATCTTAGGATTTAGCCGTCGTTGTCGGTGTACAAAAGTAGGGGCACACCTTTGTACCCCTTTACTTGTGCACGGGCAGTCGTAGTCGCGCGCCACGGCCACCCTAAGCAGGGCAGAGGAGGGAAGCCGGAGAGAAGCCGAAGCACAAGATGGCCAAGGCAATGCCAAGGCCAACGATACCAAAGAGCGAGAGGGCGAGGTGGACTCCCTCGGCAAGGCCCTTGCCGGGGCAGGCCTCCTTGGCCCCGGCAAGAACCTTGCTGGGGCGACTTGCCCAAACACCGACAGAGCGAGCCGCCCTTGAGCCCACGGGTTCCAACCCAACCAACTACGATTGGACCAGGGTCGGGAGGCACCTCTATGGTGGCATGTAGATCTTTGTCAAGACCATAGAGATATGAGATTATATGAGAACCAGAAGACGGTGACCCTCGGCGGGATCCTTGCCGAGGAGATCCACAAGACCCCCAGCAAGCGCCTTGCCGGGGACGACTGCAACGCCACGGCAAGACCCTTGTCGGACCCCCGGCAAGGGCCTTGCTGAGGGCGTCAGCGGGGCCATGGCCAGGCTCGTGTCGACCAAGACTCCACCGCCGTCCCCAAGCAGCTGCTAGCTCAACCAGCTAGGCAGGCACCTGCGTGGCGACGGGCGGCCTCTACGCCAACTCAGCAAGCATCTGCGTGGTGGCATGCACATCTTCGTGAAGATCCTACCACCACGCCACCTCAGCTGCCTGCCTGCCTACATGGCGCCGCATGCACCGCTGGCCAGGGCGCGTTTTGAAGCAAGGCGAGGTGACAACGGACGGGACGGGCCTCGTTTCCGTCCCCAATAAAGCTAAGGGACACCTAAGCTACGCATTAAATGCGTCTTGTCCTGTAACACGAGCGATAAGCTCATGGTACTGTAGGCCTTTCCACCTCCCGTGTGCCACTGTGGCGGCCCCTTTCGACTATAAAAGGAGGCCCATGGCGTACTGGAGGGGGATTCGGCTCTTTTGAACTACACATCCACCATAGCTTGTTCGGGAGTTCAAGAACACTCAATACATCAACCAAAGCAGGACTAGGGTTTTACGCATCCTCGTGACCCGAACTTGGGTAAACGATCCTTGTGCTGACTGTTAATCCTGCTCTTCTCACAATCCTGCGCCCCGGCAACCGTAGTAGGGATTCTTGTGATCCCATAGGTGTCGTTTCCCACCAACATCTTTGGCGCGCCAGGTAGGGGTGGCGCAAATTTGAGAATCTGGTCTAGTAGTTAGTTGAGCAGTTCTTCATCGCCATGGTTTCTAAAGAAGAAGACTGCCAAGAGGATGGCGCCGCTTGCGTACACGAAGGGTGCCAGTTCGGCGACAAGAAAGCTAAGTCATGCAAAACTTAATTATTTCCTTTTTATATAGGGTTATTCCCCTCGGAGATCTCGTTCTATGTGTGGAAAACCTGCACGCAGGGGCCCTCCCATGATTGGCAACGCCCTTGTTCTATTTCGAGTCCGCTCAATAGCTCAAGCGGCCGCGTCAAGGGTGGCAGGGTAGCCTTCCGCAGCCCGGCAACGCTCTCGATTCTGACTCGAGTCAAGCTCGACAGTTCGAGCGGCCTCGTCGGGGGCGGTAAGGTGGTTCGCCCGGCAGCAAGCACACCCGGCAGGCCATTGGGGATCCATCCTCAGGACGCTGCCCTGGGTTTACGCGCCGGCAAGCCTACCCGATAAACGTAGGGTGGACATACAAAGAGAGGTTGAACAGGGAAATAACATGCATCATATCGAAAGTACTGCAGAGTTATATTACATCAATTTCCGCCACGGTTCTAACTAAAGATAGAAATTGTCTTGGCCATGAACCTGCAGCGGCGATAAGAAACAGGGTGCCTAATCCCGGCACTGGCCCTCCACCCTCTGAATTCCGCCGATACCGCTGATGACGGGCTTGATGCGCTCCCTGAGCGGCGCGAGGTCAGTATCCTCCGGCAAGCTCTCCAGCGCGGCGTCGAAGTCGAGGCCGGGTACCAGTATGCCACCTTGGTGAGGACCTTGGTCATGGCACCCCGACAAATCTTCCGGGACTCATCGGCCAGGGAAGCCGCCCGGTTGGATTGAAGCTGCTCCAGGGCCCCGAGAACACCCTCGAAGAACAGGGTCAGCTTGGCGTTGGTGGTCCCGCTGCGCTGGGGCGTACCTCACATTTGGCATCCCCATGGTAGTCAGCTACGTGGTGATCCTGCCGGCGACGTCCTCGAGGCGGCTGATCCAGCGATTCTCGCCCTCCACGAAATCCTTGTGGCTGGCAGCTTCATTCTTCCGCTCCAGCTTCTTGGCCTCCAGATCCTTGGCCAGGATCTCTTCCCGGGCCTTGCTCTCCGACAGCGTCCCCTCGAGACCCTCCAGCTTCAGCTTGAGCTCTTTGATGGAGTTTTTGGCCTCGGAGAGCTCCCCGGCCTGCTGACGGCCGCGCCCTGCGCCTCTGTCACGGTGCCATTGAGCGTGTCTTTCTCCTGGGACAGCTTCAGGGCCTGCTCCTTCAGCCCGTCCCGCTCCACCTCCAGCTCCTTCACCTTGCCGGCGTGAACCAGAGCCTGGGCATCGAGCGTCTCCCTGTGCCTCTGTTCTAGCTCTTGGGTCCGCTGCGCGACAAGCTTCTCCACCTCCACCTCCTCGTCCTTGGCATGGAGTTTGGTGTCAAGGTCCGCCTCGCGTTTGGCGAGGTCCTCCTCCTGGGAGTTCAGCGCGGCATGATGCTGGGTCCGAGCGACCTCGGCTGCAGTGGCCAAGCCCTCCGCCGTCTCTTGGGCCTTCTCGATGTCGGCCAGCTTCATGGTGAGCTCCACGTCGCGCTTGGCCAGCTCGCCCTGGGCGGCCTTCAGCTCTTTGCTGGCTTGGCGGAACCAAGTCCGCGCCTCGGCGACGCGCACCTTGAGGTCCGCCTCCGCTTTGTCCACCGTTGCCATCGTGGACTTGGCCTTGTCCAGGCGGGCGCGGTGGAGCGCCTAGAGCTTCCGGAAATAGGCGCCCATGGCTTGGAGAAGCCGCTCCTCCTGAGAGCCGTCGCCACCGGCGCTCGGCTCGTCGACGACCTCGAGCCTGGCAGCGGCAAGCACCTCTTCGTCGAACACCTCTCCCTCGACGGGTGCCCTGGAGCTGGACGCCCCTGGGAGGTGGACGAAGAGGTCGTCGGTCACCCTCAGATACCTTCCAGAGCCGGAGGCAACAGAGGAGGAAGGCTGGTCATCAACCACCTTCTCCTCGGTGGCGGCCTTGCCGGCCTCTCCGGCAGACCCCTTGTCGGGCTCCCCGGTAGGCCCCTTGGCGGCGTCTTCGGCAGCACCCTTGGCAGACTCCTTGGCAGCAACCTTCTAGGCCTCTGCCGCGGCGTCCTTGGCGACTGTAACGCCCCCGATTTGACCGTACACTAATCATGCACGCAAATGTGTACGATCAAGATCAGGGACTCACGGGAAGATATCACAACACAACTCTAAAACATAAATAAGTCATACAAGCATTATAATACAAGCCAGGGGCCTCGAGGGCTCGAATACAAGTGCTCGATCATAGACGAGTCAGCGGAAGCAGCAATATCTGAGTACAGACATAAGTTAAACAAGTTTGCCTTAAGAAGGCTAGCACAAAAATGGCAACGATCGAAAAGGCAAGGCCTCCTGCCTGGGACCTCCTAACTACTCCTCGAAGCCGAACTCCATGTAGCATCATCCTCGGGATCTCTAGCTCCTGGACTCCAGCATCTGGTTGCGACAATCCGGTATAGAAAAGGGAAAAGAGGGAGAAAAGCAACCGTGAGTACTCATCCAAAGTACTCGCAAGCAAGGAGCTACACTACATATGCATGGGTATATGTGTAAAGGACCATATCAGTGGACTGAACTGCAGAATGCCAGAATAAGAGGGGGATAGCTAATCCTGTCGAAGACTACGCTTCTAGTAGCCTCCATCTTGCAGCATGTAGAAGAGAGTAGATTGAAGTCCTCCAAGTAGCATCGTATAGCATAATCCTACCCGGCGATCCCCTCCTCGTCGCCCTGTTAGAGAGCGATCACCGGGTTGTATCTGGCACTTGGAAGGGTGTATTTTATTCAGTATCCAGTTCTAGCTGTCATAAGGTCAAGGTACAACTCCGGGTCGTCCTTTTACTGAGGGACACGGCTATTCGAATAGATAAACTTCCCTGCAGGGGTGCACCACATAACCCAACACGCTCGATCCCATTTGGCCGGACACACTTTTCAGGGTCATGCCCGGCCTAGTAAGATCAACGCGTCGCAGCCCCACCTAAGCACAACAGAGAGGTCAGCACGCCGGTCTAACCCTATGCGCGCAGGGGTCTGGGCCCATCGCCCTATGCACACCTGCACGTTGCGTACGCGGCCGGAAGCAGACCTAGCCTAGTGGCGTTCCAGTCCAATCCGGCGCGCGCCACTCAGTCGCTGACGTCACGAAGGCTTCGGCTGATACCACGACGCCGGGATACCCATAACTACTCCCGCGCAGATGGTTAGTGCGTATAGACCAAATGGCCAGACTCAGATCAAATACCAAGAACTCGTTAAGCGTGTTATGTATCCGTGAACGCCGACCAGGGCCAGGCCCACCTCTCTCCTAGGTGGTCTCAACCTGCCCTGTCGCTCCGCCATAAAGTAACAGTCGGGGGCCGTCAGGAACCCAGGCCCACCTCTACCGGGGTGGAGCCACCTGTCCTTTCAGCCCCCTCATCAGAATCACTTGCGGGTACTCCTCGAGCCGACCCGACTTTAGTCACCACATGTGTCATGTATATAATGTATATAGTATATACCCGTGATCACCTCCCGAAGTGATCACGGCCCAGTAGTATAGCATGGCAGACGGACAAGAGTGTAGGGCCACTGATGGAACACTAGCATCCTATACTAAGCAGTAGGATAGCAGGTAAGGGTAACAACTGTAGCAACAATGACAGGCTATGCATCAGGATAGGATTAACGAAAGCAGTAACATGCTACACTACTCTAATGCAAGCAGTATAGAGAAGAATAGGCGATATCTGGTGATCAAGGGGGGGCTTGCCTGGTTGCTCAGACAAGAGAGAGGGGTCGTCGGTGACGTAGTCGACCACAGGGGCATCAGCATCGTCACGGGGTCTATCGAAGAGAAGAGGGGGGAGAAACAGTAAATACATAGCAAGCAAGTGCATAACAGGACAACATGCAGAGCTAGACGTGTTCTAACGCGGTATGAGGTGATACCGGTGAAGGGGGGAAACATCCGGGAAGGTATTCCCGGGGTTTCGCGTTTTCGGACAGATGAACCGGAGGTGAAATGTTACAGGTTCACTATGCTAGGGACGCGTGGCGGACGAACGGGCTGCGTATGTGGATTCGTCTCGTCGTTCTGAGCAACTTTCATGTAGAAAGTATTTTCATCTGAGCTACGGTTTAAAAGATATGATTTTCTAAAGATTTACTAATTTCTGGAATTTAATTAATCATTTAATTTAGTTCGAAATTGGATTTATGACATCAGCATGATGTCATGCTGACATCAGCAGTCAACTAGGGTTGACTAAGTCAAACTGACAGGTGGGTCCAGTGGGACCCACCTGTCATTCTCTGTTTAGGTTAATTAGGGTTTAGCTAATTAATTACTGTTTAATTAAATTAACTAATTAATTAGATTAATTTAAACAGGGTTAATTAACTTAATTAATTAATTACTTTTATTTTATTTTTATTTTCTTTATTTATTTATTTATTAATTTTTATTAATTAAGTTATTATTTTTATTATTTTTTATTCCCTTTTTTTAAATAAACAGGGGCGTGGGGCCCCGCTGGCAGTGGCCCATCTGGCCACTTGAGCGGGCTATCGGGGCTGCAGGAGCGGGGCGCTCGGGTGCGGGCGTGCGTGCTCGAGGCCACCAGGGGCGGGGGGCACTCGGACGCCCAAGAGGGCGTGCGCCCGCGGCCATGGCGCGGCCGGCCGGAGCCGCGAGGACTGGGGCGGAGGCGGACTCGACGAGCGGCAGCCGACGCGGGCGCGGCTGCAGTGGTGCGCGGTCAGGACGCGGGCACGGTGAGCACGAGGTCGTCGCGAGCTTCGGGCGCGAGCTGGACGGCGCAAATCGACGATGGAAACGATGGGGGAAAAAGGGGGGCGGACGCGGCTCACATCGGAGTCGTAGGGAGGTGGCACCGAGCTCGAGGGGGGGCTCGGGGTGGCGATGGTCGACGACGGGACGACGCGGTGACGAGCGACGGGCGCGGCGTCTGCAGGCGTCGGTCGACGAGGGAGAGGCGACGGGGCGCGAGGGAGGAGCTGCGAGGCGTCCGGTGGCGGCGGCGTCAGGGCGACCGGGGCGGCCAGATCCAGAACGGGGAGGGGGGAGGTCGTCGCCGGCGGGCGGCTCATCCACGGCCGCCGGGTCGCCGGATGGTGCGGGGCTCGAGCGCGGGTGCTCCAGAGCCCAGGGTGGCGGCGATGTAGTGTGTGTGTCGCGTGCGTGCGGGAGGGAGACGAGGGAGTGGGGATCGGGGGCGAGTGGTGGGGGGTTAGGGTTTCGCGGGGGGGTGAGGGGATAAGGGGACGGCTGGTGGGCCGGTTTGGGCCGGCCGGTTAGCTGGGCCGGGAGGCCCAGTGGGGGGGGGGGGGGGGTAGGCCACTTTTCTTTATTTTGTTTTGTTTTTCTTTTTCCTTTTACATTTTCTGTTTACTTTCTAGCTTTATTAATTTTAACTTTTGTTTTATAAAATATAAATGCAACTCCTAGATTAATGTTATAACTTATTCTACTGCCCCAAAAAGTTTGACACCTAATTAAAATAGTTTGCATTATTATAATTTTTAAAAGGCATTTAATTAATTGACATAGCTGCTGTTTTAATTACTTTAGAGCCTTTAAACATTTTATAAAAGTGTGGTTTCCCCACTAGTATTATCCATGATTTATCTGACACATTTTGGACATTTTAGTTTTAATGTTTGTAAACTTTTACCGCTTGAATCGATTTTGAATTTGAATTTGAATCGGTTTCGAACTAACGCGAGATTTAGCAACAGTAACCTGTTGACGTGGCATCGTTAACGTGGGATTACTGTAGCTTAACTATCCGGGCGTCACAGCGACGTCCTCGATGATGGCGTCTATGTCCTCCTGGTCCGCCGATGGACGATCTGGACACCAAGAAGGGAATGAGACAAAGCCAAGACCAAGAATCATCAAGAAAAGAAAAAGAACAGGGACGAAAGGCGAGCGGCTTACCAGTGCCGGGCTGGGGAGCAGAGGTCCCCTCCCCACCAACATTTGGCGCCGAGGCAAAGCCACCAGCGCCCAAGTTCCCCTCCCCCTCCTCCGTGTGCATGGGCTCGGTGCTTGGCGCCCTTGTCGGGGACGCCCCTCGGGGCGGCGTGGTCGATGGGGGCGGCGTGTTAGGGGTAGCCCTCTGTGGCTCCTCCTGCTGCTGTCCTCCTCCTGCGACTACGGAAAGGTCAGCACCAGGAGATCATGCCCCCAACACATGTTGACGAGGGGTGAATGATGAACTTACGCTGGGGGCTGTGCCGGGGGCTGCTGTCCAGGTTGCTCAGCACCACCAGTGGTGCCCTCGAAGTACCCGCCGGGGGCTGCTCGCCCGCCGAGTCTTTGGCCCTCTTCACCCTCTGGGTCAGCGTCTCTGCATCCCTGCAAAGATGAAAACAAGTCAAGACAAGCGGTACAGATTGAGGGGACGGAGATGAAAGAAAAGAGCAAGATACTTACTCGTCATCCACCTCCTCCTCTGTTGCTTTCCTCTTCCTACTTGGGCCGAGGGACCCGAAGTCAAAGGTGACCCCCGCGTCAACGTCTGCTGGAGGAGGGGAAGGAGGTGGCGTCTGAACGCGCTTTGCCGATGAAGAAGAGGATGCCTTCTCCTTCGCCACCGCGGCCCTCGTCTGGTGTGTGGACATCTCCTGGGCCTGCTGCGGCCGCGCGGCCCTGCCGGGCCGGACCGGCTCGCCGGAGGTGGCCCGCCGCAGAACCCGTCCTCTCCCCGTGGCTGGAGGGTCGACGGCCATGGCCTCCTCCTCCTCCTCGGCCTCCTCCTCCGATAACTCACCGACCACGTCTTCGACGAGAGGATCCCCGGTGCCGGCACTGCTGGTGTCGGCGTTCTGGGAACGGGGGTCCCCAGACTTGCCTGCCTGCGGCCCATGGCGTGGCTTCGCTAGCAGGCATGTACGGCCCATCTTCGTCAACAAGGCTGGCAAGACCCTCGCGAGGGGCCAAGCCTCGTGAGGCGGACGACGCATGACCTCCTCAGGAGCGGCCTCACCAGGCTGCCTCGTGAGGAGTGGAGATATCAAGGTGGGGCAAACCTCGCGAGGCTCTCATGACGTGAGCCATGACGATCGACACCAGGCGGGCGCTAGCGCGCGCAGCGTCCTTGTTTCCTCTTTGGTGCCAAGGGGGCAAGCGCAGGCGCGGAGTACCGAGGCATCAGGCAAAGGTTTCCATATCAGTGCAACGAGACCAAGACAAGCAGGCCAGCAGGATGAAGGTCACCGTGGAGCCCAAGACGGCGTCATCGCCAGAGCCCTTTCGCAGGCGAAGACCGCTTTTGTCAGGATAGCTTGTACTAGCTGTCCCCTTTCAAATTGGCTGCCGTTGTTGGCTCCCTTCCCGCTCAATATTTTGGGAGAGGACCAGGGCCTATATAAGTAGAGCTAGCCACCACCGTAGGGGATAACTCATTCAGAGGCATCTCACCCACACAAGTTCGTCGAGCACAAGAACACCTCAACCTCAGGAGGCTGTCCTTCCCCTTGTACTGTTCATCATTAGCCCAAGAGGCAATCCACCACCACCGCACTGGAGTAGGGTATTACACCACAATGGTGGCCCGAACCAGTATAAATCTCGTGTCTTTTTGTGTTGCGAGTTCATCGAGTTCGTCCGCGAAATCTTAGCGAGCTAGGGCGTAGATCGGTAGGAGGGAAAGAACTTCGCCCGCACCCCAGAGTTGGAACCTTAAGGGTTTTGCCGGAACCCCAGATCCGACATTTGGCGCACCAGGTAGGGGTGCGCCGTAGCTTCCCTTCTGTCGATCCGCGCTCCGTCGCTCCGTCGTTTCCATGGCGGACGCTCGCCGCGCTAGAGCTGAGCGCCGGGCTGCCCTCACCGCCCGTGTTGCTCAAACGACTCCCGTCGCTGGGCCACCTCGTCGTTCCCCGTCGCCTGCCGCCAACGCCGCCACCGGCCCAGCGGGGAACGAGCAGCAAGCATCCTCGCTGCACCCGTCGGTGCGGCAGGACGGCCGCACCGCCACTCCATCGCTGACCCCGGCCGGTTCCTCGTCCCACGCATGTCGTGCTCCCATGGACGTGCAGGCCACGCTCCTCATGGCAAACGAGCTCCTGCGCTACCGCCCGGTCAACGACCTCTACGAGGACTGGCTCGACCGCGTCGCCGAGCTCGTCCGCGCCGCAGGGGGCTCCCCGACGCCGTCCCTCTCTCTGCATCGCCCTCCGCCAGTCACGGGCGATGTGGCTCATGGAGCGCATCCACCACCTCTGCCCCAAGACGGTGCCTTGGTGTCAAGGCGCGCGACCCCATGGCGCGACCCACCAAGCCCGGTGCCCGCGCGCGAAGAGAGAAGCTGCCAAGAAATTCCCCGGCCGCGAGAAGCTGCACCTGCGCTCCCCGCGCCGCCTCGCCAAGAGCGCTACCCGCGGTGGCGGCACGCGGGCCTCTTCAAGACCAAGCTCCACCTCCGAGACGGGCCCCGGCAACCACGGCCGGCTGCCGCGCCTTCACCCCCGAGCCGCGTAGCATCGCCGGGCCGGGCAAGTTCAAGCCGGATCTGCCTCCTCGCTACGACGGCACCCTCGACCCTGCGGAGTTCTTGCAGCTCTACGAGCTGAGCATCGAGGCGGCCAACGGTGACGAGAAAGTCATGGCGAACTGGTTCCCAATGGCGCTCAAAGACGGTGCCCGTTCGTGGCTCCTGAACCTGCCTCAGGGCTCGATCTCCTCCTAGGATGAGATGCGCGACCTCTTCGTTGCCAACTTCCAGGGCACTCGCGACCGCCCGCCGGCCGCGGGTGACCTACGTCGCATCCAGCAACAACTAGGAGAGACCCTCCAGAAGTACATCCAGCGCTTCAACAACACTCGCCTCAAGATCCCCAAGGTCACGGACGAGGCCATCATCTCCGCGTTCTCTGACGTCGTCTGCGACATCAAGATGAAGGAGGAGCACGCTATCCACGAGGAGCTGTGCACATCTCAGGAGCTGTACAACCTGGCGACCAAGTGCGCAAGAGCTGAGGAGGGGCGCCTCTCCCTCCTCGGGCTGCCAGTTGCGGGCGCAGAGGAGAAGAAGGCTAAGGCCAAGGACGTGAAGCACAAGGAAGCAGCCGTACTCACAGCGGAGCCGGACACCAGGCGAGGCAGGGACCAGCCCGAGTCATCCAAGAGCAGCCGGCCGTTCTGCGCCTTCCACAACCTGAACACCCATAACACCAGCGACTGTCAAGAACTCAGAGCCATTTGTGAAGGACGCTTCGGTCGACGCCCCGAGCGCAACGACCGGGGCTACGGCCGAGGAGGAGGATGTGGGGGCGGACGCTGGGATGACCGTGGCCTGCTCCAGGAGTGGCGCGACATGCCTCGTGAGGACCGCTGGCAGGATCATCCTCGTGAGGGCGCATGGAGGGACCAGCCTCGTGAGGATCGTCCTCAGGGCAACGCCGGTCTTCCCCCGCTGCCGCTACCACCAAGAAGGAATGACGACCACCACCAAGACGAGGGGGCTGGGGCCTTCTAGGAGCCGCGTGCAATCGCCTGCATCTTGGGCGGTGCTCAGGCCCCAGCCTCGCAGTGTATCTTCAAACAGTTCGCTCGTGAGGTGAATGCAGTCCTCCCCAAGCTCGAGGAACGCGCCCACTCAGGTGGTCCCAGTGCGCCATCACCTTCACCTCGGCAGATCAGCTCAAGTGCGCAGCCACCGCTGGCGCCCGCCCAATGCTTTGTTCACTAGTCATCACCAACGTGCAAGTTACCAAGACCCTCATCAACGGCGGCGCAGGGCTCAACGTCCTGTCCGTCGACACATTCGACAACCTCCAAGTGCCATATGAGCAGCTTCAGCCTACCAAGCCTTTCTCAGGAGTGACCGACGGTTCCACCACACCGATAGGGCAGGTCCGCCTCCCTGTCACCTTCGGGGAACGCAAGAACTAACGCACCGAGCTCATCGACTTCAACGTCACGCACATCCGTCTGCCGTACAACGCCATCCTCGAGTACCCAGCCCTGGCCAAGTTCATGGCGGTGACACACCACGGCTACAATGTCCTCAAGATGCCAGGAAGCAGCGGAATCATCACGGTCCCGTGCGAAGAAAGAGATGCGGTGTGCTCCCTTGAGCGCGCCTTTCAAGCTGCCGCAATCGATGACCCCAACAGCAAGAGCGAGGACCCTCCCGAGGCCATCCCCAAGAAGAAGAAGCAGTTGCGCCGTGCCAGGTCTCAGGAGGGTGGCGTCGCGGCTGGAACCTCGTCAGGAGCAGCGCCCACTCTAGGGGTGCCTCCCTCTGTCGCATAGGAAGGCGCGCCCAGCGCCCTCCTCGGGCAGGGCTCGGGGACTTTCTTTTGGAGGGCCTCAGACCTTGCCAACATCACGAGGGAGGCGCTCGGGCACCACTTGGAGGCGTGCTTCGCGGCACGTTTCCCTCAGGAGATACAGGGCAAGGAGTGCCCACCACTCAGGAGTTCATCACCAAGACCACTCAGGAACTGCAAGACGCAAGGGCCATGCGCGGCGACTGCCGCTCACGAGGCGCAGCTCCCCATCCAGGCGAGGATGCCGGGCTGCGCGTCTGCATCGACGTTCCAGGGCTCAACAGGGCCGCTTCTCAGGAGCTTTTCTGGCCTTCGTGCGTGGGCCAATGCGAGGGTCCACCGCACAGCTACGTTCGCATGCCTTTTGGCTTGCCGAGCGTGACATTCGTCTACCAGCGCAACTTGCGGCGTGCCCTGGCGGCTCAGGAGCCGGGCACCGCGCCATCCTGGCGGAGATGGAGACGGTCCTCAAGGAACCGCCTGAGCCCCCAGAGCCTCCCGAGGCTCAGGGCCCCGGTGGCTCGTAAGGAACGACCCCTTCGCCGCGTGCCTTCAGCTGCCCCGACATCTCTTCGTCAACATGACCAGGTGACATTTTCCAAGTTCATTTAGCTGGGAGCGCCCCTCGGGCTGCATTATTCCCAGGCCGCGTGGGTCCGTCCCTGTGGAATGTATCCCTTTGCTTATGTCTTTAGGTTACCCTGTTGGGGGCGCCCCTTGGGCTGCATCATCCCCAAGCCACTCGGGCCTGACCCAGTGGCATGTATCTTTCTGCATTTACCCAAGCCGATTTGCCTTCCATGCTTAATCTGCCCGATTACCACCTGCTTGATCGTCACCTCCCACGGGGCCTCCTCACACTAGCACGGCGCTGGTGCATGGGTCCGTCCCTGCCACGTCGACAAACCTGAGCGGTCGAGCTCTGGCTCGCGGCACGCCCCGCGCACGTCACCTCATCAGGCCTGCAGTGCCTCCACCTCCTCACGGAGCAACCAGTGGCAGACTGGCAACCATAACGGCAAAACCGTGTTTCTCCTTGTGCTGGCTCGCAGGAACATCACGAGGATAGCACCAGGCAGCACCGCGAGCTCCCACCTCTTCCAAGTAATCCGCTTGCACGTTAAAAGGGGGGCTCCTGAGTATCGCGACTCAGGAGCTCTTACTGGCTCTACAGCCCTCACCCCCTGGCCTTGACCACGGCATCACGACCTGGCATACCAGCGGCGACAGAGCCCGCTTGAGGGCTGGGACCTGAGGACGTAGAGCACGAAGGAAAGCATTGGAAGGGGGAGGACCCGCACTGGCCTAACCTAGCTACGTTGCGGATGATTGCACACAGGTCTGGCACAGCGCGGTGTCGGAGTAAATAGCCACGGGTAGCCTAACCGACTGCCCCTGGCTCTTCCAAAAAATTATCAGGCCATTTGGGCCTTCAAGCATTTCAAGCATTGGGCCGCCTTCCCCGGCCGGCTACCTCTGAAGCCGACTCTCAGAAGGCGACCCAGCCTCAGCAACCTCCCCCCAAGATAACCGCGGGATGGCCGACTCCAGGAAGCCGGCCATAGAGGACGCCGACTCCCCAGAGCCTGCCATGAAGAACGCCGACTCCCCAGAGCCGGCCACAAAGAGCGCCGACTCCTAGAAGCCGGCCAAGACCGCACCCACCAAAACTACACCCACATAACGGTGACAAGACGGGGTGTGGCCACAGTGCGGCCCACTACCCCTGAAGCCCGGGGCAGGCATGGCCACAGGACGCCATACGGGACGGCCATCTCCCGTCCGACTCGGCACTGTAGCCATGCTGGCCTCAACGTCACCCACGACAGACGCCAGTACGGCCCATGGGCGGCGGGCCCCTTTAGCCAGAGAGAGGCGCGAAGGCGGCCCGGCCTCCCCTAGTCGGCCAAGGGCGTGGCCGGCCCCCAGAAGCCGGCTACCCCCTCCCTCGAAGCATGTGCCACATTAAGGAGACAAGACGAGGTAAGGCTACAGTGAGAGCCCTCGAGGCAGCACACTGTAGCCACGCTTACCTCGACGGAGCCCTCGTCATCAGGGGCGAGGCTACAGTAAGCAGCCGCCGACAAGACCCTAGGCGGTAGGGCCGGCCTGTCGGCCAAGAGGCCGGCAGCCGGCGGGACCCACCAGTCGGCGGGCCCCAACGGCCGGCGGAGAAGCCGGCGAGCGTAGACACTGACGGCCGGGACCAGCGCCCAGCCGGATTACGATTGTACCCCCGGGGGGTACGCCTATATAAACCCCCCGGGGCACCCATGCAAAGGGTTGGCTTCTTAGAGTTACACACACACCATAGAGAGAGGGAAGTGAGAGCTAGCCTTGCTCTTCTTTTCCCTTGATCCCAACAGCTCTAGGAGCATTTGTAGCTACTCTTTCTGATCTAGTGATCATGCGGAGACCCCGCAGAGCAGGACTAGGGGTGTTATCTCCTCGGAGAGCCCCGAACCTGGGTAAGATTCGCCGGCGTGCATGTCTTCGCCTCATCCCGTTTCCAGGCGACGTCTTACTGGCACCCACCATGATAAGCCACCCGTTGGCATATGTCGCACCTACCACCCGACATTTGGCGCCCACCGTGGGGCCAGGTGCACCGTCGTCCGGAGACCTGTTCTGGACGGGAACCCTCTTCCTCCCCCGCGAGCGCAGCCAGCCTGCTGCGCCCGATGGCGTTTGCCTCGACGCGCTGCAAGGCGTCGGCGACGCCTGCACGGCGAGCTGCCTCGCTGATCTTCTCGGCGTGACTCGCATCTCCGACGAGCCCGCGTCCGATGCAGGCACGGACTACCCCGAGAGCCACCTCGTCAGCCTCCTCGACCAGCTTCACGTCTCCAGTGAGCCTGCTGCAGACTTGGAGTCGGTCGGCTCCACCGACCCGATGCTCGTCAACTCCGATACGGCATCGCTCGACGCCTGCCCCTCCGACGTGGTGGTCTTCGACGATCCTCTCCCTCGAGCTGACAGTGGCAACAGCGTTGTCACCGAAGTGTTGGTCATCAGCCACGTCGCCAACTCGGGCGAGAACGCCCACGACGCCCTGCAAGCGGCGATGCACGACCTCTCCGTCCCCATCCCGGCCGACGCCGACGCCGAGACCCTGGAGGCACGCCGCCTCGCCCTCATCGCGGAAGGCCAGAAGATAGCCTCCATGAGACGCCTCACCGAGGCCCACCAGCACGAAGTCGACCGCGCCGCCTTCGGTACGCCGCCGCCTAGCGGTCCGAGCCGAGCCGGCTTCGTCCAGAAGCGCGGCGCGGCTATCGCCAGCATGCTGGGGGTAGATCGCCCCGTCTACTCCACCCCGCTCGAGAATCTGCGAGCCGCTCAGGCGGCCGCTGAAGAGTTAAATGGGCTGGGAGCCGACGAGCTCCCCTACATGACAAGACGGATCCAGCAGTTGGTCGACGCGGCTGCAGAACGGCACGAAGCCGGCGCCCGCGCCGAAAGTCATCCCCCGCGCCGGGAGCACGCCGCGACGTCCCGCTCGCCGACTGCGAGCGGCGCCCGCCAGAAGAAGGACAAGGAGCCGGCTGCTAGCCGCAGCCGGACTCGCATCACCATCGAGCGCGATGCGGAAGGCCGCCCTCGAGCGGTGGAGCGCCAAGGAAATCTGCCTCCTCCCCCACCTCGAAGAGAAAGACGTCTCACCCCGCCGCCTGTCACGCACCTGACTCTTGGTGACCGACTAGGCCTCCGAGAAGGAGTCGGCGAGAACGACGCCCGCCACCGGATCGACCGCCTTGCTCGATCCCTGGCGTTAGAAGAAGAAGACGATGTCGGCCCGCCATGCTTTGGCCCCCGCATCCGCGACGAGCCCTTCCCCATAGGGTTCTCGCTCCCCAGAGACACGCCCAAGTACAACGGCTCGGTGAAGCCGGAAGATTGGCTTATCGACTACTCCACTGCTGTCAGCATAGCCAATGGCAATTGGCGCGTAGCCGTGAAGTACGTCCCCCTCATGCTACAAGGCACGGCGCGCACCTGGCTCAACAGCCTCAAGCCCTACAGCATCAACAGCTGGCTGGACTTCACGGAAGTCTTCGTCCGCAACTTCACCAGCACGTACAAGCGGCCTCCCAAGCCTCGCCAGCTCTCCCTATCCGTCCAAGGACCCAACGATTCGACCCGCAACTACCTCACACGGTGGGCCGAGCTCCGCAACTCCTGCGAGGGGGTGTACGAGGTTCAGGCCATCGAGTACTTCACCGCCGGGTGCCGAGAGGGCACCCTCCTCAAGCACCGACTCCTCTGCGACGAGCCGGCTACCCTCGACGAACTGCTGGTCATCGCGGACAAGTACGCCACGGCCGACTCCTCGATGAAGACCGAGCTTCGAGTAGATGCTTCTGGAAAGGTGATTGCTCCGGCTCCCAAGACGCCGGCTGGCGACTCCAATCGGCGCCCCTACCAGAACGATCACAAGCGCAAGGCCCCCATGCCGACTTCCACCAGTCGGCAGGTGGCCACAGTTGAAGATGAGCAGCCCGAAGAGCGGCCCGCTCCCAAGAAGAAGGGTGGCAGGCCGGCTTGGCAGCCGGCTTTCTCTTACGAGCAGACTCTCGACGCCCCCTGCAAGTTCCACAGCAGCGCGAAGCCATCCAACCACACAACCCAAAAATGCCACTGGCTCACGCGAATCTCCAAGGGCGAAGGGTTGGTGCCGCCTCCGCCTCCCGGCCCGCCGCCTCCAGCCCCCCAGCAGCCGGCGGCTCGGCCGGCAGTCGGAGCCATTCAAGATGAATTCCCTGAAGAGCACGCCGCCTACGTTGTCTTCACCAGCCAAGCCGACGACAAGCGCAGTCGGCGCCGTCAGCATCAAGAGGTCAACGCAGTCGCCTCTAGCGCCCCCGATTTCATGCACTGGTCAGAGAAGCCAATCAGCTGGAGCCAGGCCGACCACCCAGAGGTGATGCCATCCCCTGGCTCCTATGCACTGGTCTTGGATGTCACCCTCGCGACGGAGAGGCGAGCTGCCCGATTCTCCCGCGTCCTGATAGATGGCGGAAGCAGTATCAATATACTGTACCGCGATACCATGGAGAAGCTGAACATCAAGGCAAAGCAGCTTATGCCAAGCGGAACCGTGTTCCATGGTATCGTCCCCGGCTTGTCTTGCTCCCAAATCGGCAAGATTAAGATGGATGTTCTCTTCAAAGACAAAGACCATTTTCGCCGAGAAGCGATTTGGTTTGAGGTAGTGGATCTGGAGAGCCCCTATCATGCTTTGCTTGGCCGACCTGCTCTGGCCAAGTTCATGGCTGTGCCCCACTACGCCTACCTGAAGATGAAGATGCCGAGCTCGAAGGGATCATCACGGTAGCGCGATTACAAGAAGTCCATCGAGTGTGCCGTGGCCAGTAGCCGGCTGGCTGTAACACCCCAAAAATTTGACCTTGTTTTATTAATTAAAATTTTGCCAGGAAATTAATTTTTTTTTGGATTTCTCCTTTGATTTCAGAACCCCTCTTCTCTTTAATATTGTGGTTTTTTACCTCAAATGGAAACTTTCCAAAAGTATTATTGGAACTTGTATGCCCTCTTTATAAAATCAATTTTTTATCAGTGGTTTATGCATAATTGTTTTTCATGAGCTTTATTCTATTTAAAATGATCTTTCATAAATTTTGGAGCCCCTTTTTTGCACTGCAAACCATTTGATACATGCTTTTAAAATTTTTACCAAAATTTGGGGATGTCATGTGAGGTTTCCACATCACTTTTATGCAAAAATATCTTTTGGTTATTGGAGATTTCGAGTTCTACATCAATTTTTCGAATCTGGTCCAGTAGGTATCTTTGCACTACAACCTATTTAAATATTCTTCTAAAAATTCTTCCAAGCGTTTGGAGATGTCAGCAGATGCTTATAATTCAACTTCATGCAAAAACCCAGTGATGTTCTTTGAAATATTTGAGTGAATCAACCTCATTTTCATTCTAGTCCAGTTTGGTGATTTGTACTGCAACCCTATTTTATTTTGCTCTAGTACCCATGAGCTTTTTCCTACTTATAGTCCTCCTGTCACGACCGGTTTTTCAATAAAATATCTATTGAAAGACCAATCCCTTTTATGGACCAGTAAAGAAGAATTCCTTCTCACTGGTAGACAATATCTTGGTCATAGAAGAAAAATACCAGGAGTACTGAATATAATACAAGGTTGAGCGGAGACTGCTCAACAATTTATTACATGAACGCCGATAAAACATAACGGCGGATAGGGTGGCATAACTACTAACTCACGATAACAACGGTGGTGGAAATATCACAGCGAAGTGGGTGATATGACTCCTGAAAACTACAGCTCTTCGAGCGTCGGAGTGAGGCTCGAGGAGACTTATTGCGGGTGGCGGAAGCGTATATAATACAAGTGACCAATATCCAGGATCGCACAGGACTGACTGGGACTCCTCTAGGCGTCGGACGCACTATCAAACTCTTCATCCAAGAGATCGCCTTCGTCAACATCTGGCCAAATCAACAAGCCAGGTGAGTACTATGAAAGTACTCGCAAGACAGTTCGGACATAAGATATAACAAATGTAAACATGAAGCATATGAACAGATTAACAAGTGCGTTCAGACATAGAGACAATAATGCATGGGAAAATAACAGAGAAGTCGGGCGGTAGTCCTCCCGAAATCCCAAAATAAATACTGGGTGCCAAACGAGGGTCTGAATGACTCCTCGAGAGGAAACTGCAAGAATAATAATACGGTGCCAAACGAGGGTTTGAATGACTCCTCGAGAGGAAACTGCAAGAATAATAATACCGGTGCCAAACGAGGGTCTGAATGACTCCTCGAGAGGAAACTGCAAGAATAATAATGCCGCAGTCGGGCGTCAGGGCGACACCACATAAAGGGCTTATAACAGAAATAAAAGACAAACATGCCACAGTCGGACGTCTGAGCGACATCACATAAAGGGCTTATATTGAAAGTAAAAGACAAACATGCCACAGTCGGACGTCTGAGCGACATCACACAAAGGGCTTATATTGTAACTCGAGAACATAAATTATTACGAGTACGAGACAAATATAAGGTTAGTCCATCCGCAGGAATAACAATTAAACTGGGTTTACCACTCGAGCTTGTTCCTCCGGGGATAAATTTCCACGAGGATAGATATGGATATACTGATCACCCTACTTGATCATGGATACGATGACTTGGAAGGATTTGACTCTGCAGAGTTTGTACTTAACCACAGCCAACGGATTTCAGTAGTCACGGGGACTAGTTCCGTTTACGGTGTTTTGGAAGAAACACGTCTAACCAGTACACACCCATTCAACATTCCGAAGCCAGGGATCACCCTCGGCAACGTTCAAGAAAAACCTTGAGACGGGGAGGCTACAACCTCGCGTAGCATGGGATCAAATTTCTATACGCGCGCTCTAAGGGGGTGCCCCCCTCTCGGTCCCAACCGGAAACACCCATGCCCCCTGACCGGATGACTGGCTTTAATCCAGGGCCATGGAACCATCATCCCGGCCCCTCTGTTTGGTGTGTACACGGAAAGAGGTTACCAACTTACTAAACCGCATCCTGGCAAAGAAACATGTGGTAGCACGGAAGGGAAAAGAACGATAACGTGACTCCGTCCACGTTAACGTCGGAATTTGTCGGATGACGCAAGGCTGGTATGCTACAACAGTACCACCTTGCTGCCCTTCATGTCACCACATGATTAGGCCATCTCTCACCAGAGATCATCGCAACTTTGGAACATGCGGGTAGTTGCCTCACAAGCAACGAGGTACTCACCGACACTCATATGCCACGCACAACTTTCACGCAAACATGCAAAACACCTATCATATCAAAGGTTCAAACATGCTTGCCTGGTTCGGAGAAGTCGGAGTCTAGCTCGGCGAAGTTCGCGGCTCCGTCACCTCTTCCGGAACCTACGGCATAACGAAAACGGGCACTAACGTGAAAACCAACGCGTGCATAAAAGTTTTCCAAAAATTTTCCAAATAAATCCCATAAAAAACTAGACAAAATTTTAAGACTGTCAGAAAAAGAATCACTCAAAAATCACTTTTTATTAAAAAGTTATAAAGGTTTCTGTCCAGGGACTCATCTGTAATGAAACAGAAAAGTTCCAGGGGCTTAAACTGAGAAAACAGAAAACGCTTCGGAAAGAAACGCGCCAGCTCAAAGGGAAAACGTATTTGCCCGAAGGCGCCAACAGAAAACGGTTCGAGGGAGAAGAGAATAGAGGCTGACAGGGGGGTCCACATGTCAGGTTTAAAAAGCTCGCCGGCGCCCGAAGACTGCGGTGGTCGCCGGCGTCGAACCACGGCGAGACAGGGAGATCGGAGTGTACCAAGAGCTTCAGCGTGTCCTTCCGCGTCGGTGGGTGGTGGACTCGAGCGACGGAGAGCACCACGTCGACGGCGACACTTTCTCCGGCGGACGGCGGCTCGGGTGATGGTGGAGAACTCCGGTGGGTGCTGCAAACTCCGAATTGAAGCGCGGGTCAGAAGAGTGGATGCACTAGGGAGCTACTGGCAAGAGATGGGAGGCAGAGGTGCACGCACGGGAGCGAATCGAGCTGGATCCCGTGGCGGGTCGCGGCGGCCGGAGTTGAGGAAGGAGACCTCCTCGGAGCTCTTCCAGTGGCTAGGCAGGGTCTTGGTGGAGTGCAGAGGTGGTGTGGGCTCGAGTTGAAGCTCAGGGCCTCTATTTATAGGCGGATCGAGGGGGTGGCCGTGAACGGAGAATCTCCGGTGAGCAATTACGGCGATGTATTGGATTGGCAGGGGGTTTAGGTGGCCAGGCAGCATCAGTGGGAGTTACTGGTGTCGTTCCCCCGCTAATCCTGGTCGGTCGTGGCGTAATGGCGCCGGTCCACGATGGGGTGGCCGCACGGGCACGACGGCGGTAGAGAGCGCGCTCCGCGCCCAGCGGTTCACGACGAGAGTGGCAGCGCGCACGGGGGAGTGGGTGGCCACGCGGCGGCCTCCGGTGGCTTGGGAGGCGCTGGGTGGCGCCGTCTGCGCCGCGCCTCTCTCTGGCGGCTGCAAAGCCGCCGCTGGCGTCGGTCACGGGGCGGCGCACCTCCTCCAGCACGTCGCCGACGTTCGCAAACGTCCAGGCGCTCGTGTGGTGCAGGGACAAGGGGGAGGGGACGGGGAGCAAGGCGCCAACGCGGCACTGTCGAGATCGACAACATGTTCTGAAGAAAACGACAGTAGATCATTGAACTGTATTACTGAATCTCTGAACTTGACATTGACAATGCTCTGCAGGTGTTCGACAGAATGATTTGGTGTGAAGAAAAAATTTCCTGGGGCTGGGACTTGGTGAGGTGACCCCTCAATGCACCCAGGGGCTGCCTGATTTTTCTCTGAATTTTTGGAGAAAGATTGGAATGAATTTCACCAAATTTGACAAATCTGGTCCAAACTTGCAGCAAGTATAGTTTGAAAATTTTGAACTGAAGACCAGTGGATCTTCATGGATCTTGGTTGAGGGTTCAAAGGACTAGGAAGGGAAATTGGTTTGGGGGCAAAAATCAAAACAGAAATGGTAGCTCCTTTGTAAATCTCCAAGGGCTAGAATAGAAGGCAGAAATTGTTTTGATAAGATTTAAATGGAAAATAAATATATGGGGAGGTTCAACTTGCTGGATTTGATGCAAATCATGATCCAAATATGAGGGAAGGTTTAGGAGAGTGGATTTGCACTAAGGTCATGGCATGAGAGATTTGTTGAAGGTGGGAAAAGATCATTCCAAAAGCTATAGGGCTTTTCAAGAGGAATTTCCAAAAGGCATTTTTCCCAAGTGAAAAGCATTTTTGGTTTGAGTCCAAATAAAAAGCAAGAACCTCCAAGACCAAAAACAAGTCTTGGGTGAATCCAAATAAAACTCTTGCCAAAAAAAATATTTTGAAAGGGAGTGTTCTTTTGAAGGAAAAAAAATTTAAATCACCTCCCTCAAGTCAAATATTTTTTTTGAAAAATTCAAATAAAATTTTGGGTGTCACAACACCTACCCCCTTAGGAAAAATCTCGTCCTCGAGATTTCAGCTGATCCTCGAATAGATATGGATACTCTGCCTGGAGAAAATCCTCCCTTTCCCATGTTGCTTCATCCTCAGTGTGGTTGCTCCACTGTACTCTGAAAAATTTTGTCGTTTACTGTCGGGTCCTCCCTTCAGACTCCTCCAATATCTTTACTGGCCGTTCTCTGTAGGTGAGATCTGGTTGCACATCAATGCTCTCGTGAGATACATGCTTCTCCGGGTTACTCACACATTTTGTCAATTGGGAGACGTGGAATACGTCATGGACGTCTGACAGCTCCTTGGGTAGGTCTAGCTGGTAGGCTACCGTGCCTCTTCGTGCAACTATACCGAATGGTCCAATAAATCTCGGGGCTAGCTTCCCCTTAATTTTGAACCGTTGCAGGCCCCTCATAGGAGACACTCGTAGGTATACGGAATCACCGGGTTCAAAGCTGACCTCACGATGCTTTTGATCGTAGTAGCTCTTTTGTCGGCTCTGCGCTGTCTTGAGTCTGTCCCTGATCTGTTTAACCTTCTCCTCGGCCTCCTTGAGCATGTCTGGGCCGAAGATACGACTGTCTCCTGTTTCTGACCAATTTAGTGGGGTACGACACCTCCGTCCGTACAATGCTTCAAAGGGTGCCATTTGCAAGCTGGCTTGGTAACTGTTGTTGTAAGAAAATTCGGCATACGGCAAACTCTCTTCCCAACTGGATCCATAGGTGAGCACACAGGCTCTCAGCATATCCTCTAGGATTTGGTTCACACGTTCCGTTTGTCCATCAGTCTGGGGGTGGTACGCTGTACTGAAAGCTAGCTGCGTGCCCAGAGCTTGTTGCAGGTGATCCCAAAATTTGGAGACAAATTGTGTGCCTCGGTCGGATATTATAGTCTTTGGGACTCCATGCAAACAAACTATACGGGAGAGATAAAGTTTGGCCAGTCTTTGTGTGGAGTAGGTAGTCTTCACGGGAATGAAATGAGCAACCTTGGTTAGTCGGTCTGTGATGACCCATATGGCGTCATTTCCGCGTTGTGATCGGGTAATCCGACAATGAAGTCCATTCCTATTTCATCCCATTTCCACTCCGGTATCCTGTTTGGCTGGAGTAGCCCTGCTGGCTTTTGATGCTCGGCCTTGATGCGCTGACATGAATCGCAACAAGCAATAAATGCGGCTATATCCCTTTTCATACCGTGCCACCAAAATCTTTCCTGAATGTCTTTGTACATTTTGGTTCCTCCAGGATGGATCGAGTATGGAGCGGTGTGGCTTTCGGTTAGGATTTGTTGCTTGAGTTCCTCAATGTTAGGTACGCAAAGTCTGTCTCCGTACCATAATATTCCTTCACTGTCTGTGACGAACTCTGAAGCCTTACCAAGGTTCATTTTCTTCTTTATACCTTCGATGCTGGGATGTCCCTGTTGAGCCTTCTTAATTTGTTCCACTAGGGTGGGTTGTATCTCCAGATTTGATACGGTGCCCTCAGAGACTAACACCATGTTGAGCCTAGCGAACTCTTGCTGAAACTCAGGCCTCAAGTTTTGCGGACCGTCGTTGTCCGGGCTGGGGTTTCGACTAAGGGCATCAGCCACTACATTTGCTTTCCCTGGATGGTAGTGAATGCCGACATCATAGTCCTTGACCAATTCCAACCAGCGTCGTTGGCGTAAATTTAGCTCTGGCTGTGTGAAAATATATTTGAGGCTCTTATGGTCCGTATATATTTCACAGCGATTTCCCAACAGAAAGTGCCTCCACTCCTTGAGTGCATGTATGACTGCTGCTAGCTCCAAGTCATGTGTTGGGTAATTTTCCTCATGTTTTCGCAGCTGCCTGGAGGCATACGCGACAACTTTGCCATCCTGCATTAGTACACATCCGAGGCCTTTTCGGGACGCGTCACAATATACTTCAAAACTCTTGTGTATGTCTGGCACGGTTAAGACCGGTGCGGTTGTCAGTTTCTTCTTGAGTTCTTGGAAGCTTTTCTCGCATGCTTCCGTCCATACAAATTTCTTGTCTTTCTTGAGCAACTGTGTTATTGGTTTTGCCACAGTGGAGAATCCTTCAATAAATCTTCTGTAATATCCGGCCATTCCCAGGAAACTCCGCACATCTGTAACGTTGGCGGGTGGCTTCCAGTCAAGTATGGCTTTGACTTTTTCTGGGTCTACGGCCACGCCTTCTTGGTTCAATATATGGCCTAGGAAACCAACTTGCCTTAGCCAAAATTCACACTTGCTAAATTTGGCGTACAACTGATGTTTCCTTAATTCTCCCAAAACAATTCTGAGATGCTCAGCATGCTCTTCCGGTGTCCTTGAGTAAACCAGAATATCGTCAATGAACACCACAACAAATTTGTCCATGAATTTCATGAACACTTTGTTCATGAGGTGGACGAAATATGCGGGGGCGTTCGTTAGTCCAAAAGGCATCACTGTGAATTCATATAATCCGTATCTGGAGGTGAATGCTGTCTTAGGGATATCTTCTGTCCGTACTTTCAATTGATGATATCCCGATCTCAAATCAATTTTTGAGAACACCTTGGCTTGTGCGAGCTGGTCAAACAAATCATTTATCCGTGGCATCGGATATTTGTTTTTGATGGTGACCATATTGAGGGCTCGATAGACTATACACAGCCTCAGTGTCCCATCCTTTTTCTTGGCGAACAACACTGGCGAACCCCATGGTGAGGAGCTGGCTCGAATAAATCCTTTGTCCAATAATTCCTTTATCTGCTTCTTCAACTCCACCAATTCTGAGGGTGCCATTCTATAAGGTTTCTTATAGATGGGGGCGGTGCCAGGTGCTAGTTCGATGCTGAATTCTATTTCTCGGTCTGGTGGCATGCCTGGTAGTTCTTCAGGAAATACGTCAGGAAACTCGCATACCACTGGAACTTTTCTCAGTTCTGAAATGTCCACTTTGTTCAGCTTTGGTTGCCGTGACCGTGGCCTTTCTTGAGCGGTAACCTTTATTGTCTTGCCGTGATGGTGAGTGAGAATCACGGTCCGATTGAAACAGTCGATGAATCCTTTGTTGGTGGTCAACCAGTCCATCCCTAGGATGACATCCAGTCCTTTATTTTCCAACACGATGAGATTTGCTTGGAACTGTAGTCCTTCGAACTCAATGATCACTCCTTGGCAGTAACTCTGAGCGATTTGCTTATTTCCGGGGGACTTGATGATCATAGATTTTTCCAAGGGAAGTATCGGAAAACCATGTTGCAAAACAAAACTCTTCGAAACGAACGAATGGGAAGCTCCAGAATCAAACAAAACCGTGGCAGGTACTGTGTTGACAGGGAACGTACCGAGCACGATGTCTGGGGCATTCTGCGCTTCTTCCCTGGTCACATGGTTCAGGTGACCCTTCCTGTGGTTGTTGTTGGGATTGAAATTGTTGCGCTTGGGGGCTGGATTGTTTCCACCATTGTTCGGCTTGGGGCCGAGTTCCTTGGTTTGGGCACTGTTTAGCATAGTGCCCTTCTTCTCCACAAGCATAGCATGTGACCCCTGGACGGTACGTGAACTCTTTGTCCCTGGCATGAAACTGTCTGACGGGCCTTGGATCAGTAGTCGTGGATCTCCTTGCTTCTGTCCTTGGAACCTCAGTCTTGCTTCGGTTGTTGCGAGCAAGAGTCGTCTTGTCCCTCTTTCGCTTACGGATATCTTCCAAACTACAGTGGTCATTCTCCAATGTAATGGCCTTGTCAACCAGAGTTTTAAAGTCCGGGAAGGTGTGTACAATCAGTTGGCATCTTAGTGCTGGTGCCAGGCCGTCCAGGAATTTTTCCATCTTCTTGTTCTCTGTCATGTGCTCGTCGTAGGCATAACGAGATAGCTGGGTAAACTGACCGTTGTATTCTGTCACTGACATGCCTCTTTGCTTGAGATCGTCAAATTCTCTCTTCTTGATTTTTATGATGCTCCGGGGAATGTGTGCCCCACGAAAGCCTTCCTTGAATTCCTCCCAGGTGATGTTGTGTTCACTGGGATGCATGTGTAGGAAGTTTTCCCACCATGCTGCAGCTGCTCCAGTAAGGTAGTGTGGTGCATAGAGCACCTTCTCATGGTTTGAGCACTGAGCAATAATCAGCTTCCTTTCGATGTCGCGAAGCCAATCATCGGCTTCTAGTGGCCTATCGGTGTGAGCAAACGTTGAAGGGCGAGTCTTCTGTAACTTAGATAACTTGGAATGCGGTTGATAGGGTTCACGGTGGTTTCCCATATTGATGACGTGATTCATCATCTCTTGGTGCTGTTGCTGGCTTTGTTCGAAGAGACGGCATACTTGAGACAGGGCTGCTTCGCTGTCCTGTTGACTGGACTGACCCTGAGTGAAATTTTTGCTAGTCTGTGTCCCATAAACTTCTCCTGGCTGATTGGGCATGGAGCGAGTCCACGGACGAGACATTTTTCCAGTCTGGGGTATTATTTTGCAAAACTCATGAGAAGAACTGTGTGGCACAAAAAATCTTGCAAAGGCAAAAATTTAAAAGACCTCAAGATTTTTCAAGAAAGCATAAACGATTTTGCTCGGAGAAGAACTGCTTAACACAAATCTTACACGCGAAAAGCAAACACATGATACAGCACTCAGGATGCGCGTACACAATCCTGACATGTTATTTATACTAGCGTACTACTCCGGAAAGCAGCGAACACACTAATACAAACTAGCGTACAAATAAAACACATCATACAAGCAGACATAACGCGCGGCTACTCGGCGCTCTCAGTCGGAGATGGTGACGATGTCCTTTCCCTTGCCGAGGGCAAGACTCAGCGGTGTAAGAGAATCAACCTCCACCTCCTCTCTAGCAGGCTCCTGGCGCGTAGCACTGCGCTGTGGTGATGGTACGGGAATGACAGGCGGCAGAGCGGGTGTGGCAGGCGGTGCAGCTCTGACTGGAGTAGGAGCGATGACTCGGTCGAACTCCTCAGTGGTAGGTAGACGGCGAGCAGTAGCCAAAATGGCCGGTGCATAAGATGCTGAGGATGAGACGAACGTCAGAGGCGGTGCCGTGTGGAGAAGCTCCTTCCTGCTGGCAGGACCGCCCCGGATTAAGTACATGCGGGCAGCCACAAGATCGTCCACGAGGTTGTCGAAAGACTCCTCCAGAGCCTTGAGATACTCCACAACCATCTCGATGGCTTCATCTCGCTCTCCCCGATGGCAGGTGAATGCATAGTGACAAGTGTATGGCACATGGCATGGGAGGTAGCGGTAGCGACGAGTCTTCATCATCGGAAGGATGTCCCGAAGGCGAGCTATTGCCTCACGGGCAGCCATCTGCATGGCATGCCTCTCCGTAGGCATGGCCCTTCCCACAAAACGGAAGTGGCGAGACGCAGAACGTCCTCCCTTGAATTGCACCACGGCTTGGTGCATAGACACGTCGTCGCTGAGCTTGTGCTAATAAAGCGTGAACTCCGGACGAGTCGCTGGCCCGACCGCGAGCTTGGTCATGGAGACGAGGAGTTTGACAAACCCCTCGGGCACGTTCATGAACACTCGAGTCTCACAGTTGCTGCCAGCCATCTACAGAAGTAGGCAAAAATTCTGAGTAGTCATGTCATAAATTTATGATGACCAACAGAAAATAGCTACAATTGCAAAATGCTGAAAAAGCACAAAAGACGCTAATAACCGATTAGCGATCGCACCTAGTGGCTTCCTACAGTCAGCCTGGCTCTGATACCAAGCTTGTCACGACCGGTTTTTCAATAAAATATATATTGAAAGACCAATCCCTTTTATGGACCAGTAAAGAAGAATTCCTTCTCACTGGTAGACAATATCTTGGTCACAGAAGAAAAATACCAGCAGTACTGAATATAATACAAGGTTGAGCGGAGACTGCTCAACAATTTATTACATGAACGCCGATAAAACATAACGGCGGATAGGGTGGCATAACTACTAACTCGTGATAACAACGGTGGTGGAAAAACCACAGCGGGGTGGGTGATATGACTCCTGAAAACTACAGCTCTTCGAGCGTCGGGGTGAGGCTCGAGGAGACTTATTGCGGGTGGCGGAAGCGTATATAATGCAAGTGACCAATGTCCGGGATCGCACATGACTGACTGGGACTCCTCTAGGCGTCGGACGCACTATCAAACTCTTCATCCAAGAGATCACCTTCGTCAACATCTGGCCAAATCAACAAGCCAGGTGAGTACTATGAAAGTACTCGCAAGACAGTTCAGACATAAGATATAACGGATGTAAACATGAAGCATATGAACAGATTAACAAGTGCGTCAGGCATAGAGACAATAATGCATGGAAAGATAACCGAGAAGTCGGGCGGTAGTCCTCCCGAAATCCCAAAATAAATACTGGGTGCCAAACGAGGGTCTGAATGACTCCTCGAGAGGAAACTGCAAGAATAATAATACGGGTGCCAAACAAGGGTCTGAATGACTCCTCGAGAGGAAACTGCAAGAATAATAATACCGGTGCCAAAATAGGGTCTGAATGACTCCTCGAGAGGAAACTGCAAGAATAATAATGCCGCAGTCGGGCGTCGGGGCGACACCACATAAAGGGCTTATAACAGAAAATAAAAGACAAGCATGCCACAGTCGGACGTCTGAGCGACATCACATAAAGGGCTTATATTGAAAGTAAAAGACAAACATGCCACAGTCGGACGTCTGAGCGACATCACACAAAGGGCTTACATTGTAGCTCAATAATTCAGTAGCTCGAGAACATAAATTATTACAAGTACGAGACAAATATAAGGTTAGTCCATCCGCAGGAATAACATTTAAACTGGGTTTACCACTAGAGCTTGTCCTCCGGGGATAAATTTCCACGAGGATAGATATGGATATACGGATTACCCTACTTGATCATGGATACGATGACTTGGAAGGATTTGACTCTGCAGAGTTTGTACTTTAACCACAGCCAACGGATTTCAGTAGTCACGGGGACTAGTTCCGTCTACGGTGTTTTGGAAGAAACACGTCTAACCAGTACACACCCATTCAACATTCCGAAGCCAGGGATCACCCTCGGCAACGTTCAAGAAAAACCTTGAGACGGGGAGGCTACAACCTCGTGTAGCATGGGATCAAATTTCTATACGCGCGCTCTAAGGGGGTGCCCCCCCTCTCGGTCCCAACCGGAAACACCCATGCCCCCTGACCGGATGACTGGCTTTAATCCAGGGCCATGGAACCATCATCCTGACACTCTGTTTGGTGTGTACACGGAAAGAGGTTACCAACTTACTAAACCGCATCCTGGCAAAAGAAACATGTGGTAGCACGGAAGGGAAAAGAACGATAACGTGACTCCGTCCATGTTAACGTCGGAATTTGTCGGATGACGCAAGGTTGGTATGCTGCAACAGTACCACCTTGCTGCCCTTCATGTCACCACATGACTAGGCCATCTCTCATCAGAGATCATCGCGACTTTGGAACATGCGGGTAGTTGCCTTACAAGCAACGAGATACTCACCGATACTCATATGCCACGCACAACCTTTCACGCAAACATGCAAAACACCTATCATATCAAAGGTTCAAACATGCTTGCCTGGTTCGGAGAAGTCGGAGTCTAGCTCGGCGAAGTTCGCGGCTCCGTCACCTCTCCCGGAACCTACGGTATAGTGAAAAATGCATACTAACGTGAAAACCAACGCGTGCATAAAAATTGTTCCAAAAAATTTCCAAATAAATCCCATAAAAAACTAGACAAAATTTTAAGACTCTCAGAAAAAGAATCACTCAAAAATCTCTTTTTATTAAAAAGTTATAAGGGTTTCTGTCCAGGGACTCATTTGTAATGAAACAGAAAAGTTCCAGGGGCTAAACTGAGAAAACAGAAAACGCTTCGGAAAGAAACGCGCCAGCTCAAAAGGGAAAACGTATTTGCCCGAAGGCGCCAACAGAAAACGGTTCGAGGGGGAAGAGAATAGAGGCTGACAGGGGGGGTCCACATGTCAGGTTTAAAAAGCTCAACGGCGCCCGAAGACTGCGGTGGTCGCCGGCGTCGAACCACGGCGAGTCAGGGAGATCGGAGTGTACCAAGAGCTTCAGCATGTCATTCCGCGTCGGTGGGTGGTGGACTCGAGCGACGGAGAGCACCACGTCAACGGCGACACTTTCTCCGGCGGGCGGCGGCTCGGGTGATGGTGGAGAACTCCGGTGGGTGCTGCAAACTCCGAATTGAAGCGCGGGTCAGGAGAGTGGATGCATAGGGAAGCTACTGGCAAGAGATGGGAGGCAGAGGTGCATTCACGGGAGCGAATCGAGCAGGATCCCGTGGCGGGTCGCGGCGGCCGGAGTTGAGGAAGGAGACCTCCTCGGAGCTCTTCCAGTGGCCAGGCAGGGTCTTGGTGGAGTGCAGAGGTGGTGTGGGCTCGAGTTGAAGCTCAGGGCCTCTATTTATAGGCGGATCGAGGGGGTGGCCGTGAACGGAGAATCTTCGGCGAGCAATTACGGCGATGTAGTGGATTGGCAGGGGGTTTAGGTGGCCAGGCAACATCAGTGGGAGTTACTGGTGTCGTTCCCCCGCTAATCCTGGTCGGTCGTGGCGTAATGGCGCCGGTCCACGGTGGTGTGGCCGCACGGGCACGACGGCGGCAGAGAGCGCGCTCCGCGCCCAGCGGTTCACGACGAGAGTGGCAGCGCGCACGGGGGAGTGGGTGGCCACGCGGTGGCCTCCGGTGGCTTGGGCGGCGCTGGGTGGCGCTGTCTGCGCCGCGCCTCTCTCTGGCGGCCGCAAAGCCGCCGCTGGCGTCGGTCACGGGGCGGCGCACCTCCTCCAGCATGTCGCCGACGTCCGCAAACGTCCAGGCGCTCGTGCGGTGCAGGGACAAGGGGGAGGGGACGGGGAGCAAGGCGCCAACGCGGCACTGTCGATATCGACAACATGTTCTGAAGAAAACGACAGTAGATCACTGAACTGTATTACTGAATCTCTGAACTTGACATTGACAGAGCACTGCAGGTGTTCGACAGAATGATTTGGTGTGAAGAAAATTTTTCCTGGGGTTGGGACTTGGTGAGGTGACCCCTCAATGCACCCAGGGGCTGCCTGTTTTTTCTCTGAATTTTTGGAGAAATATTTGAATGAATTTCACCAAATTTGACAAATCTGGTCCAAACTTGCAGCAAGTATAGTTTGAAAATTTTGAACTGAAGACCAGTGGGTCTTCATGGATCTTGGTTGAGGGTTCAAAGGACTAGGAAGGGAAATTGGTTTGGGGACAAAATTCAAAACAGAAAGGGTAGCTCCTTTGTAAATCTCCAAGGGCTAGAATAGAAGGCAGAAATTGTTTTGATAAGATTTAAATGGAAAATAAATATATGGGGAGGTTCAACTTGCTGGATTTGATGCAAATCATGATCCAAAGATGAGGGAAGGTTTAGGAGAGTGGATTTGCACTAAGGTCATGGCATGAGAGATTTGTTGAAGGTGGGAAAAGATCATTCCAAAAGCTATAGGGCTTTTCAAGAGGAATTTCCAAAAGGCATTTTTCCCAAGTGAAAAGCATTTTTGGTTTGAGTCCAAATAAAAAGCAAGAACCTCCAAGACCAAAAACAAGTCTTGGGTGAATCCAAATAAAACTCTTGCCAAAAATTTTTTTTTGAAAGGGAGTGTTCTTTTGAAGGAAAAAAATTTAAATCACCTCCCTCAAGTCAAATAATTTTTTTTGAAAAATCCAAATAAAATTTTGGGTGTCACACCTCCCTACCAAACCCTTAAGTCCAAGAGATTGGACCCATTGGAGTATTTTTAGTACATGCAATGATGGCCTTTAGTTTCTTCCCAAAACTGTTTTTCTCAAAAACTTGCACTAACAAATTTCTGTTTTTGCCAAACTAACCTTACCACCTTCTTTAGCTCCTAAAGAGACTACGATCTGGGGAGTTTGGCCACCCCAAGAGTTGCCTAGATGCCCATGGCATTCTGTCGAACACCCTATGTGCAGGAACAGTTTTGGCATGTCTCCTAGTTTGCATTGTGGACTTGAGCCCCTGACCCATCCAGCATGTCCACTAACCTCCTAGCTATCCCTAACCCTGGCCTGTTAACTGCCAGCATCACCCAAGCTCTCTAGCACGCGCTGGATTTTCGTAGAACACCTAGTGTGCGTGCTCTGGGCGCGGCCAGAGCGCGCGTTTTGCACGTGCGTGCGCACGGGTCGCCGCGTCGCACCCCTGGCCCTTGCTCGCCTGCAGAGCCGCGCCCTGCACTCACCCACTCACCAGAAACCTCCAAGCCTCCCTGGCGCCCTACAGCGCCGCCGTCAGAGCTCCCTTGGCGGCACGCCGGCGTCGGCAGCGGGTTCTGCCGTGGACGGCGCCGCCCAAGCCACCCGCGCGCGCCAGCTGCCCCCTGGGAACAGCCCGAGCCTATCCGCAAGCCGTCGGCACGCGTTCATCGCCGCCACGTAGCCCTGCAACCACAGGACAGTGGTCGACGGTGATCCTATCCACGGCCGCCGCGGGACCGACCTCGAGCGCCTATTTAAGGGGATCCCGAGCTCAACCTAGCACTCAAGCAACCTCATTCTAACCCCCTAGTGCCCCCATCACCCAGCAATCGACGTCGGGAAGCTTTCTTCCCCGCCTCCGGCCAGTTCGGTCGCCGCCGCAATCCAGTACAATACGTCGCAGCCAGGCCCTCCCCCACCCATCCAACACCACCAACCGTCTCCCCATAGTCTTGCGGAGCTGCCTAGAGCCTCAGCCTCGACCAAGGACCACCATAGCCCGAAACTCACTTTGTTCCCGAACCACCGTCCGCCGCGGAGCTCGCCGCCGGTGACTTCCTCCGTCCCCACCTGCCTAGCGCCCACCGGGAGGACCGCCCCAGTCTGGCGGATCCATCCCTGCCCTCGGGACCCCGTGGGGAGCTGCCGTTCATCGACGGCGATCGCCGGAATCCCGCCCCGTTCGGGCAGAGAGAAAGGAGGGAGAGGGAGACCAGTCAAACCTGACCAGTGGGCCCTCTGGACCCACTGCCAGTGACCCGCGCGCCCGTCCTCTCTGGTTAAGTGATAGCGCAAAGTCCCGAGTACGTCTCCTCTGCTGCGAAAGCGTATTCTCCCCCGAAACGTTTTCTTTTCTGGTTTTATTTAGAAACAGAACTTTGACTAATCTTTGACTGGCTATATCTTTTAAAATAAAACTCCAAATGAGTTGATTCCTTTTCCTACCTCTCTCAAATTTCATCTAGTTTATTTTAAGATTTATGTCAAAAATATTTGGGACAACTTTTCGTACTGTTTTTGAAATATGTGTTATTTGAATATTTCTCAAAATAGGATTTTGGAGAAAAAGGCAACCTTCAAAAAGTGCACCCCCACATGCATACACTTGAAGGCAAGCATTCTGAACTCTGGCATAATTTTTTTGTGAGGTGTTTTCATACGGTTACAACACCACTTGACTTGGAGCATACGTTATTTTATGTGACGATAAAAATCATTCGCATGAATGCACAATGGAGATTCTTTGCTGGTAGTAATGGGCATGCTGATGATAATAGTCATCCTCGTGAGCTTTTCATGCATACCGGAAGGAAGCCGGGAAGGTCGCTTTCTTGGGTAGACACGAGTTTGTCCCTAGTTCCTCGTCGAGACGAGTGTGTCCGGGATGGCATGGTAAGGTTTGACGGATGGTGACTTTATCTGTTGATGGAATTATATTTTGTCGTATGGAGAATACCTGGACCTCCCGAGTCGGCCGTAGGTCGAGCCTTGTTCAGTAACTTCCCCTACTTGTTTTGTACTACCACTTGTCCCTGCCGCAGGTAGGGTACGGCTCAGTAAGTTGTCAACCCCTTACCAAAGCACACACCGTACAGAGAGGCCATGGTGGAAGATACCGGAGGCCTCCGGTAGGCATGCCACCTGGTCCGGGGGCATGGGTGTTTCCGGTTGGGACCGAGAGGGGGGCACCCCTTAGAGCGCGCGTATATAAATTTGATCCCATGCTACGTCGAGGTTGTAGCCTCCCCACTTAGAGTTTTGCTTGACAGGTGTCGTGGGTGATTCCAGACACCGGTAAGCTAAGCTAGTGTGTGCAGGCCAGGCGTGTTTTCAATTAAAAGGCCGTAGGCAGAATTTGCCCCGATGGACTAGATAAATCCGTTACTCGTGGGTAAAGAGTACACCCTCTGCAGAGGTTATATCTATTCGGATAGCCACATCTATGTGTAGGGACTACAGTCTGAGATGGGCCTAGTGACGGTTTTCGGATGGAGACACGGCTAAACTGGATCATTGTAACGGTATTCGGATGGAGAAACGGCTAAACTAGAATCTAGTGACGGTCTTCGGATGGAGGAACGGCTAGACTAGATATTATTTATGACCTGTGACATATGAGGATTTTGTTTATTATTTTGGACTAACCGTTTACATTATTTGGATTATTGAGTGTCCCTGGGACAGTTCTACCTCCTGGATATTCACTATGATTATTCTTATATAAGCCCTTTAGGTGCCGTCACTCAGACGCCCGACTGCGGCATGCATGTTATTTAATTATTCTTTATAAGCCCTTTTTGTGGTGTCGCTCAGACGCCCGACTGCGGCATGCATGTTATTTAATTATTCTTTATAAGCCCTTTATGTGGCGTCGCTCAGACGCCCGACTGCGGCACGTATGTTATTTAATTTTTCTTTATAAGCCCTTTATGTGGTGTCGCTCAGACGCCCGACTGAGGCATTGTTAATTTATTTGCAACCTTTCGAGGAGTCATTTCAGACACTCGGTCAGTGCATTCTATTTTTACTCCGTATTGCATGTTCATATTTTTCCTGCATGCGTACATCACAGATTTTCGTATATTTCGTGACAAACGTTATGATCATAGAATTTTTCGGACCATGATTACCCCTGGTTAAATTATACCCGTGTTGTTGATGTTTGCGAGTACATTCAAACGTACTCACTGGCTTGTCCCTGGCTATTGTCTTGGCCAGATTTCTTGCGTGGAGAAGAGCGTTACGACGACAGCCCCGGAACCCTTGTAAAGGTGATAGCAGCCTCGTGAAGATAGGAGTTATCCTGGTCAGCTGTTCTTGTGGGAAATGGAGTCTCATAGACGCAGATGTACCACAAACCGCTTCCGCCATCAACCACTCGAATCCAAGTGTTGTACTCCTAGGCCACAATGGTCTTGTACTACATATTTTGTACTTTGCTTGGAATTCTTGTATCAAGTTGGTGCCTCATCAGCTAACAGTAATCCTGGGGCTGGTGAGCACAAGGGCCATTTTCTGGAGAATTGATATCCCGAAAATCCGGTCCTGACAGACTTGGTATCAGAGCCAGGCTGACCATTGGCTAATCCTATCTTAGCCAGGTCAATAAACCTAGGTTAACCAAACCACCAGACCTTAACCCAACCCCGGCCAAGCTTCTCGCGTAAGATAGCCACACAGTGACCCCGACGCTTTTGGCAGTCGGTGCCCAACCTATAGCCTAGCCTATCGATCACGCGCCAGTGACCGACACCAAAATGCCTCATTCGCAAGCGTGCGAAGGAAGACTCCGCCCCTTTTTCTATAAAAAGGGCGTGCTAGCCTCAACCCAGCACCGCCTCTTTCCCAAACCAAGTCACGATGCCTGGCCCCATTGTTCACAATGAGACCACAGCAACCAACCTTGGAGGTTTTGTGACCGTGCTCGCAAACCTCACCCGCCGTGCCTATGCATTAGAAGAGCCCCCAGAATATGATGTGTACCAAGAACTCATGAGCGGTGAGAGCCGTCAGTTCTGGGCCACTATACACATTTATGGTAGGGGTCTATCGCCAGAACGCCCCTACAGGTTCACTGGAAGGACCACTCCCTATGAGCCACAAGCCATCCAACTGGCAGCTCGAGAAGCTATAGTTCAGCTCCGGCACTTGTCGCCCAGAGTTAACTGTCGCTCGTTCTACTATTACCCCAGTCGTACGGGTATGGTAGGCCGCCCCAGGTTGCCAACGGAGATCACGAGACGGATCCTGCACTATTGCATCTGGTACGCTATGTAAGTGCACTAGAGGAACTGTTCGATCAAATCACCCTTGATCTGATCGCAGCTCGTGGAGAACTGTTTCGCCGAGCCCCGGCGAGAGGAGACGTAGAGCCCGACGCCGACAACCCAGTCGTGCTGTTCGGACACCCGATCGAGCCCTTGAGGTCTGCCCCAGCCATCGACCAAAATACATTGGTGTCCCCAGAAGCGCTTTGTCGCCTTTTTGGAACACGCTCCAACGGGGTTGTAGCCAACAACCCCCGCGATGGTCATCATCGCTACCCCGACCCTGCAGCCCCTCAACCTCATCCGGCTAATCCCGACGGTGAAACCCGTGGAGAAGTTTCGACGTCCACTAGGCAAGCCCGCTTAGATATTAACGGAGTAGACTAAGTCACTCGAGTAGTAACGAGCCTTATTATTTCTACGCCTTGTAATCGTGTGAGTTTATATCACCATTATTAAAGGATGTCTGTTTGTGCGCCCCAGTACCAGAGACGTTTTCTCAAGACCCTGTCCTTTTGCCGTTTTCATTGTAAACGTCATAACTATGTTTATTTGTGTGTTGCAGCTTATGTTTGTACCCTAAGGTTGTGCTATGAGCAAACTCTTGGTTTCAACTAATGGGAATATTTTTTTAAAAAAACAACCCTTAGCAAATCTCGAGGACGAGATTTTTCTTAAGGGGGTAGTGTTGTAACACCCCAAAAATTTGACCTTGTTTTATTAATTAAAATTTTGCCAGGAAATTAAATTTTTATTTTTATTTTTGGATTTCTCCTTTGATTTCAGAACCGCTCTTCTCTTTAATATTGTGGGTTTTTACCTCAAATGGAAACTTTCCAAAAGTATTATTGGAACTTGTATGCCCTCTTTATAAAATCAATTTTTTATCAGTGGGTTTATTTGCATAATTGTTTTTCATGAGCTTTATTCTTTTAAAATGATCTTTCATAAATTTGGAGCCCCTTTTTGCACTGCAACCATTTGATACATGCTTTTAAAAAATTTACCAAAATTTGGGGATGTCATGTGAGGTTTCCACATCACTTTTATGCAAAAATATCTTTTGGTTATTGGAGATTTTGAGTTCTACATCAATTTTTCAAATCTGGTCCAGTAGGTATCTTTGCACTACAACCTATTTAAATATTCTTCTAAAAATTCTTCCAAGTGTTTGGAGATGTCAGCAGATGCTTATAATTCAGCTTCATGCAAAAACCCAGTGATGTTCTTTGAAATATTTGAGTGAATCAACCTCATTTTCATTCTGGTCCAGTTTGGTGATTTGTACTGCAACCCTATTTTATTTTGCTCTAGTACCCATGAGCTTTTTCCTACTTATAGTCCTCCCTACCAAACCCTTAAGTCCAGGAGATTGGACCCACTGGAGTATTTTTAGTACATGCAATGATGGCCTTTAGTTTCTGCCCAAAACTGTTTTTCTCAAAAACTTGCACTAACAAATTTCTGTTTTTGCCAAACTAACCTTACCACCTTCTTTAGCTCCTAAAGAGACTAGGATCTGGGGAGTTTGGCCACCCCAAGAGTTGCCTAGATGCCCATGGCATTCTATCGAACACCCTGTGTACAGGAACAGTTTTGGCATGTCTCCTAGTTTGCATTGTGGACTTGAGCCCCTGACCCATCCAACATGTCCACTAACCTCCTAGCTATCCCTAACCCTGGCCTATTAACTGCCAGCATCACCCAAGCTCTCTAGCACGCGCTGGCTTTTCATCGAACACCTAGTGTGCGTGCTCTGGGCGCGGCCAGAGCGTGCGTTTTGCACGTGCGTGCGCACGGGTCGCCGCGTCGCACCCCTGGCCCTTGCTCGCCTGCAGAGCCGCGCCCTGCACTCGCCCACTCACGAGAAACCTCCAAGCCTCCCTGGCGCCCTACAGCGCCGCCGTCAGAGCTTCCTTGGCGGCACGTCGGCGTCGGCAACAGGCTCTGCCGTGGACGGCGCCGCCCAAGCCACCCGCGCGCGCCAGCTGCCCCCTGGGAACAGCCCGAGCCTATCCGCAAGCCGTCGGCACGCACTCGTCGCCGCCACGTAGCCCTGCAACCACAGGACAGCGGTCGCCGGCGATCCTATCCACGGCCGCCACGGGACCGACCTCGAGCGCCTATTTAAGGGGATCCCGAGCTCAACCTAGCACTCAAGCAACCTCATTCTAACCCCCTAGTGCCCCCATCACCTAGCAATCAACGTCGGGAAGCTTTCTTCCCCGCCTCCGGCCAGTTCGGTCGCCGCCGCAATCCAGTACAATACGTCGCAGCCAGGCCCTCCCCGGCCCATCCAACGCCACCAACCGTCTCCCCATAGTCTTGCGGAGCTGCCTAGAGCCTCAGCCTCGACCAAGGACCACCATAGCCGGAAACTCACTTTGCTCCCGAACCACCGTCCGCCGCGGAGCTCGCCGCCGGTGACTTCCTCCATCCCCACCTGCCTAGCGCCCACCGGGAGGACTGCCCCGGTCTGGCGGATCCATCCCTGCCCTCGAGACCCCGTGGGGAGCTGCCGTTCGTCGACGATGATTACCGGAATCCCGCCCCGTTCGGGCAGAGAGAAAGGAGGGAGAGGGAGACCAGTCAAACCTGACCAGTGGGCCCTCTGGACCCACTGTCAGTGACCCGCGCGCCCGTCCTCTCTGGTTAAGTGATAGTGCAAAGTCCGGAGTACGTCTCCTTTGCTGCGAAAGCGTATTCTCCCCCGAAACGTTTTCTTTTCTGGTTTTATTTAAAAACAGAACTTTGACTAATCTTTGACTGGCTATATCTTTTAAAATAAAACTCCAAATGAGTTGATTCCTTTTCCTACCTCTCTCAAATTTCATCTAGTTTATTTTAAGATTTATGTCAAAAATATTTGGGACAACTTTTCATACTGTTTTTGAAATATGTGTTATTTGAATATTTCTCAAAATAGGATTTTGGAGAAAAAGGCAACCTTCAAAAAGTGCACCCCCACATGCATACACTTGAAGGCAAGCATTCTGAACTCTGGCACAATATTTTTGTGAGGTGTTTTAATACGGTTACAACACCACTTGACTTGGAGCATACGTTATTTTATGTGACGATAAAAATCATTCGCATGAATGCACAATGGAGATTCTTTGCTGGTAGTAATGGGCATGCTGATGATAATAGTCATCCTCGTGAGCTTTTCATGCATACCGGAAGGAAGCCGGGAAGGTCGCTGTCTCGGGTAGACACGAGTTTGTCCCTAGTTCCTCGTCGAGACGAGTGTGTCCGGGATGGCATGGTAAGGTTTGATGGATGGTGACTTTATCTGTTGATGGAATTATATTTTGTCGTATGGAGAATACCTGGACCTCCTGAGTCGGCCGTAGGTTGAGCCTTGTTCAGTAACTTCCCCTACTTGTTTTGTACTACCACTTGTCCCTGCCGCAGGTAGGGTACGGCTCAATAAGTTGTCAACCCCTTACCAAAGCACACACCGTACAGAGAGGCCATGGTGGAAGATACCGGAGGCCTCCGGTAGGCATGCCACCTGGTCCGGGGGCATGGGTGTTTCCGGTTGGGACCGAGAGGGGGGCACCCCTTAGAGCGCGCGTATATAAATTTGATCCCATGCTACATTGAGGTTGTAGCCTCCCCACTTAGAGTTTTGCTTGACAGGTGTCGTGGGTGATTCCAGACACCGGTAAGCTAAGCTGGTGTGTGCAGGTCAGGCGTGTTTTCAATTAAAAGGCCGTAGGCGGAATTAGCCCCGATGGACTAGATAAATCCGTTACTCGTGGGTAAAGAGTACACCCTCTGCAGAGGTTATATCTATTCGGACAGCCACATCTATGTGTAGGGACTACAGTCTGAGATGGGCCTAGTGACGGTTTTCGGATGGAGATATGGCTAAACTGGATCATTGTAACGGTATTCGGATGGAGAAACGGCTAAACTAGAATCTAGTGACGGTCTTCGGATGGAGGAACGGCTAGACTAGATATTATTTATGAGCTGTGACGTATGAGGATTTTGTTTATTATTTTGGACTAACCGTTTACATTATTTGGATTATTGAGTGTCCCTGGGACGGTTCTACCTCCTGGATATTCACTATGATTATTCTTATATAAGCCCTTTATGTGGCTCACTCAGACGCCCGACTGCGGCATGCATGTTATTTAATTATTCTTTATAAGCCCTTTATGTGGTGTCGCTCAGATGCCCGACTGCGGCATGCATGTTATTTAATTATTCTTTATAAGCCCTTTATGTGGCGTCGCTCAGACGCCCGACTGCGGCACGTATGTTATTTAATTTTTCTTTATAAGCCCTTTATGTGGTGTCGCTCAGACGCCCGACTGAGGCATTGTTAATTTATTTGCAACCTTTCGAGGAGTCATTTCAGACACTCGGTCAGTGCATTCTATTTTTACTCCCGTATTGCATGTTCATATTTTTCCTGCATGCGTACATCACAGATTTTCGTATATTTCGTGACAAACGTTATGATCATAGAATTTTTCGGAGCATGATTACCCCTGGTTATATTATACCCGTGTTCTTGATGTTTGCGAGTACATTCAAACGTACTCACTGGCTTGTCCCTGGCTATTGTCTTGGCCAGATTTCTTGCGTGGAGAAGAGCGTTACGACGACAGCCCCGGAACCCTTGTAAAGGTGATAGCAGCCTCGTGAAGATAGGAGTTATCCTGGTCAGCTGTTCTTGTGGGAAATGGAGTCCCATAGACGCAGATGTACCACAAACCGCTTCCGCCATCAACCACTAGAATCCAAGTGTTGTACTCCTAGGCCACAATGGTCTTGTACTACATATTTTGTACTTTGCTTGGAATTCTTGTATCAAGTTGGTGCCTCATCAGCTAACAGTAATCCTGGGGCTGGTGAGCACAAGGGCCATTTTCTGGTGAATTTATATCCCGAAAATCCGGTCCTGACACTGGCCGAGTCCCTCGTAGTGGCAGAAGAGAAGAAGATGCTGGAGCGGGTTGTGGCCATGGCCAGCAAGCAGCCGGCCCTGTCCCCCAACCCCAAAGATTGTGATGCGGAGGGCTCCTTCCAGCCTGCCAAAGAGACGAAGAAGATACCTCTGGACCCGGAGAATCCGGAGAGGTTTGCCTTCATTGGGGCAAACTTGGACAGTAAATAGGAAGGCGAGCTCGTCGACTTCCTCCATGAGAATTGAGACATTTTTGCATGGTCCCCAAAGGACATGCCAGGTGTCCCGAAGGATTTTGCCAAGCACAAATTACACGTCCGAGCTGACGCGAAGCCGGTCAAGCAGCCCCTCCGCCGACTGTCAGAAGAGAAGCGAAGAATCGTAGGAGAAGAGATAGCCCGGCTCCTTGCCGCTGGCTTTATTATGGAAGTGTTTTTTCCAGAGTGGCTTGCCAACCCAGTTCTGGTGCTGAAGAAGAATAACAAGTGGCGTATGTGTATAGACTACACTAGCTTGAACAAGGCCTACCCCAAGGATCCGTTTGCTTTGCTACGGATTGACCAAGTGATAGACTCCACAGCCGGATGCGAGCTGTTGAGTTTTTTGGATGCCTACTCAGGGTACCATCAGATCAAGTTGGACCCAGCAGACCGCCTGAAGACTGCCTTCATCACACCATTTGGAGCTTTCTGTTACCTGACTATGACATTCGGCTTGAGGAATGCCGGTGCCACTTTTCAGCGTTGCATGCAGAAATGCCTCCTGAAGCAACTCGGCAGAAATGCCCACGTCTATGTAGACGACATTGTGGTGAAGACAGAGAAGCGCGGTACCCTGCTGGAAGATCTCAAAGAAACGTTCGCCAACTTGCGCCGATTCCAAATCAAGCTCAACCCCGAGAAGTGCGTGTTCGGAGTACCAGCCGGCCAGCTGCTAGGCTTCCTGGTCTCCGAACGCGGCATCGAGTGCAACCCTGTGAAGATCAAGGCCATCGAGAGGATGGAGATTCCCACCAAATTGCGAGATGTGCAGAAGTTCACCGGGTGCTTGGCCTCCCTGAACCGCTTTATCAGCCGACTAGGAGAGAAGGCTCTCCCCCTGTACCGACTCATGAAGAAGTCCACTCACTTCGAGTGGAATGACCAAGCCGACCAAGCCTTCCATGAGTTGAAGAAGATGCTGACCACTCCGCCTGTCCTGGCAGCGCCGACTGAGAAGGAGCCCATGCTCCTCTACATTGCCGCGACTAGCCGAGTAGTCAGTACTAGTTGTTGTGGTCCAGCGCCCGGAAGAAGGCCGAGCCCAGCTAGTCCAGAGGCCGGTGTACTACCTAAGCGAAGTGCTATCCAGCTCAAAGCAGAACTACCCGCACTACCAGAAGATGTGCTATGGGGTGTACTTCGCCGCCAAGAAACTGAAGCCCTACTTCCAAGAGCATCCCATCACGGTCGTGTGCACCGCCCCGCTCGCCGAGATCATAGGCAGCCGGGATGCATCCGGCCGGGTGGCTAAGTGGGCCATTGCATTGGCACCATACACGATCTTCTACCAACCCCGCACCGCCATCAAGTCCCAAGCACTGGCCGACTTCCTCGTCGACTGGGCCGAGACCCAGTACCTACCGCCGGCTCCCGACTCTACCCATTGGCGGATGCACTTCGACGGGTCCAAGATGCGCACCGGCTTGGGAGCCGGCATCGTCCTCACCTCTCCCAAAGGCGACAAGCTCAAATACACGCTGCAGATCCACTTCGCCGCCTCCAACAACGTGGCCGAGTACGAGGCGCTCGTACATGGGCTCCGGCTAGCCAAAGAGCTCGGCATACGCCGGATCCTGTGTTACGGCGACTCAGACTTGGTGGTCCAGCAGTCGTCTGGCGACTGGGACGCCAAGGACGCGAACATGGCGAGCTATCGATTCCTCGTCCAGCAGATCAGCGGGTACTTCGAAGGGTGCGAGTTCCTTCACGTGCCAAGGGCCGACAACGACCAAGCAGATGCCCTAGCACGGATCGGCTCCACCCGACAAGCCATACCGACTGGCGTCTCCCTCCAGCGCCTCCTCAAGCCGTCCATCAAGCCGTCTCCAGAGTCGGACTCTATCTTCGTACCGCCTGTGCCAGATGCAGCCGGATCCGACTGGAGGAACCCCGCAGGCGGCACGGGGACTTCGACAACTGGCCCGGGGACTGCCGTAGTCGCACCCAGCCCGGGGACTTCAGAACCCGGCCCGGGACTGCAGCAGTCGGCCCGGGGACTGCAACGACACAAGAAGCGGTGGCCGACTCCAATTCCACGCCACCCAACCCACCCACCCGAGTCATGGTGGCTACACTAACAGAAGAAGAAGTCACAGCTCCATCATGGGCCCAGCCCATCCTCAAGTTCCTAGTCAGCAGAGAGCTGCCGGCTGATGAGATCTCAGCAAGACTAGTGCAACGACGAGCCGGAGCATATGCAATAATCAACAGAGAGCTTGTGAAGCGCAGCGTCACTGGAGTCTTCCAGCGTTGTGTCGAGCCAGAAAAAGGAGTGGCAATCCTCAAGGATATCCACCAAGGCGAATGCGGCCACCACGCAGCCTCAAGATCACTTGTGGCCAAGGCTTTCCGCCATGGTTTCTTTTGGCCGACTGCCTTGGAAGATGCCAAAGAGATAGTCAAGAGCTGCAGAGGATGCCAAGTCTTCAGTTCCAAGCAACACCTGCCGGCTTCTGCACTCAAGACCATTCCCCTCACCTGGCCCTTTGCCGTCTGGGGACTGGACATGGTGGGCCCTTTCAAGACAGCCCGCGGCGGCTTGACACATCTGCTTGTCGCCGTGGACAAGTTCACCAAGTGGATCGAAGCGAAGCCGATCAAGAAGCTGAACGGGCCGACTGCCGTAACATTCATCACCGACATCACTACTCGGTACGGCGTACCGCACAGCATCATCACCGACAACGGCACAAACTTTGCCAAAGGAGCACTGGCACGTTTCTGCGCGACGCAGGGCATCCGACTGGACTTAGCGTCCGTTGCCCACCCGCAGTCAAACGGCCAGGTCGAGCGAGCAAATGGACTCATCCTCTCCGGCATCAAGCCCCGACTGGTTGTACCACTGGAGCGATCGGCCGGCTGCTGGCTCGATGAGCTGCCGGCTGTCCTCTGGAGTCTGCGCACTACACCCAACAAGTCAACCGGCTTCACTCCGTTCTTCCTTGTATATGGTGCCGAGGCTGTCATCCCAACCGACATCGAGTTCGACTCGCCTCGGGTCACCATGTACACGGAGGCGGAGGCCAAGGAAGCAAGAGAAGACGGCGTCGACCTACTAGAAGAAGGCCGGCTGTTAGCACTCAGCCGGTCCGCCATCTACCAGCAAGGGCTGCGCCGCTACCACAACCGCAAGGTCAAGCCAAGATCCTTCCAAGAGGGCGACCTTGTGCTTCGGCTGATCCAGCGAACAGCCGGCCAGCACAAGCTCTCGGCCCCTTGGGAAGGCCCCTTCGTCATCAGCAAGGCACTAGGCAACGACTCCTACTACTTGATCGACGCGCAAAAACCAAGAGCACGCAAGAGAGATGACTCCGGCAAGGAGTCGGAGCGACCATGGAACGCGAACCTCCTGAGAAGATTTTACAGTTGAAAGCAGTATGTATCATGCTACCCTTTTGTATTAAGTACGAACCAACAGGCCCCCCGAACAGTACTCGGGGACTGCCTTCATTTATCTATGAATGACGAGTGTCATATCCATGAATGTATTATTACATTTGATTTCTTGTCTGGCACCGGGTTCGACTAGTCGGCCCGGGGACTGGCCGCCTTGAGCTATATTAAAAGTTCTACCTGAAGTCAGACAAGTAGTGTGCCGGCTCCCGAGTCCTCTCTTGTTGAAAGTCGCAGCTCGAAGAACCGACTGTCCGACTAGCAAGAGACAAGGCAGAAAGGATGCCCACACGAAAAACGGCTAAGGACTAACGAACTTATATAGCAAAAAGACGGCCTCCAACCACGCTTGCCGGCTGTCAGAACAGCCGGCTGGCCGGCTTCCTAAACACTTAGCTCTAATCCAACAAAGCTAGAGTACTTGCCCTCCCAATTGGCCAAGCACTTCTCCAGCCACAGATTGCAGAGCAACTGTCCGACTGGGGAGGCGGCAACCAAGGGAGGGCGGCAAAGGAAACAGCAGAAGGATGAAAAGCAAAGTACGAGGAAAAGCCAAACGCATGCATAAGTCATATATACATATAAAGCCCCCAACAGGCCGGCAATAGACATAAGTTCGAATACACCCCCAGTGGGTGGAATTGTGCAGACTTAACAGAATATTGTTCCAAAAGTGACAAGACAGGAAAACAAAAGATAGCAGACTAGACTAAGGCGCGGTGCGGGAGCCAGGCTGGTCGGTGGAGATGGCGTCGCCGGCTGAAGGAGTGGCCGGCTGGCGGGTCTCGGCTTGGTCACCACCGGTGGCAGGCGACGCACCCGCGCGTGACGTGGTGCTGGAGGCGCGGTCAGGCTGAGGCTGGTCGGCCGCTCCACCATCCGGCTCGGCGTCTTCACCCTCCTCCTCCTCCTCGCCCTCGTCGCTGGAGTCGATCTCCTCCGCCGAGTCTTCACCGTCTGCCGGGTTCAGCCCGAACCACTCCTCCGGCTGGGCGACACCGTTGTCATCTACCTCAGGGGCGAAGACGCTGGTGTCGGTGTAGTCGGCGATCGCCGAAGCCCGCCGGATGATAGCCGGCCGCGCCGGCTCCAGCTCCGTGTCGGCTTGCTGCCGCCAGGTAGCCAGCTGGTCCAGACTCAGGCCGGGGTACCAGGCCTTGACGAACTCCAGCGCCCGCCTGGCGCCGGACCGAGCCGCCGAGGCCTTCCAGGCTTCGAAGCGACCGACCGCCACCTCCAGCCAGTCGGCAGTCCGACTGGGGGTGCGGGGAACCACTTCGCCGGGCCAGAGGGCGGCCAATACTTGCGCCCCGGCACGCTGAAGCCGGCGGAGCAGTCGGTGAGCCGGCTGGAGACGGGCCTGGATCGCCAAGAGCTGCTCCTCCAGCGAACGGCCAGCGCTTGGTGCAATCTCGAAGCCAGCCTGCCTTCGCGCTTGGCGGCGGGCCTCGATGATCTGGTTGGCGGCGGTAGAGTAGCCAGGGAAGTACTCTGTGCAAGAAAGAAAGAGAAAGAAGAGAAAACACCAAGTCAGAAAACGAGCCAAAAGCGGCAGACGGCAAGAAAGGACGAAGAAGTAGGCGGCTTACCGTCAACCAGATCTTCGATCTGACCATAGCCATTGATCAGAGTCTGCCTTGCTTCAGCCCAGCCAGCCGCTTCTGTCTCGTACTCGGCCTGGAGGGCGGCTTCGCGGTCCTGCACCGCCTTCAGAGCCGCCTTGTGGCCCTCCTCCTGGTCGGCCAACCTCTTGGCCAGGCGGTCGCGTTCCTGCACCAAGGCGGCAAGCTCGGCCTCCTTGGCACGAAGGGCAGTCTGAGACTCTCCCAGCTGTGCCCTCAGACCGGCGTTGGCCGCTGCAGGGACGGCAGAAAAAGAAGAAACAATAAGAGGAAGTCGTCAAGGAAGATCCGACCCGACTGCTCAGCAGTCGGCCCGAATCTCGGGGACTACACCCAGTGGGTGCGCTGACGCGCCCCCACGTGAGATAAAGAACAAAGCACTTACCCCGGCTCTCAGTTAGGTCGGCGGTCTTCTGGGTCAGCTCCCGAGCCTGGGAGTTGAAGGCAGCCGCACGAAGATTGTGGTAGTCCTGCAAGACAGGCAGAAGATCGAAGTAAGAACAAGAATAGCAAAGCCAAATCCACTAAGAAGTTCCAAGCCGCCTGCTCAGCAGCCGACTCGGAACTCGGGGACTACACCCAGTGGGTGCGCTGACGCGCCCCCACGGAAGAAACCAAGATCAAGAAGAAGCAAGATAAGAAGACTAACCCGGATGGCCGCCCGCGTCGCAAGGAATTCGTCGGTGTATTGCCTTAGCGCCGTAGCCTGGGCCTGGAGCCGGGTCCGGACGTCCTGCGCGGCCACGTTCATCACGGCCGTCCCTCCGCCCGGCGTCCACCCCGAGGTGGCGCTGGCCACCTCCACATCCTGGGCCGACGAGCTGGAGCCCGCGGCCGGCTGCGGCTCCGACGCAGCCTTCTGTGGCTCTGACGCAGCCTTCCCCGCGCGCCGGCTCGGCGGCATCCGGACCGCCAGCTCAGTCCTCGCGGCCGGCTCGCCCCCCGCCGACTGCGCAGGCGGCAGATCAGGCCGGCCGCCTTGAGCCGTCCCAGTCGGCGGGGTCGGCACCGGCGCCCTCTCCAGGATGACGACGTCGTCGTCCCTCTCCAGCCCCGGCTGGTCACCGCCGGCTTCTTCTGGCGGGGGCTCCGGGGCCCCAGGCGCTGCGACGCGCAGTGGGGTGACCAACAAGGCCCCCTCCGCCATCGCCGCAGCTGCAGCCTCCGCTTGGGCCTTGGCTGCGGCGTCGGCGCGCGCCTTCGCCGCCTCCTCCTCCTGCGCCGCCTGGGCGGCGGCCGCCTTCCGTGCCTCCGCCTCCCGCGCCTCCCGCTCCTCCCGCACCTCCCGCGCATTCCGTTCCGTCGCCGCCTGAAGGTCGGCTCGGGGGTCCACGCGACGAGTGGTGCTCCCAGATCCCCTCGGCGACTCAACGACGGAGGCGGCAGCCGCCCGCTCGAGCGACAATGGAGCTCTGGTTGTTTGGAGAAAAAGACAAGGATTCAGGAGCCACCAGAGAAAAGAAAAAAGAGTACACGAAGGAGTTTGAACTTACGCTGACACCGTCTGCGGTTGCTTCACCGTCTTGCGGAAGCGAGCCGCCTTCGCGGCCGCCTCCTCCCGCCTAGTCGCCGCTGCCCCGCCTCGGGGCTTCTTCGTCCGACTGCCGAACAAACCCTGCGCGGCACGACGCTTTTGCCCGCCGCCCCGAGCAGGCGGTGCAGCGGAGGAACCTGCACCGCGGCCAGACGCCGGCTGACGGCGCGGGACGACTTCGGCCTCGTCGTCGTCCGGCCAGTCGTCGAAGCTGACTCCATGCCCGGAGCCGCCTGCTTCGCCGCCGGCTCGGCCACCGCCCGGCTCGGTGTTGTCGTCCATAGCAGCCACCCCCAAGTCGGGGTCCTCCAGATCGTGCTCCGTCCGGTCGGGGACGAATCGGCGCTCCGCGTCCGCCCCGCCGGCAGGCCGAAGAAGAGGGCTCTGTTGAAGACAAGCCGACTAGTCAGAGTCGCCAAAGGAACTCGGCGACAAAACTGAGAGAAGAAGAAGAGACAAGGAGAACATACCGTGGGCGGCGGATTGGCTCGGCTATATGGCTCCTTGCCGAACTGCCACTCTGCAGAGAGTTCGCAGTTCGCGAGGTAGTTCACCATATAGGCCACCTCGTCGTGCGGCATGTCCTTGGTACACATCCGGCTTGGATCGAGCTGGCCGCTCATCTGACAGATCAGATGAGGGCGGCTCTGGAGCGGGAGTACCCGGCGCGTGACGAAGGCGGCCAGCAGGTCGGACCCCGACAAGCCCTCCGACTGGGTCATCGCTCGCACTCGGGTGACGGCTGCAGTTCCAGCCGGCGTCAGCGTCACGGCCCGGTAGGACCACTGGGGCCGCCTGCCCGCCGGTGGGCTGGCTACGTAAGCCGGCAGATTGATGTAGTCGCCCTGCGGGGCGATGTTCCTCACGTAGAAGTACGACTTTTGCCATAACTTCACCGACTGGATCAGCGTGATGACGGGGAAGGGGTTGTCGGCGGCCACCCTCCGCATCGCGATGAAGGCGCCACTCTGAGCCGGCACGCCTTGCGTGCGCGTGCCCAGCTTGGACTGGAAGAACTCCCCCCAGAGCTCGAGGGTAGGGAGGACGCCGAGGTAGCCTTCGCACAAGGTGACGAAGGCAGACAGCAGCACCACCGCGTTTGGGGTGAGGTGGTGCGGCTGGAGCTGGTAGAACTCGAGCCAAGAGCGGAAGAAGGCGCTCACGGGCAGGCCGATGCCGCGCAAGAAATGCGAGCGGAAGACCACCCGCTCGCCCTCCCGCGGCTCCGGCGTAATCTCCTTCGCCGGCGCGAGACGGACCTCCACCTTGTCCGCGCCGGGCAGCCGCCGCGTCTTGCGGAGGAATTCGACGTGATCCTCGTGGACGTTGGAGCCGTCCCAATCCCCGCCGTACTGCTCCGTGGCGGGAGGCATGGCGAAAAGGAGCGCGGCGGCGGAGGAACGAGTGGTGGAAGAGCGCGTCGGCGAGGCGCTGCTGCAAGAAAGGGCAGGAGGAAGAAGATGGTGGAAAGAGGAGGAGCGTGCGAGAGCCTGCCGCTCTCCCCCCTCCCCCTACTTATAGCTTCGCAAGGTGATGCCGGGGAGGCCGGATGTGGGGTGAGACGTGGGATTAACTGCACCCACTCTCCCCATGCCTCGCGATTATTACGCCCTAAAGGCGTGCTGAAACTGCCACAGGGAGACGTGCGGGCGGTTTCGGGCTGCAGAGAATCCACGCCTGGGCCCAGGCGTGGGCGTGGCGGGCCCCCGCCCTGCGGCGACGTCCCGTCGCACGCGTGGGCTGGCAGGCTTTTTAGCCAAGAGAGGCCACGTGGTTCGCAGGTGGCAAGTGGCCGGCCCGCGGCCCGGTGCACGCGCTGGTGAGCTTCCGCCCTCCGACTCCAAATTTTTTGGCCAAGACGGCAAAGCCGGCTCCCAGCTGCCGGCTTGTCAAGATAGGAAGCTGATCGAGCTTCTCGACTCCTACCCAACCTCGAAGCCCAACCAGCTTCGGGGACTACTGTCGGAGTAAATAGCCACGGGTAGCCTAACCGACTGCCCCTGGCTCTTCCAAAAAATTATCAGGCCATTTGGGCCTTCAAGCATTTCAAGCATTGGGCCGCCTTCCTCGGCCGGCTACCTCTGAAGCCGACTCTCAGAAGGCGACCCAGCCTCACCAACCTCCCCCCAAGATAACCGCGAGATGGCCGACTCCAGGAAGCCGGCCAGAGAGGACGCCGACTCCCCAGAGCCGGCCATGAAGAACGGCGACTCCCCAGAGCCGGCCACAAAGAGCGCCGACTCCTAGAAGCCGGCCAAGACCGCACCCACCAAAACTACACCCACATAACGGTGACAAGACGGGGTGTGGCCACAGTGCGACCCACTATCCCCGAAGCCCGAGGCAGGCATGGCCACAGGACGCCGTACGGGACGGCCATCTCCCGTCCGGCTCGGCACTGTAGCCATGCTGGCCTCAACGTCACCCACGACAGACGCCAGTACGGCCCATGGGCGGCGGGCCCCTTTAGCCAGAGAGAGGCGCGAAGGCGGCCCGGCCTCCCCTAGTCGGCCAAGGGCGTAGCCGGCCCCCAGAAGCCGGTTACCCCCTCCCTCGAAGCATGTGCCACATTAAGGAGACAAGACGAGGTAAGGCTACAGTGAGAGCCCTCGAGGCGGCACACTGTAGCCACGCTTACCTCGACGGAGCCCTCGTCATCAGGGGCGAGGCTACAGTAAGCAGCCGCCGACAAGACCCTAGGCGGTGGGGCCGGCCTGTCGACCAAGAGGCCGGCAGCCGGCGGGACCCACCAGTCGGCGGGCCCCAACGGCCGGCGGAGAAGCCGGCGAGCGTAGACACTGACGGCTGGGACCAGCGCCCAGCCGGATTATGATTGTACCCCCGGGGGGTAGGACTATATAAACCCCCGGGGCACCCATGCAAAGGGTTGGCTTCTTAGAGTTACACACACACCATAGAGAGAGGGAAGTGAGAGCTAGCCTTGCTCTTCTTTTCCCTTGATCCCAACAACTCTAGGAGCATTTGTAGCTACTCTTTCTGATCTAGTGATCATGCGGAGACCCCGCAGAGCAGGACTAGAGGTGTTATCTCCTCGGAGAGCCCCGAACCTGGGTAAGATTCGCCGGCGTGCATGTCTTCGCCTCATCCCGTTTCCAGGCACCGGCAACGTCTTACTGGCACCCACCATGATAAGCCACCCGTTGGCATATGTCGCACCTACCACCCGACACACGGAGAATCGACCCCGAACTGCCAATATAAGTCACGAGCTCGGAACAACTAAGTTGTTGGAACCTAGGCATTACGCTTGCCGCATTCCTGTTGCGGCCATGTCGCATCCCTTTCCTGCCTTACCATGGCTGCTTGAGCGCTAAGGGGGACCTCCTGAGCATCTCGCCTCAGGGGCTCTTACTGGACCTCGGGCCGCTCACCTCCTGGCCTTGACCACGGCACGTGACCTGGCATACCAGCGACGGCTGCAGCCTGCCTGGGGACCGGGACCTGTCAGCGTAGAGGGACAAGTTATTGCGAGGATGGAACGGGGAGACCGAGCCTGAATAGGACATGCGTTCGCAAATCTTCATAATAGGGAATATATACGCAAAGGACATTACAGGCCCTTTACACGCCCCCACGGGGTACTTCATGATTCTTCGCAGGGAACAAAAGCGAGAACTATGAGGAATCCTATCTACACCCTCCCGTGGCGGACGCCATCATCAAAAGTGGGCCACGGGAGGCCGGCGCCGACCCCATCCAGATCAGTGGCGGCGGCGGCTAGACGCCGCGGCCCTGCTCCGAGCCCGGCGAGAGCTCGGGGGCACGTAGCTATCGTCGCTCGTCTCCGGAGTCTCGTAAAGCTCAGGAGAGCCGCTGGACTCCCAGGGGCTGCCGCTGCTGGAGTAGCCATGAGCGGAGCGCGCGTCGGCCTCGCGCTCCCCTCCAGGGCAACACTCCAGGCGGCGGCCCTCCACGTCGAAGACCTTGAAGAAGAGCGTGGTGGCGCCGTCGAACTCAAAGTGGATCGCGAGGGCGCCTTCCGCACGACAAACCCGCGCAACCTCGCCCCAACAACGGGTCATGAAGATCTTGCCGATGGGGACCGCTTTGATCTCCGCTCTGGTCGCCGGAGCGTTGCAGTCGGCATGCTCCAGCCAGAGCTCAAGAGGCCCCCTCGACGGCATCATGTCGGAGAAGAACCGCGGGAAGCGGATACAAGAGCTTGGAGGCATTGGCGCCCATAACACAAGCTCGCGTGAGGAATCCGCGGCGTGGATTCCAGGAGCAACGACACGCATCGCCATCGCGCGGCGACCGCGGACGCGGCGTGGGCGGCGCCGCTCGTCGCTCCATTCTCCTGAGCCCTCGGCTCGGGCGTACAAGGGTAGCGGATACCCTGGAGGAGGCTGCTCGCACCAAGGCCTCGTCACCATCTGCATCGCTACTTCGTCGCGATGGTGAACCGGCCTCTTCTTCGACGGAAGCGGCCCTGAATCATCGCCGGGGGCCTTTCCTTTCTCTTCAGCAGAGAACCTTCGGATGGGCGCCATTGCTGCTAGCGGTGGAGCAAGAAGGAAGAAGCGAGTGAACCAAGAAGAGATGGGCGACGGGGGCTCCGCCCCCTCCCCATTTATAGCGGAAGAAGGCCAACCGGTGCCTCCCATGATCATAGGTAATGATGATTTTCCTTGCATGTCGCATGGACTTGTCAAATCGAGCAGTTGCCGAGGCCGTGTGGGGAAGTGGAGACGCCCACGTCCAATCAACCACCACGCGTCGACCAAGGCCGCAGGCTTTTGGGGCCCGCGGTGCTCCGCGCTTGACCTTTGGCTTCGCCTCGAAGCCAAGCCCGAGCGCACCTTGGGCCCGGGGGCTACTGTCGGCGTTCTGGGAACGGGGGTCCCCAGACTTGCCTGCCTGCGGCCCATGGCGTGGCTTCGCTAGCAGGCATGTACGGCCCATCTTCGTCAACAAGGCTGTCAAGACCCTCGCGAGGGGCCAAGCCCCGCGAGGCGGACGACGCAATACCTCCTCAGGAGCGGCCTCACCAGGCTGCATCGCGAGGAGCGGAGATATCAAGGCGGGGCAAACCTCGCGAGGCTCTCATGACATGAGCTATGACGATCGACACCAGGCGGGCGCCAGGCGGGCGCCAGTGCGTGCAGCGTCCTTGTTTCCTCTTTGGTTCCAAGGGGGCAAGCGCAGGCGCGGAGTACCGAGGCATCAGGCAAAGGTTTCCATATCAGTGCAACGAGACCAAGACCAGCAGGCCAGCAGGACGAAGGTCACCGTGGAGCCCAAGATGGCGTCATCGCCAGAGCCCTTTCGCAGGCGAAGACCGCTTTTGTCAGGATAGCTTGTACTAGATGTCCCCTTTCAAATTGGCCGCCGTTGTTGGCTCCCTTCCCGCTCCATATTTTGGGAGAGGACCAGGGCCTATATAAGTAGAGCTAGCCACCACCGTAGGGGATAACTCATTCAGAGGCATCTCACCCACACAAGTTCGTCGAGCACAAGAACACCTCAACCTCAGGAGGCTGTTCTTCCCCTTGTACTGTTCATCATCAGCCCAAGAGGCAATCCACCACCACCGCACTGGAGTAGGGTATTACACCACAACGGTGGCCCGAACCAGTATAAATCTCGTGTCTTTCTGTGTTGCGAGTTCGTCGAGTTCGTCCGTGAGATCTTAGCGAGCTAGGGCGTAGATCGGTAGGAGGGAAAGAACTTCGCGCGCACCCCAGAGTTCGAACCTTAAGGGTTTTGCCGGAACCCCAGATCCGACAGCTGGCCTCCCCGGCGGCCTCCGCCCACTGAGCGAGCTCCTTCTCGTCCGCTTCCGCCGCCTTGTCCTCCACGCCGCCGGCGTTGCCGGCCTCCTCGGCGAGCTTCGCCTCCGCCGCCCAAGCGGCAATGTAGTCCAGCTCCACCTGGGAGGTGTCCTGGACGAGTCACGGCTCGGCGGTGGCGTACCCCTTGTGCAAGGCGTCGAAGAACTCCTGCACTTGAATGTCCTCCGGCTCGATCCAGTTCGGGTCAAGGCCATGCGCGTTGAAGTCCGACATCATGGCGTTGATGTCGGTCCGGCGAGAGTTGTTGCTCAACGGGACCACTCCCGCCGGCAACCTGAACAGGGGCCCCTTGGCGACCTTGCCGGCCTTCGCGGCGGCCCTCGTGGCCTTGCCTGCCCGCTCGACCTCGCCATCGCGGTTCACGTCAAGCTGGAAGAGCCACTGGCAGAGACGGGCGTGCCTCATTACCGTGAGGTTGTGGTCGAGGCCGGGGCGGAGCCTCATGATGTCAGCGGCGTTCGTGAAGAGCCAGGCCGTCCTCCCCTTGTTATGCAGCAGAGCGATTCAGCGGCAGATGAAATACGCCCCGATCATCTCGAGGGTGAGCCCGGCCTTGCTGAGGCGGAGAATACTGGTGGTGGCGACCGTAAGCTTCGCATCGACATCGCTCCAATCGCTTCTGCGGACCGGCGGCACCTTGCGGACCCGGCAAAAGTCCGGTGGGTCCTTCTCCTCAATCCAGCACCACCGGCCCCGCCATTCTTCCCACCTCTCCTTCATAGCGCCCTCCGGGTACGCCCCCTTGGACCTTGGGATCCAGGTGACGCAACCGGAAATGGCGCCCCCGGGTTGGATCCGAGGGGAGAAGTAGTGGCAGAAGAGCGCCGTGTTGGGATGCACCCCGGCGAAGCCCTCGCAGAGGTGCGCAAAAAGAACCATGCACGCCACGGCATTTGGAGTAAAATCCAAAATATGGAAGCCGTAGGTGTGCATGACGTCGCTGAAGAAACTGGAGAAAGGGGGACAGAGCCCGCAGGAGAAGTAGTCGACAAAGAAAGGGTACCGATTTGGGGCGGCCTCAGCGCAGTTGGCGGGGATGACGCGCGTGGCTAGATGCCCTGTCGTCTCTCCCCCTGTCAGTGTCAAAACCGGCGGATCTCAGGTAGGGGGTCCCGAACTGTGCGTCTAGGATCGATGGTAACAGGAGATGGGGGACACGATGTTTACCCAGGTTCGGGCCCTCTCTATGGAGGTAATACCCTACTTCCTACTTGATTGTTCTTGATGAATATGAGTATTACAAGAGTTGATCTACCACGAGATCGTAATGGCTAAACCCTATAAGTCTAGCCTATATGACTATGGTAATGTGTGTGTCCTTTCCGGACTAACCCCTCCGGTTTATATAGACACCGGGGGGATCTAGGGTTTACATAGAGTCGGTTACATAAGTAGGAATCGTCATAATCGGTCGCCAAGCTTGCCTTCCACGCCAAGCAGAGTCCAATCTGGACACGGGTATAGTCTTCGGCATTCATGTCTTCGCAGCCCATCAGTCCGGCCCAATGGGTAATGGGTTGGACGCCCGAGGACCCCTTAGTCTAGGACTCCCTCAGTAGCCCCTGAACCTGGCTTTCAATGACGAGGAGTCCGGCGCACAGATTGTCTTCGGCATTGCAAGGCGGGTTCCCTTTTTTCTGAACTCCAAGATAGTCTTCAAATGCATTGATTGTATCCGGACCTGTATACACAACTGCGGAGGATATAATATTTTACGAGTTCAATCCCCCGACAACTTTTTGGTAATATGACATCACGCCTGCTTCGGCCATTGTTTGCGAACCGCTTTAGCTGGCCCGTCGCCCCACGTCCCAAGACGCGATTTTATTGGCATGTCTTATCCAAACGGAGATCGTGGCTCCCTTTTTTAAGGGATTCCTGTCAACCCGGATGTGGGTAACCCAACCGCCGCTTGGGTACAACTCCTTGGAAATAAGTAAGTTTTCGAGGCCTGAAAGGAGACGCTTGATATTTGCGGCCTTTATATACAGGGGTACAGACCCGTCTTTTTCTTCTATGCTTGCTTCTCCTTCAGACCCCGGTATCCCGAGTTTTACCACCCGAGTTTCGACCAGCACAAGCTCCGATCATGTCCGGATCCAACCGTCAAGGCTGGTGGGTGGCATCTTCTGTCACAGAGGAGGATATTGCAAAGCTTCGAGCGGCCAGATATCTGACCGCGGAAATCCTTCATCGGCTTCCTGCCGAGGGGCAGATTATTCCTACCCCCAGGTCTGGCGAGAGGGTCGTGTTCCTGTCCCACTTCCTTCGTGGATTAGGGTTCGCCCATAACCCCTTCGTTCGGGGGCTCATGTTCTATTATGGGCTAGATTTTCACGATCTGGCCCCGGACTCTATTCTTCTTATATCGGCGTTTGTCGTCACGTGCGAAGCCTTGCTCCGAACTCCTCCGCACTTTGGCTTGTGGCTCAAGACCTTCAATGTGAAACCTCAAGTGATAGAGGGGGAGCAGGCAGAGTATGGTGGCGCCATAGTGGGCAAGCTCGCTAGCACTATTTGGTTTCAGGGATCCTTCGCCGAATCTTCCGACTTATGGCAGTAGGGGTGGTTCTACATCACCGAGTGTCGGTGTGGAACGACACCTATGGGATCACAAGAATCCCTACTACGGTTGCTGGGGCACAGGGTTGCAAGAAGAGCAGGATTAGTAATCAGCACAAGGATCGTTTACCCAGGTTCGGGCCGCGAGGATGCGTAAAACCTTAGTCCTGCTTTGGTGGATGTATTGAGTGTTCTTGAGCCCTCGAACTAGCTACGGTGGCCGAGTAGTTCCAGAGAGCCGAATCGTTCTCCAGTACGCCCTGGGCCTCCTTTTATAGTCGAAAGGGGCTGCCACAGTGGCACACAGGAGGTGAAAGGCGTATAGTGCTACGAGCTTATCGCTCGTATTACAGGACAAGACGCATTTAATGCGTCGCTTAGGTGTCCCCTTGCTTTATCGGGGACGGGGGCGAGGCCCGTCCCGTCCATCGCTGCTCCCCCTCATTTCGACATGCGCCCTGGCCAGCGCTGCGTGCGGCGCCATGTAGGCAGGCAAGCAGCTGAGGTGGCGTGGCGGTCGGGTCTTCAAGAAGGTCTGCATGCCGCCACGCATGTGCTTGCTGATCCGGTTTGGGAGCTGCATGTTGCCACGCAGGTGTCAGCCCAGCTGGTTGGGCTGGCAGCTGCATGCAAACGGCGGTGCAGACTTGGCTGGTGCGGGCCTGGCAGTGGCCCTGCTGGCGTCCTCGGTGAGGGCCTTGCCGGGTGGCCCGGCAAGGGTCTTGCCGTGGCGCGCTGTCGTCCCCAGCAAGGATCTTGCCGGGGGTCTTGTGGCTTTCCTCGGCAAGGATCCTGCCGAGGGTCGCCGTCTTCTGGTTCTCATCTAATCTTGAATATTCCTTGGTCTTGACAAAGATCTGCATGCCACCATGGAGGTGCCTCCCGAGCCCTAGTTCCAACGTGGTTGGTTGAGTTGGAACCCGTGGGCTCGAGGGTGGCTCACTCCACTGGTGTTGGACGAGCCGCCCCGACAAGGGCCTTGCCGGGGCGGTGGAGGCTGCCCCGGCAAGGGTCTTGCCGGGGGAACCTGCTTCATCTCTCTGCTCTTTTGTGATCTTGGCCTTGGCGTTGCTCTGGCTGTCTTGAGCTTCGGTTTTACCTCGGTTCACCTCCCCTGTTCCGCTCGGTGCGGCCGTGGGCGCGGCTCCGACTGTCCATGCACAGGTAAAGGGGTACAAAGGTGCGCCCCTTCTTTTGTACACCGATAGGAGCCCCCGGGCCTGGGCCACACATAAGCACGACATGTTGTTGGGCCAGGCCCAAAACGGTGCGCGGACAGGTGGGGTGGTTTTTATCGCTGTAATTTTTCGTCTGCTGTGCTTCCCCACGACCCGCGTTGAATGCGCGACATGGGAAGGGTGCGTACGTGACGTGGGCGGCATGCGTGAGGCGGTTTCCGCAGGCATGCATCACATCGCGATACAGGGGCGGCTCGCGCCTTCCCCATGAAGAGGGAGAGGCGTAAAGGCGCGGCCCATTTACTGAATGGGGCTAGGTCGCGGTCTTCAAGGCGTCCACTCCCCATGATCACGGGGTGGGGAGAGGTCACTTCACCCGTCCCCTCGGTTCTGCACGTTCGCCACGCGTCCTCCATGCACTTGGGGTGGCAAGCGGTTGAGACGGGAAACCGGGCCGTCGCTGGTTGGGGCAGCGGGTCGGTCTCGATTCCCTGTGCCACTGGTGGCTGGATTGGCCGAGCGGGGCGGCTGAGCCCCGACCCTGCCCCTTTATAAGGAGAGGGAAGGGGGATGGCATCCCGCATTCTTCTATCTTCTATCTCCTCCTGCTTCTGCTTCTTCCTCTCATCTGCCATGGAGAAGGGGAACCCTGGTCCCTCGATGGTGGCGGCGAGGGTCGCCGCTCGATAGCGCGTCCCTCCTCCTCCTGAGCCCGCGGTGGTGGAGCCAGCCGCGAGGGGAAGGGGGAGGCGGCGAGGCCGTGGGCGAAGCCGTGGCAGAGGTCGTGGTGCTCGGGGAAGAGGAGGACGGGGCGGCGCGCCGGCCTCGCCCCCGCCAATGATGCCTTTCCCGACGGAGGGCCACATTGGAGACCAGCCCCGCGATTTCTTCAGCAGGCTGCGCCGGCCTTCGCGTCGTCGTCTTCGTCTTCCTTCCCTGTTTGCTCGGGAGATGGAGCGTAACCCGCCCCAGACCCTCAGGTTGCACATGAGGGGCTGCGGGAATGGGGGCACGCGGGTCGACGTCGACTTCCCGGCTCCTCGGATCATGCACCTCCGCCGTGGATGGAAGACGTTCGCTCGCATCCACAGCCTGACGGCGGGGCTCGTACTCTACTTCAAATTAATGGAGGACGGGTTGCTCTCCGTCAAGGTCTTCGGAGATTTTGGAACTCGCCTGAAGTGCTGCGAGGAGAGCTCCGCCGACGGAGACTCCGACGATGGAAGCTCTTCCTCGAGCGAAAGTGACGAGGAGGACAGTGGAGTAGATGATAGGGACGAGTCTGACTAGGCATCGGACGCCCCGCGCCTGGGCAGGTGCGGCAGCAGCAGCATCTGCACCTGGCCGCTCCTCCGGTGGGGTTTTGCTGGGGGAGGGGCCAGCTCCTTGAACTTCTCGGGGCCGTCTCCTTGGGCGGCTAGCGTCGGGAGGCTGCGGAAGAGGAAGAGGGCGGGCGGGAAGGCTGTCAACTCGGAGTACGCGGACACCGACGCCTTCGTCGCATGTCCGGCGACCTGCCGCCTCGTCTTCCAGCTCCTTTCCCGGCACCGTCATCACCGGCCCACCCTTGGGTAGCCATCGAGGTGTTCTCTTGGTGCTTTCTGCTGCTCGGAGCTCGCCTAGGCGCCCCTTCTGCCCTTTCGCCTTCTTGACCTACCTCCTGAGGAGAGGGACAAGAAAGGGATTACGGGCATCTCATCTCTTTTTTAGTTTGTAAGCCTTCGGGCCTTCGTTAAATTTAGAACTTGTAATCCCCTTGCTCATGTTTTTCATTCCGTACGAACTGTACCTGTGTGGGATGTTTTTAATGAAAAAGGGATGTTTGCCGGGTTTTTCATTCGTGGGTGGACCCCGCGACAAGGAGCGAATCCTTGTTACTATTAAGATAAACGTTTTTCGCCCGGCAACAGGCCTTGCCGTTACCCTCACTTCGCTTGACCATTCTCGCGCCCTTGGCGGAGGCAGGGATGAAGTGGGCTTAGGCTCCTCGTTCTATCTCCTTGCCGCCGCGGCTACAACCAAATCCAGACCCAGGAGATAATCCTTAGGTATAGGAAAAAGGGGAGCATGGTAGCCTGGAGATAAAACGAGGTTTCACATGCCCTAGTTCCGTACCGAAATGCATGATAGAGGATGAAAGACTTATCTGGATCTGCAGCCCCCGGCAACCTTGTCTTGCCGCGGTTGGATCCTTGTACTTGCAGCCCCCGGCAACTCTGGTTTTTGCCAGGGTCGGGACGCCGGTCCGTTCTCTTTCTTCCAAGTAGCTCAGCAGAAGTGCACATGTGCCCTGTGAACCAAAGGAGGGCAGAAAAGAACAGAGAGACGTGCACTCAACCTCTAGGCTAGGGGTTAGTCGCCACTAAGCACTATCAACCCTAACCAAGGAAGAGACTCGACCTAGCACGCATGCTATAACTTAGGGCGCCAGCGCTTCATTTACTTGTGCTCAGGGTCTGTGCCTAGCTTTGTACAAAGGGTTACATGCCTTGCCGGCAAGGCTTGTACAAAAGGTGGCTTGTCGGGGGGCCCGGCAAGCCGCGCCTTATGGGTAAAACTTGCGAAGATGCTCGATGTTCCAGGAGTTTCTCATTGGAATAGCATCTTCGGTCTCCAGGCGAACTGCGCCAGGCCTGGTGACTTGTATTACCCGATAAGGGCCTTCCCACTTCGGCGTCAACTTGTTGGAATTCTTGGCCGACTGAACGCGCTAAAGAACAAGGTCGCCTTCCTCAAAGCTTCGGGCATGAACCTTGCGGCTATGGTAGCGGCGCAAGGCTTGCTGGTAGCGTGCTGCTCTCACAGCCGCCCGAAGACGATCTTCCTCAAGGAGCGTCGCGTCATCTTTCCGCAACTGCTCTTGCTCAAGCTCATCATAAGCGAGCACTCGAGGTGACCCGTATATGAGTTCCGTGGGGAGAACTGCCTCCGCCCCATATACTAGGGCAAAGGGTGTCTGACCGGTGGCTCGATTTGGCGTCGTCCTGATCGACCAAAGAACCGCCGGCACCTCATCAATCCAGCGCCTTCCGCTCTTGTGCAGCCTGTCAAAATTCTTCGTTCTCAGGCCTCGCAACACTTCAGCATTCGCCCTCTTTGCTTGGCTGTTGCTCCGGGGGTGTCCCACGGAAGCAAAACAGACCTTGTTGTCGAGGTCTTGAATGTACTGCATGAAGGTGTGGCTTGTGAACTGCGTGCCGTTGTCGGTGATGACTCTGTTCGGCACACCAAAACGGCAGACTAGTCCCTTGAAGAACTTGACGGCTGACTGTGCTGTCACCTTCCTCACTGGTTCCACCCCTGGCCACTTTGTGAACTTGTCGATTGCAATGTACAAGTACTCAAAGCCCGCGACAGCACGGGGGAAAGGGCCCAGTATGTCGAGCCCCCAGACCGAGAATGGCCAGGAGAGAGGGATTGTTTGAAGGGCTTGAGCTGGTTGATGAAGCTTCTTTGAATGGAACTAACACGCTTCATACTTGGTTACTAGTGTCGTCGCATCCTGGAGGGCGGTGGGCCAGAAGAAACCTTTCCGGAACGCCGTGCCGGCAAGGGCCCTTGACCCTATGTGGGAGCCACATATGCCTCCATGCATCTCTGCCAACAGCTCCAGTCCTTCTTCCCGGGGGATGCACTTCAGTTTCACACCGTTCGGCCTTCTCCTGTACAGGACGTCATCGACGAACTGGTACAGGGTAGACCGGCGGGCTACTTTTTCCGCTTCTTCCTGCTCCTCAGGAAGTTCCCCTGTTTGGAGGAATCAGACAGTATGCTGCGCCCACGCCGGAGCCTGGGGCTCGACGGGAAGGACCAAAGGCATTTCCTCTGCCGTGGGAGCGGCTGTCTCCACGGCCAGGGCTTGACGCCCTGCCGGAGCCAGTTGCTCTTTGGCCGGCTCAACGTCCACGGCAGCATCCTTGCCAGCAGCCCCAGGGGGCTCGGTGGGAAAGTACTTGCCGGGACCTGATTTCCTCCGCTTGTTCCGCCCCGTTGATGGTTCGACGGATGGCTGAGTTAAACAGAGCAAAGAGGTACCTGGTTCCACAGGTAGCTTGAATGCAGCACGCTTCGACAGGTAATCGGCGATGTTGTTCTCTGCTCGGGGAACGTGCTCCGCTTGGATACCGTCAAAGCGCTCCTCCAGCTTCCTCACTTCATCTACGTAGGCCTCCATCAACGGGCTCTGGCAATCCTTGTTGACTTACCTGACGACAAGCTGCGAGTCACCCCTGACGATGAGCTTCTTCACCCCGAGGTCTGCCGTGATCCTGAGACCGGAAAGCATCCCCTTGTATTCAGCAGTGTTGTTTGTGGACATCTCCCTGGGAAAGTGCATCTGGATCACATACTTGAGGTGCTCTCCGGTGGGTGCGACAAGCAGCACACCGGCACCGGCGCCTTGCAGCGAAAAAGCCCCGTCAAAGTACATGATCCAGTCGTGGTCCGCTTCCTTGTCGGGGAGAGCGGTCTCTTGGATTTCTTCGTCAGGTGTTGAGGTCCATTCCGCAATGAACTCTGCCAAGATTCTGCTCTGGATTGTTGAGGTACTTCCAAACTTCAACCCAAAGCTCGACAACTCCAAAGCCCATTCCACAATCCTTCCGGTTGCATCTGGGTTGTGCAGTATCCGTTGTAACGGGAGGCGGGTGACGACAGTGATCTCGTGGGCTTGGAAGTAATGACGCAACTTCCTCGAGGCCATAAGGAGGCCGAAGAGCAATTTTTGCACACCGGAGTACCTCGACCTAGCCCCCTGCAGGAGGGAGCTGACAAAGTAAACCGGGTGCTGCATCATCTTCTTCTTCTGCACCACTTCGCTTAACTGTGTGGGCGTTGCCCTGATGGCGTCAGACTCTGCCGGGGGCCTTGCCTTGCCGGCACCAGGTCCTGCCGGGGGAATCTTTGGCTCGCCGTCCGCTGGTTCTGCCGTCGCCACTGCCTCCTTGCCGACCTCCCTCTGTGCCACCAGTGCGACGCTGACCACTTGATTCGTTGCCGCTAGATACAGCAGCAACGGTTCTTGTGGTTTAGGCGCAACCAGTATTGGCGTGGAGGAAAGGTATTTCTTTAGATCCTGCAACGCCGCCTCGGCTTCTGGGTTCCATTCCATCGGGCCTGCCTTTTTCAAGATTTTGAAAAAGGGAAGGGCGCGCTCGACGGACTTGGAGATGAATCGGCTCATGGCGGCGACGCAGCCGGCGAGCCGACGCACATCCTTGATCCACTTGGGTGCCTCAATTTGTTCAATAGCCTTGATTTTGTCTGGGTTTGCCTCGATCCTGCGCTGCGACACAAAGAATCCGAGAAGCTTGCCGGACGGAACGCCGAAGACACACTTCTCAGGGTTCAGCTTAAGGTTGATCTTGCGCAGGTTGGCAAATGTCTCTTCCAGATCTTGCACAAGAGTTGCCCCGTCCTTGGTTTTGACCACTATGTCATCCATGTATGCTTCCATATTTCTATGGAGCTGGGGTTCAAAACCGATTTGGACTACTTGCAAACGTCGAGCCAGCACTCTTCAACCCGAAAGGCATCCGTAAAAAGCAATACGTACCACATGGGGTGATGAATGCTGTCTTCTCTTCATCTTCTCTTGTCATGAAGATTTGGTGGTAGCCCGAGTAGGTGTCGAGGAATGACAGCAGATCACACCCGGCCGTGGAGTCGACAATCTGGTCGATACGCAGCAACGGGAAGGGGTCCTTAGGACAAGCCTTATTGATATCTGTGTAGTTAATACACAGCCTCCACTTCCCATTTGCCTTGCGCACCACTACCGGATTGGCCAACCACGTCGGATGGAGCACTCCTCCCACCAAACCCGCCGCTTCCAACTTCCTGATCTCCTCTGTGATGAACTCCTGCCTCTCCAGAGCCTGCTTTCTGACATTCTGCTTGACGGGCCACGCATGAGGACAGACAGCTAGGTGGTTCTCAATCACCTCCCTGGGAACACCGGGGATGTCGGATGCTTGCCACGCAAACACGTCGACATTCGCCCACAGGAAGGTGACGAGCATGCCTTCCTATTTGCCGTCGAGGGTGGAGCCTATGGTGAAAGCCCCTCCCGTGCCATCCTCCCTGACGGACACCTTCTTGGTCTGCGGTGGCTCAGCTCTGGATTTCTTGCTCTTGCCGGTAGAGCTCTCTGGCACGTCCTCGACGGTAGCACAACACTCCAAGGAGGTGCGCTTGCCGGAGTAGGTGCGAGAGGCCTTGCCGGGCTTCTTCTTCCCTCCCGGGGCTTCAGCGGCAGGAGCAAGTGCCTTGGCGGCAGCTGCTGCAACTGCTTCCCGGTAGAGTTGGTCGGCGCAAATCAGCGCGTCCTTCTTGTTGGAGGGGACAAAGATGATGGTCAACGGCCCGGGCATCTTTAGCATGTTGTAGGCGTAGTGCGACGCCGCCATGAACTTGGCTAGTGCCAGGCGGCCTAGGATCCCGTTGTAGGGCAAGGGGATCTCGGCCACATCGAAGATGATCCTCTCTGTCCTGTGGTTCAACTCCCCTCCAAACGTCATGGGCAGCGTGACCTTCCCCTTCGGCTGGCTCCTCCCCGGATTGACCCCTTGAAACGTGCCCGTTTCCTCGAGGTCTCCATCAGGGATTTGCAGCCTTTTGATCACGAGGGCGAGATCAAGTTCAGGCCGGCCCCGCCATCGACCAACATCTTGTTCACCTTGAGGTTGCGTATCGTTGGCGAGACCAACAACGGCAAACACCCAACCGCAGTTATGCGGTCAGGGTGGTCCTCGGCGTCAAAGATGAGGGGCATGCTGGACCACTTCAGCGGCTTCTGAGCGTCAAACGATGGCTCCGCTGCTGTAATCTTACGCGCCCACTGCTTGAACTGGCGGTGAGAAGTATGCAGCGAGGCTCCACCATCGATGCACATGGCCTCTGTAGCCTTCTGGAACTCTTGCTCACCGGAGTCGTCGTCCTCGTCATGATCATCGTCTTCTTGCTTCTTGTCACGGCCCCGGGCGGGCTTCTCTTGCTGGCTGTCCTTGTCGCGGCGGCCTCCTTGGCCGCCATGCTTCTTGCCGGATCCCTCAGCACCGTCCTGGCCCTTCTCCTTGTCCCGCCTCTCATACTCGGCCTTTTGCTTTTCAGCAAGCAGCTCGACTTGCCGGCAGTTCTGGAGGTCGTGGCCCTTGGTGCGGTGGATCTTGCAGTACTGCTTGTCGGAGCCCCCTGACTTGTCGGCAGCCGCTAAGGCCCGGCAGGCGACGCACCCGGCAATCACCTTACCGGGGTCGTCTGCCTTGACCTTCTTGGCAGCGCCGGTGTCGTCAGACCCTTCAACGGCAAGCACAGCCTTGCCCTTGCATTTCTTGTTGCGACGCCGACCCTTCTTCGTCGGGGTGGCGGTGTCTTCATCAGTAGAGTCGGTTTCCAGGCTGGCGTCCTCGTCGGGGTACTTCCTTCCCTCTTCAGCCCGGGCGCACCTATCGGCCAGAACATAGAGTTCGGCCACATCCTTAACCTTGGTCATCGCCAGCTCTTTGCGCATCTTGCGGTTGCGCACGTTCTGATGGAACGCGCTGATCACAGCGGCGGGATGAACGTCGGGGACGTTGTACTGCACCCGGCTGAATCTCTGGATGTACTTGCGTAGGGTTTCCCCTTCCTTCTGGGGAATGATATGCAGATCACTGGCCTGGCCATGAGCTTGGTGGCCTCTAGTGAAGGCGCCAACGAACTCACGGCACAGATCCGACCAAGAAGAAATGGAATCCGCCGGCAAGTGCATCAACCAAGACATAACATTGGGCTTCAGTGCCAACGAGAAGTAATTGGCAAGCACCTTGTCGTCGTGAGCTCCCGCAGCCTGCATCGTGATGGTGTAGATGCTGAGGAACTCGGACGGATGGGTCTTGCCAGTGTACTTCTCGCCGACGTCGGGCTTGAACGTGCGGTGGGACGGCCACTGGAACTGCCGCAGCTCGCGGGTAAAGGCTGGGCAGCCCACCTCGTAAGGTAGGCCGCCGGAGCCCCCGGCGCTGGGTGGTCTATAGCGGGTCTCGCCCGCTTGTCCGACTGGTGGCGTGTATCACGCCGGCGCTCGATGGTGGTTCGAGCATCTTCGTGAGCTTGTTCTCGAAGAACTTGGCGCTGGTCGCGGTGGGTCCGCGGGTCAGACGACGCTATAGAGATGTTATCACAAGCGTCGTCACGACGAGCCGACGCCCGCGGCGGCTGGCGAGGAGGAGGAGAGTGTACCGTGACCGCAGCACCCCCGGTCCTCCCAGCGCTGGCATGGGGTGGCTCGGTGGAGCGCCGGCCCGAGGGTCCCGCCGGTCGCGGATCATCTTTGTTGGCGACAGTGACGAGGCTCCGGATGGTGGCCCTCCACTCGTCGAGCTTCTCCGCAGCAGGAGGGAAGTCGAGGAGCAGCTGTGCGCGCGCCAAAGCTTCTGCTGGCGTGGGTGGGGGCGACAGCTGCGTGGACCGTGGCGCGCTTCGACTTCTAACCACGTTAGAAGGAGCTCTATCACGACCCAGCATCTGCGCGCCATTTTCGCCAGCACTTCGGCGGGCATGCTGAACTCCTTCGTCCCGCGGACGACGCACAGGGCTCTTCCCACGGCGGTGGCCAGGGTCATCGGCGTGGTGACGCTGCTCGTCGCGCACACCATGGGAAGAGCGCGCAGTGGTCACCGGCGTGGGCGTCTTGGAGGTTGCTGCGCCGCCCGTGGGTGGCACAACGACACTCCTGGAGGGCCTCGCGCCGCCTGCGGGGGGCCCAGCCCCGTCTTTGGATTTGGTGGCATGCGGTCCCTCGCCTGGCGCACGGACGGCGCCGCTCGCCAGGCTCTGACTGCTAGGGCGATGCTAGTGCTTGCGGACCGCGGCCCGGGTTCTGTCCGCGAACGGGCCGTTGTCCGCCCGTACTGGCATGGGCCGTTCGGCCCCCGACGAGCCGATCGCCATGGCCGTCTTCTTCTTGGTAGCCATGGCGATGAAGAACCGCTAGGCTAACTACTAGACCAAATTCTCACAATTGCGCCCCCTACCTGGCGCGCCAAAGCTGTCGGTGTGGAACGACACCTATGGGATCACAAGAATCCCTACTATGGTTGCTGGGGCACAGGGTTGCAAGAAGAGCAGGATTAGTAATCAGCACAAGGATCGCTTACCCAGGTTCGGGCCGCGAGGATGCGTAAAACCCTAGTCCTGCTTTGGTGGATGTATTGAGTGTTCTTAAGCCCTCGAACTAGCTACGGTGGCCGAGTAGTTCCAGAGAGCCGAATCCTTCTCTAGTACGCCCCGGGCCTCCTTTTATAGTCGAAAGGGGCTGCCACAGTGGCACACAGGAGGTGCAAAGGCGTACAGTGCTACGAGCTTATCGCTCGTATTATAGGACAAGACGCATTTAATGCGTCGCTTAGGTGTCCCCTTGCTTTATCGGGGAGGGGGGCCAGGCCCGTCCCGTCCGTCGCCGCTCCCCCTCGTTTCGACACGCGCCCTGGCCAGCGCTGCGTGCGGCACCATGTAGGCAGGCAAGCAGCTGAGGTGGCGCGGTGGTAGGGTCTTCACGAAGGTCTGCATGCCGCCACACATGTGCTTGCTGATCCGGTCTGGGAGCTGCATGTTGCCACGCAGGTGCAAGCCCCGCTGGTTGGGCTGGCAGCTGCATGCGAACGACGGTGGAGACTTGGCTGGTGCGGGCCTGGCTGTGGCCCTGTTGGCGTCCTCGGTGAGGGCCTTGCCGGGTGGCCCTGCAAGGGTCTTGCCGTGGCGCGCTGTTGTCCCCAGCAAGGATCTTGCCGGGGGTCTTGTGGCTTTCCTCGGCAAGGATCCTGCCGAGGGTCGCCGTCTTCTGGTTCTCATCTGATCTTGAATATTCCTTGGTCTTGACAAAGATCTGCATGCCACCATGGATGTGCCTCCCGAGCCCTAGTTCCAACGTGGTTGGTTGAGTTGGAACCCGTGGGCTCGAGGGTGGCTCACTCCGCTGGTGTTGGATGAGCCGCCCCGACAAGGGCCTTGCCGGGGCGGCGAAGGCTGCCCCGGCAAGGGTCTTGCCGGGGGAACCTCCTTCACTCTCTGCTCTTTTGTGATCTTGGCCTTGGCGTTGCTCTATCTATCTTGAGCTTCGGTTTTACCTCGGTTCACCTCCCCTGTTCCGCTCGTTGCGGCCGTGGGCGCGGCTCCGACTGTCCGTGCACAGGTAAAGGGGTAAAGGTGCGCCCCTTATTTTGTACACCGAGACCGAGCCTTGTGGCTCTAAGTGGGCAACTGCGTCTGTGTTCCGATCCGGCCCCCCAATTCAGCTTGCTTCATGGATCAATGAGGGGTTGGACTGGGGATCCATTGATGAAGTGCGGACTCTGCAGGGTCGCATCCGAAGCCTTGCCGAGAAGGGCATCGATCTTGTTGACGTCATTCAAGTAATGCTTGTCCGCTGGACTCTGTCGTGCCAGCGGCGGCCTCGCCGTATGTGGGAGTTTAACCCAGAAGGGCCATGGACTCTTCAGCACTTCTTCAACACTACGCATGAAGGAATGTGGAGGTTGTTTTTCGGGGAACGAGAGCAATGGCCAGCCACCACCGAAGACATCGGCCTCCACAGCAATCATACGACCACCCCGGTAAGGATTACACTTCCGAACACCCTGTAGTCGAGCATCCCACAATAAGATACTGAGCAATCCATCTTTTTCCAGGGCTGGATAAAGAAGGTGGAACGAGTCAGGTGCCGGCTCCTCTTCCCGAAGACTTAGCTACTCCAGTGCTAATAAGGATGTTGGCCTCGGCACCACGCCAGGCGCCGGTAAGGGAGGGCAAAGAGGAGAGTGAGAAAGCCCACGAGGAACTTGGTTCTGGAGGTAAGTTGGACACTGAGTCCGGAGAGATCGACCTTTCCTCGCTTGAAGATAGGGGCGAAAAAGGATCCAGTATCCCTTCTCCCAGCAGGAGGAAAAGGGCCACCTCCGAAGATTGGGAGGGGCGATCTTCTAAGAGGGGCAAGATGCCACCAGCGAGCGGCTTGGGTTTGGGAAGCGATGCCGCTGAACAGCTCCAGCAAGGGGCAAGCCCTCGGCCGAACCTTAAGTAAATCCGGGGTACTTTGATAGCGTCCCCTTCGTTGCTGTTAACCAAAGATATTCGTAATGCGTTCACGCATTTTTATAGGTCGGCGCAGAGTTTTTCTGTGCAATCCTCTTCCTCAGGAAGTCTCCTCCCAGAGATGATGGAGAGTGAGACGCCTCCTCGAACCTCCTCGCCCAATAAGGCAGATGACTCTAAAGTGTTATCGCGGAGGGTCCCTTTTAATCAACCAGTTGCACAAGGGACAAAGGCGGCAGTGCCCGAAGGTGGATCTCCGACCATCCGGGAGTCCGGGGCTGATGATAGCAAAGGCCCCGGACTATCTGGCTCGCAACCGACAGTGATTCTGAAGACGAGTTAACAGATTCCTTCAAAGGATGACTGTGCCTCTGGAGCAGTGTCCGGAAACCCGAAGACTCCCGATATATTGCAGGACATGTTGCGGAAAGCATCTGTCTCGGGGGAGCAGCGTACCTTGATGGGTACGGTAATTGAAAAGATTTCGACCGTGAAGAGCGGATTAAATGAAGCCTTCATGAGCCTACTTAAAGGCTTCGAGGTTTGTGACATAATGTTTTTCAGCAATGTTTCCTTTGCAAAGGTGTGCCTGTGTATAGGTAGTAGCCCCTGAGACTCAGGTTGTCTTCCATTAGGAAGCAAACGGAGGATAAAAAATGATCGTTTTGAGGACTAACCCGATGAGTTTGAACACAAGCTGCTTCCCCCTTGGCCAATTCCCGGACTATGGAAATTGCCGAGCTACAGCGGAAGCTTGACGTGGCAGGGGACGATCTTGCATTGATCAATACGCGTCTTGACGAGTTGCAGGGTATGTATTCGGGGCAATCCTCATACATTGTTTGTGGTATAAGCATGATGCTGAGATTTAGATGCTGGAATGTGCATGGCTGCAGATGGTGCTGCCACCGTTGAAGTTCTTCGAGCGGAGCTGGCCCGGGCCAAGGAGCTGGCCCGTCATAGCAATGTTGCTGCCAAAAAGGCATCGGCTGAATTAAAGGCTGAACAAGCTGCATAGTGTCAAGGTGAGGAGAAGATATCCACGATGACACTCGAACTGGAGAATGCTACTGGCCACTGTGAATTTATGGAGAAGGATAATAAAGCCTTAACGGCTGAACTGGACAAGGCCCGACAGGAGGCGAGAGAAGCGCGATCAAAATCTAGAGCAATCCGTGAGGAGGTTCGGCAGGCGAAGGAGATTGTGGCTGGAAAGCCTTTTCTGCTGCAAACTAAGTTCGGCGACCCGGACTATGCTCAGCTTAACCAAGTGTGGAGTTCTCCGGACGAGTATTTGGACTTGCTGAAGAGTTCTTCCGACGCGGCGCGGTATTACCAAGCGCAAGATGGATATGCAACGGAGAAGCTTTTTTGCTCGTAGTTTGGCGCGTCAAAGCGCCCTCTGCTGCTCAATGAACAGATGTCCCAATGGGCCGAACTTCACAGGATATCCGGTGCTGCCATGAAGGATGTCGTAATCCGTTTGTGGCCAACCGAGCCTGCTCCGAATAGCTATTTTGGTTTGGTGCAGAAGCTTGTTGACGCGGTGCCGCGTATCGATGCTGTGAAGTGGTCAACGTGCATTGAGGGTGCACGGATGGCCTTCGCCCGAGTCAAGACATTCAGGGGGAAGATGAAGGCCGTCGATGTTGCGACGAAGAGTCCACCCAAAGGCAAGGACCGTCCGGAACCGGAGCATTATTTTAAAGACGTCCTAGGGGTCGCCTGCCTGATAGAGGGTCAATGCTCGAAAGACATAATGTTCGAGTGAGTTGTATGATAATTGTAAAAGACAACTTTATATTTAATCTATTTATATGTTTTTTCTTGAAAGCTTGAATTCCTCCTGTGCGGCCATTTTTGATATAAACTGAAAGTTTTCCAGTCGTCGGCTTCAGCCCCCTCGTAGGAAGTACGGGGGTGTTCGGAAAAGCATTTAATCACTCTTTATCCAATGTCTTGGTCCATGAAGGAGGTGATAACGCGGCGAACCAGGCAATCGGACTATAGGGCGTTAACGCTTTCACTTAGCCATAGGAGTTTTATTGTGGGGCTACGACATAGCCCCTGGTATGTATGCAGCATAGGGTGCCTTACATGTTTGATCTTGAAAAAGATCCCTCGTGTGACACGGAGAATCACTAAAGATTCCAAGAAGTCGTCAAGTGGTTGACCAGATCTCGCCGCATCATGACAGTCAGTTTTTGGCTTTCTCTACTGAGGTGCTCATCCGGTTTATACCAGGGCACAATCGCAGTAGTTCTCCCTTTACTACCCTAGCCGATAGAGAGGAACGTAGGGTAGCAAGCGCAGGAGCCGGGCAACCCAACTATTGACCCAAGACAATGATTCGGAGCTGATGCATATAAGGCCAAACTTGCGACGCCGAAGTGTGCTGTAAAGTTGTTCGGGCTTTTGCTGGCAACTCATTTGTTCCCATACCGAGCCCCTGGCAGGTTATGCCAGGGTATTTTTGTGAAGCAAACGTGGCCGCCGTATTCCGTGGCGAGACAATACGGATGATTAGTTTGGATATGTTTTACTGGGAACTGAGCGGTATGCCAATGATTATTTATGATATATATAAAAGCCATCCTCCCGGCTATTTGACATGCTCGGGATTGGAGGCGGAGGAACAGGCATAGTACATGCTCGAGAAATAGAGAGTGCGGTCTACAAAAAATTACTTTGGACCTCCTGTCGCACGTCTGCGCCGCCCGTCCTCGGTGGGGGAATCCTTGATGGAAATAGCCCCTTAGGTGAGTATACAGATCCGGACTCCGAAGAGCCAGTTCTCGTTGTTTATCCTGTTCGTCGCCTATTTTTAAAGGATAGCAAAGGAAGAAAAAAATAAAAAGGAAAATAAATAAAAAATGTTACTGGGGTGTTTGCAGGCTTGTCCGTATTGTGCTTCCGCCAATGCCCATGGTATCTTGAGTGCATATTGATGTATGCGCGGTACAAATTTTGTAGGTGTGCGGAATGGGCGGCGGAAGCCGGGTTGCTATTTCCGTTCTGGGAGTAGTTGATCCTCCGGTGGAGATTGCTTCTTACCCCCTGTGCCTCGTTGGTGAACCTTTCTGTCATCCCTGTCGCCTGGCGGCCTCCTTCCCTTGTGTTCGGCGTTGAGCTTGTCGGCCTGCTTAAGGACCCAGCAGTTTCTGTTAGTATGCTTGGCTGGTATATCGGGGTGGCCATGAATCTGGCAGGGTCGGTCTAATATCCTGTCCAGGTTGGATGGTTCATCGCGATTCGCCTTGAATGGCTTCTTCCGCTGACCGGGCTTGGGATTGCTAAATCCAGCGTTGACTGCCGTGTCGCGTGATCTTTCATTATCATTGCGACTGTTGTATTTGCTTCGTCGTGGCTTGCCGTTGCCGTCTCGGATTTCGGAAGTGCCCGGGTCGCTGGCGTTGTTGCTTCTGCGAGCGAGCCAGCTGTCTTCTCCCGTGCAAAAGCGGGTCATCAGAGCAGTGAGGGCTGTCATGGATTTATGTCCTTCTTGGCCGAGGTGGCATGTTAGCCATTCGTCCCGTACGCTGTGTCTAAAGGCCGCAAGGGCTTCTGCGTCCGGACAGTCGACGATTTGGTTCTTTTTGACTAAGAACCGAGTCCAGAGCTCCCTGGCTGACTCTCCGAGCTGCCGGACAATGTGGCTTAGGTCATTGGCATCTAGTGGCCGGACATATGTTCCTTGGAAGTTGCCAAGGAAGGCTTCTTCCAAGTCCTCCCAGCTGCCTATGGAATTTTCAAGCAGGCTGTTTAACCAGTGCCGAGATGGCCCTTTTAGCTTTACTGGGAGGTATTTAATGGCATGGAGGTCGTCTCCACGGGGCATATGGATGTGGAGAATAAAATCTTCTATCCATACCGAGGGATCAGTTGTTCCGTCGTATGGTTCAATATTGACGGGTTTGAATCCCTCGGGGAATTCATGATCCATTACTTCATCGGTGAAGCAAAGAGGGTGTGCGGCGCCTCTATGTTGGGCCACAATGCGATGTGACTCCGAAGGAGTACATTTGTGGTTTTCAGCTCGGACATGGCTAGGTTTGCCACGTCCGAATAGGTAGCCGTCGTCATGTGTCGGGGCATGCCCTCGCGATCCGTAGATCGATCTTGCCTGTCCTGCTCTACTATCCAAGTCCCATCGAAGGTCGTCTGTACAACCACGAGTTGTGTTATTCTTGCTTTTATGGCGAGGTAGGGTGGTCTGGAGTTCGGCTTGAGTTGCATCTTTATCCGGACTGGGTTGTCGTCGACTTGCCGCATGGTGTGGTAATGGTATGGGCTCCAACGCCTCGTTATCAAACTGAGGTAGCGGTCTATGCTTCGGGTAGCTTTTGGCTGGGCACTAAGGCCGTATTCTTCGGCGGCTAGGACTTTGGTCCATCTATCATTGAGCAGGTCTTGGTCAGCTTGAAGCTGCTACTGCTTCTTTTTCAGGCTCCTTGCTGTAGCTATTAGCCTGTGCTTGAAACGCTCCTACTCGAGGGGTCCTTCGGGTATGATGAAGTCTTCGTCGCCGAGGCTTACCTCGTCTTCGGAGAGCGGAAGGTAGTTGTCGTCCTCCGAATTGTCATTGGGCAGGGCCTGTTCGTCGGGGCTGGCTTGCCCATTTTCTTGTCCCTCCTGTTCGGATTTTGCTCCGACAGGGTCTTCATTGTGTTCGGCGCCGTCCGGGGTATTGTTTCCTCCGGTCCCGGTGTTGCTGTCTTTTGGTGTATCGACCATGTACACATCGTATGAAGAGGTGGTCGTCTGACTTCTTGTGAATGGCTGGTCCTGGCCTTGCTCCTTGTCGGCATCGCCGTCCAAGCTGTCGATGTCTTCGGAGCCCCAGTTAAGCACGTCGGTTGAGTTTTCGACAGTGGCTATAAAGTGGGTGGCGGGTGGGAAGAAAAATTCTCCATCAGCCCCTAGTTCGAACCGAACATAGTTCGGCTGTGAGTCCCCTGGCAAGGACAGGTTTTTTAATGAATTTAGCATATCGCCCAAGGGCGAGTGTTGAAAGATGTCTGCGGCGCTGAACTCGAAGATCGATAACCGATCCAACTCGGTGTCCGCAGGCATACGTGGTTTGGAATTTATAGCCGAAAACGAGTCCGGAATTCCGTCGACGTAGATATTGCAAGGTGTGGAGTCCATGTGCAGCTCCAATGCCAGGGATTCTGTGGCCTCGGACGGTACGATCTGCTCTGGATCTAAGGCCGTTGCAGCAACAGGAACCATCTCCTGGATGTGATTCGATGACAGATTTAAGTCATGTTCATCGGAGCGAGGAGGAGCGATCGCCGCGGTCTCGAACCCATTGAAGATCAAGTCTCCACGGATATCCGCGACGTAGTTCAAGCTCCCAAATCTGACCTGATGGCCAGGGGCGTAGCCGTTGATCTGCTCTAGATGGCCAAGCGAGTTGGCCCACGGTACGAAGCCGCCAAATACAAAAATCTGTCCAAGGAGGAAGGTTCCTCCTTGGACGGTCTCATTATCGACGATTGAAGGGGCCATCAAATCTTTTGTCGATGGCATAGTGGAACTCTCAATGAAAGCACCAATGTCGGTGTCAAAACTGGTGGATCTCGGGTAGGGGGTCCCGAACTGTGCGTCTAGGATCGATGGTAACAGGAGACGGGGGACACGATGTTTACCCAGGTTCGGGCCCTCTCTATGGAGGTAATACCCTACTTCCTGCTTGATTGATCTTGATGAATATGAGTATTACAAGAGTTGATCTACCACGAGATCGTAATGGCTAAACCCTAGAAGTCTAGCCTATATGACTATGTAATGTGTGTGTCCTTTCCGGACTAACCCCTCCGGTTTATATAGACACCGGGGGGATCTAGGGTTTACATAGAGTCGGTTACATAAGAAGGAATCTTCATAATCGGTCGCCAAGCTTGCCTTCCACGCCAAGTAGAGTCCATCCAGACACGGGTACAGTCTTCGGCCTTCATGTCTACGCAGCCCATCAGTCTGGCCCAATGGGTAATAGGCCGGACGCCCGAGGACCCCTTAGTCCAGGACTCCCTCACCCCCCGTCTTCACCACCGACAGGGGCTTGAAGTAATCTCGCAGTTCGATCGCGTTGACCGTTGAGGGGAAGTAGGCGAGCTGCGTCCGCTGAGCCGCCAGCGCACTCTCCGGCGGCTCTGTCGCTCCGGCGTCTTTGGCCACTCCCTTGCCCTTAGTGGATTTGGGCGCCATGGCGGCTGGGGGAGCAAGAGACAGAGGGCGGTGGAGACGCAGTGGCGGCGAGCAAAGGCGAAAGCTTGGGGAGGAAGGAGAAGGGGGCGGCGGCTCTGAGATTGGAGAAGACGCAGGGAAGGGGGTAAAGTGAGCAGCGCACCCGCGGTTATTCCTTTTTACGGGGAAGGCGTGGGCCACCTCCTTTCCCATTAACTGTGATGTGACGCATGCGTGCGACAACTGCCCCACGCATGCCCCCCACGTCACGCACGATCCTCCACGACGCGCGTTCAACACAGGTCGTGGGGAAGCATAGCAGACAGAAAATTACTGCGGTAGAATCCGCCCCTCCTGCCCGCGCACCATTTTGGGCCTGGCCCAACAACATGTCGCGCTTATGTGTGGCCCAGGCCCGGGGGCTCCTGTCAGTGTACAAAAGTAGGGGCACACCTTTGTAACCCTTTACTTGTGAATGGGCAGTCGTAGCCGCGCGCCACGACCACACTAAGCAGGGCAGAGGAGGGAAGCCGGAGAGAAGCTGAAGCACAAGATGGCCAAGGAAACGGCAAGGCCAACGATACCAAAGAGCGAGAGGGCGAGGTGGGCTCCCCCGGCAAGGCCCTTGGCGGGGCAGGCCTCCTTGGCCCCGGCAAGAACCTTGCCGGGGCGACTTGCCCAAACACCGACAGAGCGAGCCGCCCTTGAGCCCACGGGTTCCAACCCAACCAACTACGATTGGACCAGGGCTCGGGAGGCACCTCTGTGGAGGCATGCAGATCTTTGTCAAGACCATAGAGATATGAGATCAGATGAGAACCAGAAGACGGCGACCCTCGGCATGATCCTTGCCGAGGAGATCCACAAGACCCCCGGCAAGCGCCTTGCCGGGGACGACTGCAACGCCACGACAAGACCCTTGCCGGCCCCCCGGCAAGGCCCTTGCCGAGGGCGTCAGTGGGGCCACGGCCAGGCCCGCGTCGACCAAGACTCCACCGCCGTCCCCAAGCAGCTGCTAGCTCAACCAGCTGGGCAGGCACCTGCGTGGCGACGGGCGGCCTCTACGCCAACTCAGCAAGCATCTGCGTGGTGGCATGCAGATCTTCGTGAAGATCCTACCACCGCGCCACCTCAGCTGCATGCCTGCCTACATGGCGCCGCATGCACCGCTGGCCTAGGCGCGTGTCGAAGCAAGGCGAGGCGGCAACGGACGGGACGGGCCTCGTTCCCGTCCCCAATAAAGCTAAGGGACACCTAAGCTACGCATTAAATGCGTCTTGTCCTATAACACGAGTGATAAGCTCATGGCACTGTAGGCCTTTCCACCTCATGTGTGCCAGTGTGGCGGCCCCTTTCGACTATAAAAGTAGGCCCATGGCGTACTGGAGGGGGATTCGGCTCTTTTGAACTACACAGCCACCATAGCTAGTTCGGGAGCTCAAGAACACTCAATACATCCACCAAAGCGGGACTAGGGTTTTACGCATCCTCGCGGCCCGAACCTGGGTAAACGATCCTTGTGTTGACTGTTAATCCTGCTCTTCTCACAACCCCGCGCCCCGGCAACCGTAGTAGGGATTCTTGTGATCCCATAGGTGTCATTTCCCACCGAATAGTCATTGATGATCAACAACTGGTTTAGCATCTTTCTCAAAATTAATTTTATGCTGACATAGAGTAGGACTAATGCCCTTAAGATCATCAAGAGTATATCCAATAGCGGCACGGTGCTTCTTCAGAGTTTTCAATAATTTCTTTTCTTCATGCTCTGAAAGGTTAGCACTAATAATAACAGGATATATCTTATTTTCATCAAGATAAGAATATTCCAGAGTATTAGGTAATTGTTTAAGCTCAAACACGGGATCACCCTTAGGTGGAGGAGGATCCCCAAGGATTTCAATAGGCAAATTGTGTTTCAAAACAGGTCCCTGATTAAAGAATACTTCATCTGTTTCTCTTCTTTCATTCTTCTTTCATTCATAAACATATCGTTTTCATGGTCTAGCAAATATTGTTCTAAGGGAGCAGCAGGAGGCACGGCAATAGAAGCAAGACCAATAATTTCATCCTTACTAGGAAATTCTTTATCATGGGTTTGTCTACGAAATTTAGAGAAATTAAAATCATGAGACATATCCCCCAAACCAACAGTAACAATATCTTTCTCGCAGTCTATCTTAGCATTAACAGTATTCAAGAAGGGTCTACCAAATATAATGGGACAAAAATTATCTTGTGGGGAACCAAGAACAAGAAAATTAGTAGGATATTTTATTTTCCCACACAAGACTTCAACATCTCTTACAATCCCAATTGGTGAAATAGTATCTCTATTGGCAAGCTTAATAGTAACATCAATATCTTCTATCTCAGCAGGTGCAATAGCATTCATAATTTCTTTATATAAGGTATAAGGAATTGAACTCACACTAGCACCCACATCACATAAGCCATGATAACAATGATATCCTATTTTAACGGAAACAACAGGCATGCCAACAACAGGTCTATGTTTATCTTTCATATCGGGTTTAGCTATTCTAGCAGCTTCATCACAGAAATAAATAACATGCCCATCAATATTATCAACCAAGAGATATTTAACCATAGCAATACTAGGTTCAACTTTAATTTGTTCAGAGGGTGTAGGTGTTCTAGTATAACTCTTACGAACCATAGTTGAAGCTTTAGCATGATCCTTTATTCTAACAGGGAAAGGTGCTTTCTCAATATAAGCAGTAGGAACAATAGGATCAATATTATAAGTAATAGTTTCTTCTTAAACTTTAATAGGTTCTACTACTTTAACTTCAATGGGAGGATGATATTTAAACCACTTCTCCTTAGGGAGATCGACATGAGTAGCAAAAGATTCACAAAAAGAAGCTACTATCTCAGAGTCAAGTCTATATTTAGTGCTAAAATCACGAAAAGCATCGGTATCCATGAAAGATTTAACACAATCAAACTTAAGGTTTATACCTGAATCCTTACCTTCGTCGAGTTCCCAATCTTCAGAGTTGCGTTTAATTCTTTCCAATAAATCCCATTTGAATTCAATATCCTTCTTCATATAGGAACCAGTACAAGAAGTATCGAGCATGGATCGATCATTATGAGAAAGCCGAGCATAACTTTTTTGAATAATAGTTTCTCTTGAGAGCTCATGATTGGGGCATGAATATAACATTTACTTAAGCCTCCCCCAAGCTTGAGCGATATTTTCTCCTTCACGAGGCAAAAAATTATATATATAATTCCGATCACGATGAACCATATGCATAGGATAAAACTTCTGATGAAATTCCAATTTCAATCGGTTGTAGTTCCATGATCCAATATCATCCAATAGCCTATACCATGTCAATGCCTTTTCCTTCAAAGATAAAGGGAAGACCTTCTTCTTAACAACATCCTCGGGCATACCTGCAAGTTAAATAATCCAAAAACCTCATCCACATAGATTAGGTGCGTATCAAGATGCAATGTTCCATCTCCTGCATAAGGATTAGCTAGCAGTTTCTCTATCATACCCGAAGGAATTTAATAATAAATATTTTCATTAGCTGCAGTAGGTTGAGGGGTAGCTAATTGTGGTTCCGGTCAAGGTGAAGATACCCCAAACAAACCCCTCAAAGGATTATTTTCCATAGTAACAAGTGACAGTAAATTTCAGCACACTATATAAATGTTTCCTTACCTAATCCCACTTACCAAAGGCGCTTCACTCTTCGACAACGGCACCAGAAAAGAGTCTTGATGACCCACAAGTATAGGGGATCTATCGTGGTCCTTTTGATAAGTAAGAGTGTCAAACCCAACGAGGAGCAGAAGGAAATGACAAGTGGTTTTCAGCAAGGTATTCTCTGCAAGCACTGAAATTATCAGTAACAGATAGTTTTGCGATAAGGTAAATCGTAACAGGTAACAAGTAAATAAAGTAACTAAGGTGCAGCAAGGTGGCCCAATCCTTTTTGTATCAAAGGACAAGCCTGGACGAACTCTTATATAAAGCAAAGCGCTCCCGAGGACACATGGGAATTATCGTCAAGTTAGTTTTCATCATGCTCATATGATTGTTCGTTACTTTGATAATTTGATATGTGGGTGGACCGGTGCTTGGGTGCCGCCCTTCCTTGGACAAGCCTCCCACTTATGATTAACCCCTCTCGCAAGCAACCGCAACTACGAAAGAAGAATTAAGGTAAACCTAACCATAGCATGAAACATATGGATCCAAATTAGCCCCTTACGAAGCAACGCATAAACTAGGGTTTAAGCTTCTGCCACTCTAGCAACCCATCATTCCCCTAGGCCCAAATAATGGTGAAGTGTCATGTAGTCGACGTTCACGTAACACCACTAGAGGAAAGACAACATACTTCTCATCAAAATATCGAACGAATACCAAATTCACATGATTACTTATAACAAGACTTCTCCCATGTCCTTAGGAACAAACATAACTACTCACAAAGCATATTCATAATCATAATCAGAGGAGTATTAATTATCATTAAGGATATGAACATATGATCTTCCACCGAATGAACCAACTAGCATCAACTACAAGGAGTAATCAACACTACTAGTAACCCACATGTACCAATCTGAGGTTTTGGGACCAAGATCGAATACAAGAGATGACCTAGGGTTTGAGACGAGATGGTGCTAGTGAAGATGTTGATGGAGATTGACCTCCTCTGGATAAGAGGATCGATGGTGATGACGAGGGCGATGATTTCCCCCACTCGGAGGGATGTTTCCCCGGTAGAACAGCTCCACCGGAGCCCTAGATTGGTTCTGCCCAGGTTCCACGTCGAGACGGTGGCGCTTTGTCCCGAAAGCTTCCTTCTGATTTTTTTTCCAGGTCAAAACACACCATATAGCCAAAGATGGGCAACGGAGGCCTGCCAGGGGGCCCACAAGGTCGGGGGGCGCGCCCAGGGGGTAGGGCGCGCCCTCCACCCTCGTGGCTGGCTGGTGGCCCCCCTCTGTACTTTCTTCGCCCAATATTTTTTATATATTCTGAAAACATGCTCCGTGAAGTTTCAGGACTTTTGGAGTTGTGCAAAATAGGTCTCTAATATTTGCTCCTTTTCCAGTCCTTAATTCCAGCTACCGGCATTCTCCCTCTTCATGTAAACCTTATAAAATAAGAGAGAATAGGCATAAGTATTGTGATATAATGTGTAATAACAGCCCATAATGCAATAAATATCAATATAAAAGCATGATGCAAAATTGATGTATCACCCCCTACAATCACTAGTTGGTTGGCTGCTCCGAGAGAAACTGACACTTGTCATTGAGAGCATCCCATCCTCCGAGGACTTTGAGCAAAAATCATCAGTGAGGAAAACCCAAACCCAAACACCTACAAACCCAAAGTGATTGAGCATCACTGAAGAGATTGTTCCTGTGCGGAACCGACGCTTGTTACCTTTGAGGACTGTGCATCCTCCAGACGGTTAGGCGTCATGGTCTAGAGCATCCAAGAAGAATTGTGGATCGCCGAGTGACCGAGTATGTGAAGGTTTGGAAGTCACTTGAAGACTTACCACGAGTGATTGGGCGAGGCCTGTGTGATCTTAGCTCAAGGATAATACGGTGAGGACTGTGTGTCCTTAGATTTAAATACCTAGCCGCTCCAACTAGACATACGATTGTCACAACAGTTGAAACTGGTCTACCAAATCATCGTCTTCACCAAGCTGCTAGTTCTATTTCCTCAACCATTTCATTTCCTCATTCATGTGTTGATGAACTTGACTGTTACTGTTTGAAGACTTTGACTAAAGACTTTCTCAATTTCCTCAATCCATATTCTTCAGTCACTTTGTCTTCAACCTGCTTAACCCGTTTACTCGCTACTTGTGCTTTGTGTATGTTTTATTTCATCATGATGACTATGCTACTACTCTGTTTTGCATACACCTGAGTACTTATTCCACTGCATGTAGTTCGTGACCTAGAAAATTCCTCAAGTTGAATTTCGTTAGTGAAGAATTTGTAAAAATCACCTATTCACCCCCTCTAGTCAATATAACGCACTTTCACGCGGGAATGGATTCCACTCTATGGTAGGTGCCTCCGTGCGATGGAGCTTTGGAGAGCGATGGCCAAGGAGTGGAGGCTCCCATATATCAAGGATGTTTGACACATAGGCCCGGAGTGATTCTTTAACATACTGGAGCCACTCTCGGAGACGTTCCGCATGACGCTCTTGATGACTACGTGGCCCTTGTCAAAGAGATGTCAACTATGATCAGAGGGGACTGAGAGATTAAGGGTTAGTTTGGTTCACGTCCTCGTCGTGTCGTGCCTGGCCTGTAGCCTGCCTGGATTTTCAGAGAAGTTGTTTGCTTGCTGTCCTGGGGCTGAGGAAGCCAGCCAGCCTGGATACTTGAGCACTTTTGTTAGCTTGGTCCAGGCAAACCGAGGCGACCCCAGGCGTTCAGTTTCGAGCGCCTGGGCAGCCGGCCTGGGTGCTAATTGCTGCCTGGGAATTACTGATCACAAAACGACATCACTCCTGCAACTATAGTATGTCAACATTACAGTCTAAGATTCCTTTTTTAATCCATTTAACTATTCCCCAGGCCAGGCTTCATCCAAGCACATTTCCTTCAGGCTAGCCTGGTCAGGCAGCAATTCCTAGCTCCTTGTGTCCACACCAAGCAACATTATTTCCCAGGCATCAAATTATGGACACAAAACAAACTAGCTCTAAGGTCTGGGCTATAAAAGGCAGTGTAATCATGTGAGTCATGAGCTAGCTCAGATTGAGATAGGCGAGATTAAGATGGTCGCCTGGTTACGATTGGGTTCTGAGACAGTCTGTAAAACTGTGTGAACTGGATCATCTTGATCCAGGTTAATTAGGCTGGTCGTAATGGGAGTATCATAGCTAGTATCATGCATGCCAACTAGGCAATTTTGATGAGGTGTCATTGAATTAAATAAAAAAGAGAGGGTTGAGTATCATATCATGATACCGTATCATAATAAATGCTATGTTAGTATGTGTCGTGCATGGCAATAAATAATGTACTACATAATACTAATATTTTTTTGAGGATAAAGCAAAGCTTTATAACTTAACGGTGCTCGGGTAAATCACCCAAAACACAAGCAGCCACAAGGGTGGTACAATAGTGTTCCAGCCGATGCTATCATTCGGCAAACCTAGACGACCAAGCTTAGCTAGTTCATGCGCTACAGAGTTCGAATTACAACGACAAACAACGACATTTTGCTTTGAGAATCACATCTTGAGCTGAAATTTGAGGTCTTCCATAATAGCATCATACGGGGAATAATCCACCTTGGTCAGGTCTAGGCCTCTTTCAGGTGTTGGGAATCTATCACAAAAGTCACACGAAGCGCGCTTACATCGGCAGCCATGGAAATAGCTTCAGACATCGCAGTCACCTCAGCACCAAATGCGCCTGCTAGTTTCTCCCTCCTACCTGCTTGGGCCAGGAGAACATGGTCATATTCATCTCTAATCACAGCTTCCCAAGAGACAAAAGTCTCACCAGACGTAAAACCTCCATCCAGATTAATGTTCACCATGTCTTGCGCTGGCAGCTGCCATTTGATTACGTTGCAAGTTTTACCCTTTGCACTGAACAGTTGCATGTATTCCTGTGTATTACTAATCACCCTTCTAATCAGCTCAGAAGCTTGTACAGGGATCTCACCCTCCCTTAATTTGTTCTTATTGTTCCACCAATGCCACCACATTGTCAGAATCTGCACGTGGCGTTTCTCATCAATTCCCCACAAATAGTCCATGATTGCATGCACGGACTTGATCTGCTCAAGTGCACTTCCCTCCTTCTCTAGGTTCATAGCTCTCCAAGCTTCTTTAGCTGATTTACACCTAATAAGAAGGTGTGCTCCATCCTCGTTCGCTTGTCCACAGAAAAGACATTTTGTGGTTTCAAGCTTGACTCCCCTTCTGGCCAGTTTGGTGCGAAGTGCCAAAGATTCATGCTTGACCCTCCAGGCAAACATTTGGATTTTCCATGGACAAGGTAGCTTCCAGATTCGTTTCCAAGATGGATCATCCTGCCTCTCAAAGTTCCCTGCGACCACTGTGCTGCTCCCAGGAATGTATTGCCTGCGTTGTTTCTCTAGCTGCACATGCAATTTGTAGGCGCTCTTCACCGTGTGATTTCCTTTACTATCAAAGTGCCAGGCCACAAAGTCATCCAACCCCTCTCTTAATGGAATCTACAAGATATGGCGCACATCATCTGGCCAAAATACATCTTTAACTAGTTGTTCATCGCATGAACCTGTGACAGGGCTAATGAGGTCGCTGACGTGTGTGATCAGATTAGGTCCCCTTGGTGTAATAACTTGTCGCGACCAAGACCGTGGGATCCAGGGACCGCTCCAGATGTTAACTCGCGTCCCATCCCCGATCATCCAAATGTAGCCTTGCTTCACCAGGTCCAGGCCAGTCAGGATACTCCTCCACGAATACGAGATGCCCTCTTTTGGTTCAGCTTGTAATAAATTACAGTGGGGGAAGTAACATGCCTTTAAGATTCGGCCACACAAGCTGTCCGGGTTCTGTAGTAATCGCCACCCCTGCCGTGACAACATCGCCATGTTGAAGCTATACATATCTCAGAAACCAAGACCTCCCAAAGATTTTGGCTTGGTTAGAGTCTCGCAACTAATCCAGTGCATTGTGTTTTCCTTGTCCGTGTCGAGCTCTTTGCAAAAAGTTCTGGTAAGATCAAAACACGACATAGCAAAATCAAGGATTGCTTGTGCAACTGACTTCACTAAGGTTTCCTTCTCACTCTTTGCTAATAACCTCTCCTGCCACCCATGAACGCGGCCACACATTCCGGTTTTAATGTAGCCAAAGGCCTTGCATCTCGATCTTCCAACGTGGACTAGTCACTACAAAAAAATACACTTCCGTGATGATACGTGTTTGTCACAGTAGGTCACGTTTTTTGTCATGCATGTACATCCATGAGGATTTTATGATAGAATCAAGATAGTCATAACTGTGCTGTCGTAGAAGTGTTCCATGACATTACCAAAATTATCATCACGGAAGTGTCCACTTCCATGACGATAAATTGAGCGTCATAGAAGTGCTTTCGTCAAGGGTGACCGACACGTGGCATCCACGGTAACGGGTCGCCATTAAGCTATCGATCTGTTTTTGGATCCGATAACCCACTAACAGCCACGACCAATGCCGATTTTCCATGTGTAAAATTTTCATTGGCTGACGGAACCACGTGTCAGCTCCGTGTTGGCACACGTGTCGCTCATCCAATGGGCGAGATGCGCCTATGATATGTTGACATGTGGACCGGCCCAAAAGTGGCCCGTAAATATTAAATGGGCCGGCCCAACTAAAGGCCCACAAGATTTAGCGGACCATAATGAGCTGGCCCAGCTAAAGGCCCACAAGATTTTGGAGACCATAATGGGCTGACCCAGCTAAAGGCCCAACATTCTCAGTTAAGGCCCGTATAGCTAGTGTCAAATCGGCCCGTCAACGGCCCGTCCTAAACTTGTCATCATCGCGGCCCATGGTCACTTTTGGCCCGTTAACAGTCCACTAAGTATTTGGGCCGAGTTACGGCCCGGTGTGTTTCCGGCCTGTTAAAGGTTCTGCTTCATTTGGGCCCATTTATAGGCCATTGAAACTTTCGGCCCATAAACGACCGTGAAGGATATGGGTCATATTCGGCCATGTCTGACATTCGGCCTGTTAGAGGCCCACTATAGATTTGGGCCACTTTCAGCCTGTTGTGACTTTCGGCCTGTTAACGTCGAACGAAATCCATGGGCCATATGTGGCCCAACGCCACATCCAGCCTACTAACGACCCATATAAAATGACACTAATCAAGCCCGACCGAACTTCCGGCCTGTTAAAGGCCCGTGTAGTAGGTCGGCGCATTTATGGCCCGTCTGAACTTCGGCCTATGGACGATCCGCATTGTAAATGGGCCACCATTTTGTCATGCTAAGACCAGTGGGTTATTTGGCACAATCAGGGCCCAATCTTACTTTCGTCCTATTAATTGCCCATGTTTTTTATGGGCTCGAGATATTTACACCTGCAAACAGCCTATTATTACTGAGGGCCCAAATTATGTTTAGGCCTGTTAAAGGCCCACTATGGGCACACGCCTACCAGAAAAATATGAAAGCTTATGCTGATTTAGGCCCAGATATTTTTAGTGGGCTACATACAAATTTTGGCCCAGAATCGTTTTTAGCCCAATTGGAATGGAACCGACGAATGTTGGCATGTTGGGCTCCTACAAAGCTTTCGGCTGAATACATTACTAAGATAAACCTACACTATACAAAATAGCGTCATAATTACTACAGCCTTTGGCAGCATCATAAATGTTGTATCACAACAAAATAAATTCCAACCATACAACAAAAGGCCTGTTGGCATAAAGTTTACAGTCCTTGCAGATAAAAGCACCATCAGATGTATAGAAGCACAGATCATTTGACCTGAGTGCTAATGTTTTAGGCTGTAGAATCTGATGGAGCAGCACGATCTTCCCCTTTTTACCGCCATTGCTCTTGACCAACGAAGCGAATGTCTAATAGTCTAGTTTCAAAACCATTCACATCTTCACGACATTTGTCAACCACTATTCTTGTTTCTGACACAACGTCCATTAGGGATTGGACTTGTGTCTGGAGCACAGATATATCACTCTGTCTAGCTGGAAGATTTTGTTCAGTAGGCGATTTGGACGAGGTTACCTTGACAACCAACCCAGAATTACGCAGGAAGGTGCTTTTTGCACTATTAGTGGAGAGATATTGACGCACTGCAGCAAGAGGTGACATTGTGCCTGTGGTAGCCTCGTCACCTTCAGGTGGTTGTGGGTGTTCAATCATTTGTTCCATAGCTTGCTAAAAGTTTGTGTCGGTGTACGAAAGTAGGCGTCCTTTTTGCACCCACTTACTTGTGCGCGGGCAGTCACAACCACGCACCAGCAGCCGCGCTTGGCGGGACAGAAGAGGAAGCCAAGACACAAGACCACCAGAGTCGTGCTCAAGACCAGAAGCATGAAGAGCAGAGGGGTGAGGTGAAACTCCGCCGGCAAGGCCCTTGCTGGGGCGGCCTTCACAGCCCCAGCAAGAGCCTTGCCGGGGCAACTCACCCAACACCAACGAGGCTGCCACCCTTGAGTCTAAGAGTTCCGACGCCATCAACCACATTGGAACCAAGGCTCGGGAGGCGCCTCCATGGTGGCATGCAGATCTTTGTGAAGACAAAAGGCCTGCGGGGCCTAGGTAGGAACCAGAGGACAAGATGACAACGGGGCTCCTTGCCGAGGATGTTCACGAGGCCCCGGCAAGGCTCCTGCCGAAGATACCCATGAGGCCCCCGCAAGACTCTTGCTGAGGGCACCCACAAGGCACCGGGAAGACCCTTGCCGGGAATATTAGCAAGACCGCGGCAAGGCCTTGCCACCTCGTCGCCGCCCCAGCTCAGTGGCCGACCCACCAACTAAGCAGGTACCCACGTGGCAGTACGTGGCTCCTAAGCCAACTAGTCAAGCACCTCCGTGGTGTCATGTAGATCTTCGTGAAGACCCTGCCACCACACCAGCTCAGCAGCCTGCCAGCCTACATGGCGCTGCATGCCTCGTTGGCCTGGATGCATGTCGGAGCAAGGCGAAGTGGCGACGGATGGGACGGGCCTCGTTGTCGTCCCCGATAAAGTAAGAGGGCAGCTAAGTAGCGCATTTAATGTGTTTTGTCCTACAATGCCAGAGATAAACTCGACTACTATACAACTTTCCACCTCCTATGTGCCACTATGGCAGCCCCTTTGACTATAAAAGGAGGCCTGCGGCGTACTAGGAAAGGATTCAGACTTTTTGGACCCTGCATGCTTTGTAGCTAGTCCAAGAACACCAGATAAACACAAGCCAGCAGGAGTAGGGTATTACGCATCACTTGCGGCCCGAACCTGGATAAATCTCCCGTGTTGATTTCTTAAACCCACACTTTCCACAGCCCCGCGCCCGCGGACCGTAGAAGGGATTCCCTGCGATTCCATAGGTGTCGTCCACCGAAATCTTTGGCGCGCCAGGTAGGGGGCGCAAGCTGTGAAAATCTGGTTTTGGAGCCAACCTATCGAATCCCTTGTCACGGTGGCCTGAGAAGAAAAGGCGGCATCAATCAGCCGCACTCTGGTGCCATCCACGGCAGCAACGATTATCTGCGTGGCTGCAAAAAGCTAAGTCACGCAAAACTTTGAGTAATTCCCTTTTTCTTTCATAAAGCTATTTTCCTCGAAAGGTCTCGCTCTTTGTATGGAAAACCTGCACGCGATGGGACCCTCCCGCTATTGGCAACGCCCTCTGTTTTGAGTTTGCTCAACAGTTCGAGCGGCCGCGTTGAGATCGGCAGGGTGGCCTATCCGCTATTGGCAACGCCCTTGTTCTGTTTCGAGTCCGCTCAACAGTTCAAGCGGCCGCGCTGAGAGGGGTAACGTGGTTTTCCTGGCAGCAAGCACACCCGGCAGGCCGCTAAGGATCCATCCTCAAAGTGCCGCGGCTTGGGTTTACGCGTCAGCAAGCCTGTCCAACTAAGCATAGGGTGTACATACCAAGAAAGATCGAACAGGAAAATAGCATGCATCATTTTAAAAAGTACTGCAGAGTTATATTACATCAATTGTTGTTGCAGTTCTAACTTAAGATAAAATTGTCTTGGTCATGAACCCACAGCGACGATGAGAAACGGGGCACCTAGTCCCGGCGCTGGCCCTCCACCCTCTGGACTCCGTCGACGCAGCTGATGATGGGCTCGATACGCTCCTCGAGCGCCGCGAGGTTCACATCCTCCGGCAAGCTCTCCAGCGCGGCAGCGAAGTCGACGTTGGGGTTCCAGTACGCCACCTTGGTGAGGTCGTTAGTCAGGGTGCCCCGGCAGAGCTTCCGGGCCTCATGGGCCAGAGAGGCTGCTCGGTTGGAACGGAGCTGCTCCAGGGCTCCAAGAACGCCCTTGAAGAACAGAGTCAGCTTGGCATTGGGACTCACATTCGGCTCCTGGGTGTACCTGACATTCGGCATCCCCATGGCGGCCAGCTTCGTGGTGATCCTGCCGCTGACGTCGACGAGGCGGCTGATCCAACGGTTTATGCCCTTCGCGTACTCCTCATGTTCGGTGGCATCGTTCCTCCGCAGCTGCCTCTCGTCCTCCAGGACCTTGTTCAAGGTCTCCTCACGAGCCCCGACCTCCGAAAGCTTCCTCTCCAAGCCGTCCAGCTTCAATTTCAGATCGCTCATGGAGTCGCTGGCCTCGGAGAGCAGCTTGGCCTTGTCGGAGACTGTGGCCTGGGCATCCGCCAAGGAATGGTTGGCCGTGTCCCTCTCCTTCGTCAGCTCCGAGGCCACCTTCTTCAGCTCCTCCCGCTCCAGCTCCAGCTTCTCCACCTTGTGGGCATGGACCAGGGCCTGAGCATTCAGGGCCTCCTTGTGCCTCTGCTCCAGCTCCTGGGTCCGCTGCACAACGAGCTTCTCGACCTCCTCATCCTTGCCGCGGAGTGTGGTGGCGAGCGCCTCCTCACGGGTGGCAAGGTCCTCCTCTTGGGAGTTCAGCTGAGCCTGGTGCTGGTGCCGAGCAGCCTCGTCCTTGGCGGCCTATTCCTTCGCCACCTCCTGGGCCTTCTCGATGTCAGCCTGCTTCAGGATGAGCTCCTTTTTGCGCTCAGCCAGCAAACCCTAGGCAACCTTTAGTTCTTCGTGGGCCTCGCGGAACCATGCCTGCGTCTCAGCGACGCGCTCCTCAAGATCCGCCTCCGCCTTGTCCGCCGCCGCCATCCTGGATTTTGCCTTGTCCAGGCGGGCACGGTGGAGCGCTGGAGCTTCTCGAAGTTGATGCTCATGGCCCGAAGAAGCTCCTCCTCTTGGGAACCGCCACCGCCGGTGCTCGGTTCGTCAACAACCTGAAGCCCGGCAGAGGCGAGCACCTCGTCGTCAAACACTCCCCCTCGGTTGGTGCCCTGGTGCTCGCCGTTCCTTGGAGGTGGACGAACAAGTTGTCGCCCACCTTCAAGTACTTGCCCGAGCAAGAGGCAGCGGAGGAGGAAGGTTGGTCGTCAACCACCCCCTCCCTAGTAGGCCCCTTGCCGGCCTCCCCGTCTGTCGGCGTCCTGGGAACGGGGGTCCCCAGACTTGCCTGCCTGCGGCCCACGGCATGGCTCCACCAGCGGCTCTGTACGGCCCATCTTCATCAGCCAACACTCAAGACCCTCGCGAGGGGCCAAGCCTCGCGAGGCGGACAACGCAAGACCTCCTCGGGGGCAGCCTCACCAGGCTGGCTCGCGAGGGGCGGAGAGATCAAGGTGAGGGGCACCTCACAAGGTTTCTGTGATGCAAGCCATGACGACCAAGGCAAGGCGGGCGCCAGGTGGGCGCCAGAGCATGCAGCATACTCATTTCCTCTTTGGTGCTAAAGGGGCAAGCGCAGGCGAGGAATCCCGAGGCATCAGGCAAAGGTTTCCATAACGGTGCAACGAGACCAAGACCAACAGGACGGCAGGATGGAGGTCACCGTGGAGCCCAAGACGGCGTCACCACCAGAGCCTTTGGCAGGCGAAGACCACCTTTAGTCAGGATAACTTGTCCTAGTTGTCTCACTTCAAATTTGGCCGTTGTTGGATCCCATCCCGCCTACATTTGGGAAGAGGACCAGGGCCTCTATAAATAGGACTAGTGTAACACCCAAAAAAATTTGGCCTTGTTTTATTTATTAAAATATTGCCAGGAAATAAAACTTTTCCAATTGTCAAGATTTACCTTTTGTGATTTTTGGATTTTTGCTTCAAGTGGGAAAAACCTTCAAAGAGTATTTTTGGACTTGTGTGCCCTCTTTATAAAATCAATCCTTTATCAGTGGATTTATTTGCATATTCATTTTTCATGAGTTTTAATCCTTTTAAAATGATCTTTCATAAATTTGGAGCTCCTTTTTGCACTACAACCATGTGATAAATGCTTCTAAAAATTCCACCAAAATTTTGGGATGTCATGTGATGTTCCCACATCACTTCTATGCAAAAATACCTCCTGGCCATTGGAGATTTTGAGCTCTACACCAACTTTTCCAATCTGGTCCAGTAGGCACTTTTGCACTGCAACCCATTTGAATGTTCTTCTGAAAATTCTTCCAAGTGTTTGGAGATGTCACTGGATGCATACACTTCACCTTCAAGCAAAAACCCAGTGATGTTCTTTGAAAGATTTGAGTGAATCAACCTCTTTTGCATTTTGGTCCAAATTGGTGATTTATACTGCAAACATGTTTTCCTTTGCTCTAATAACCCTGAGCTTTCTCCTACTTGTAGCACTCCCTACCAAACTCTTAAGTCCAGGAGATTGGGCTCATTGGAGATTTTGAAGTGCATGTTCTAAACCCTTTTTCTTCTGCCCAAAACTGGAGTTTTGCAAAGCTTGCACTATCAACTTTCTGTGTTTGCCAAACTAATCTTACCACCATCTCCTGCATCTAAAGAGACACTGATCTAGAGATTTTGGCCACTCCAATAGTTGCCTAAGTGCATCTGGCATTCTGTCGAACACCTGGTGTGCACAGTCTGTTTTGGCATGAGTTCCTTGTTTGCACTGTGGACTTGCTCCTATGACCCAACAATCATGTCCACTGATCTCCTAGCCACCCCTACCCTTGTTCTGTTCTTTGCCAGCCCCAACCAAGCTCTCTAGAGCGCACTGGCATTCCGTCGAGCACCTGCCGTGCGTGCTCTGGGCGCGCCCAGAGCGCACGTTTTGCACGCGCGCGCACTACGCCGACACGCCGCACTGCCGCACTCGACGCGACCCGACCCTGGCCCCCTCTGCATCGCTGAACCGCGCACTAGCCGCCCCCTGCTCCACGATCTCTCTGGCACCCTGCTGCGCCGCTGACCGCGCCCTTGGCGGCACACCGGCGTCGGCAGCGGATTCCGCCGCGGACGGCGCCGCCCAAGCCACCAGCGCATGACAGCTGCCTCAGAGCACAGGCCGTGCTTATCCTCCCGCTCGTCGGAACGCGTTCGGCACCGCCGCGATGCCCTGCAACTACAGCAACGGCTGTCGCCGGCGATCCTATCTTCTCCGCAACGGTCCAACCTCGAGCGCCTATATAAAGGGTCCCCGAGCTCGTTCAAGGCTTCAGGCGACATCAGACCCACCCCGTAGAGCTTCCCACGCAGTAGATCGACCCGTAGTGGCCGTCTTCCTCAACTCCGGCCAGCTCGGCTGCCGCGAAGCTCTGGTGCGATTCGTCGTAGCCGGCCACCCTTTCGCCAATCCAGCGCCACCAAGAACTTCCCCGTAGTCTTGCGGAACTGCCCAGCTACCCAAGCTCGATCGGTGAACACCGGAACCCAAATGTCACTTCACCACCGTAGCTTTCCCCCGCCGCGGAGCTCGCCGTCGGCGACTCCTTCCACCTCCGCCGACCAGCAACCACCCCGAGAACCGCCTCAGTCTTGCCGTTCCATCCCCGCCCTTGGATGCCCGTGAGGCGCTGCCGTTCGTCGACGGCGATCGCCGGAGCCCCGCTCCCGTCGGGCAGAAGAGAGGAAAAGGAGGGAAGAAACGGTCAAACCTGACCAGTGGGCCCTCTGGACCCACTGTCAGTGACCCGCGCAGCCGCCCTCTCTCTGTTTAAGTGGAGGCGCAAACTCCCGAGTGCGTTTCTCTGCCGCGTAAGCGTATTTCCCTCGAAGCGTTTTCCTTTTTCTGATTTTATAAAAACAGAGATTTGACCAAACTTTGACTGGCTATAACTTTTAAAATAATACTCCAAATGAGTTGATTCCTTTTCCTACCTCTCTCAAATTTTATCTAGTTTATTTTAAGATTTATTTCAAAAATATTTGAGACAGGTTTTGGTACTGTGTTTGAAATATTTGTATTTGTGTATTTTGCAAAATAGGATTTTTGGAGGAAAAGGAAAGCTTCCAATAAGTGCATCCTTTGCATACTCTTGAAGGCAAGCATTTCTGAACTCTGGCATAATATTTTGTTGTGGTGTTTGGATGCGATCACAACACCTTTTGACTTGGAGTGTGTGATAGTTTATGTATCGATATGGTCTCGTGCATGAGTGCACTTTGGAGTTGTTTTGTGGTCAGCAAGGATACACTACTGATTTGGATCATCCTCGTGAGCTTCTCTTGCACACCGGTAGGAAGCCGGGAAAGTCGTGGTCTTGGGTAGACGCGAGCTTGTCCCTAATCCCTCGTCGAGACGAGTATGCCCGGCATAGCATGGTGAGGCTCGAGGAGTGGTGATTTATTTCACTAGTGGTAATATTGTTGGTGGATTCCTGGACCATCGGAGTCGGTTGTAGACCGAGTCTTGATCAATAGCTTCCTTCTTTGTCGGTGCCACCACTTGTCCCTCCAGGGGGCAGGGTATGGTTCAGTAGGTTGTCAACCCCTTTCCAAAGCACACACCGTACAGAGAGGCCGTGATGAGGGTCCCATGGCCATGGATTAAAGCCAGTCATCCGGTCCGGGGGCATGGGTGTTTCGGTTGTAGCCGAAGGGGATAGCTTCCCCAGTTTGCGCGCGGTATAAATTTTGTGATCCCATGCTACGTCGAGGTTGTAGCCTCCCCACTTAGAGTTTTGCTTGGCAGGTGTCGTGGGTGATTCCAGACACTGGAGAGTTAAGCTGGTGTGTGCAGGTCAGGCGTGTTTTCAATTAAAAGACCGTAGACGGAATTAGTCCCGAGGGACTAAGTAAACCCGTTACTCGTGGAGAATGGTACTCCCTCTGCAGAGGATATATCCTGTTGGATAGTCTTGTTCTTGAGTGAAAACCACAGTCTGAGTTAAGTCTCAGTAACGGTATTTGGATGGAGAACGATTATTCTGGATCGTAGTAACGGTATTCGGATGGAGATACGGCTTGACTAAATTATCGGTTTTCGGATGGAGAAACGACTGTACTAAATATCGTTTATGATTATGGCACGTATGGATTGTGATCTTCATTATTTTGGACTAACCATTATGTATTTGATTGAGTATCCTCGGGATGGTTCTACCTCCTGGATATTCACTGTGATTATTCTCTTATAAGCCCTTTTCGTGGCGTCGCTCAGACGCCCGACTGCGGCATGCTTGTTGTTCTTTTATCTTCTATGAGCCCTTTATGTGGTGTCGCCCCGACGCCCGACTGCGGCATTATTATTTTTTCGCATTTTCCGCTCGAGGAGTCTTTCAGACACTCGTTTGGCACCTGTATTATTATTTTCGCATTTTCCGCTCGAGGAGTCATTCAGACACTCGCTTGGCACCCAGTATTTTACCTTGAATTATTTTAACCACATGTGTGCATCATGGTGTTCGTATCTTTTCGTGACAGACGTGTGATCGCATATTAACCCGGAGCATGTTTGATATATTATACCCGTGTTCTTAATGTTTGCGAGTACATTCAAACGTACTCACTGGCTTGTCCCTGGCTATTGTCTTGGCCAGATTCCTTGCTTGGAGATAAACCTTGCGGTGACAACCTCGGAACCCACGTGCTGACTTTTGCAGCCTCGCGAAGATAGGAATATCCTGGTCAGCTGTTCTTGTGGGAAATGGAGTCCCATAGACGCAGATGAGCCACAAACCGCTTCCGCCACCAACCACTAGCAAACCAAATGTTGTACTCCTAGGCCTAAATGGTCTTGTACTACATATTTTTGTACTTGCTTGGAATTCTTGTATCAAGTTGGTGCCTCATCAGCTAACACTAATCCTGGGGCTGGTGAGCACACAGGCCGTTTTTCTGGGAATTTGTATCCCAAAATCCGGTCGTGGCAGACTTGGTATCAGAGCCAGGCTGACCATTGGCTAATCCTATCTTAGCCAGGTCAATAAACTTAGGTTAACCAAACCACCGGACCTTAGCCTGACCCCGGTCAAGCTTCCCGCGTAAGGTAGCCCCACAGTGACCCGACGCCCTTTTCGGCGGACGGTGCCCAACCTATCAGCCTAGCCCGTCGATCACGCGCCAGTGACCGACACCCAACCCGTCTCTATCGCAAGCGTGCGGAGGAAGACTCCGTCCCTTTTCCCTATAAAAAGGGCACGCTAGCCACAGCACAGCCTCTTTTCCCCAAACCCAGCCACGATGCCTGGCCCCATTGTTCACAATGAGACCACAGCGACCAACCTTGGAGGTTTTGTGACCATGCTCGCAAACCTCACCCGCCGTGCCTATGCGTTAGAAGAGCCTCCTGAGTATGTTGTGTACCAAGGACCCATGTACGGTGAAAGCCGTCAGTATTGGGCCACTGTGCACATCTACGGTAGGGGTTTGTCGCCAGAACGCCCCTACAGGTTCACTGGAAGGACAACTCCCTTCGAGCCACAAGCCATCCAACTGGCAGCCCGAGAAGCTATAGTTCAACTCCGGCACTTGTCGCCCAGAGTTAACTGTCGCTCGTTCTACTACTACCCCAGTCGTGATGGGTATGGTAGGCCGCCTCAGGTTGCCAACGGAGACCACGAGACGGATCCTGCGCTGTTGCATCTGGTGCGCTATGTAAGCGCACTAGAGCAACTGTTCGATCAGGTCACTCTCGATCTGATCGCAGCTCGCGGAGAGCTGGTTCGCCGAGCCCCGGCGAGAAGAGAAGCAGAGCCCGACACCGACAACCCAGTCGTGCTGTTCGGACACCCGATCGATCCCTTGAGGTCTGCGCCAGCCATCAACCAGAGCACTTTGGTGACCCCAGAAGCGCTTCGTTGCCCTTTGGAAACCCATCCCAACGGGATTTGGGCCAACAACCCCCGGGATGGTCATCACCATCTCCCCGACCCTGCAGCACCTCAGCCTCAACCAGCAAACCCCGACGGTGAGAACCGTGGAGAAGCATCGGCGTCCGCAAGGCCAGCCCACTTAGACATTAACGAAGTAGACTAAGTCGCTCAAAGTTGTATCGAGCCTTAGTTTTTCTACGCTTCGTAATGTGTGGCCTTGTATCGCTTTTGTTGCATGCTGTCTGTTTGAGCGCTCTTATTTTTGGAGTATTAGTGATGCATGTGTACGTTGGCGTACAATTGCATTATCCTATCTCGGGCGCAACTACCAAGACCAACCCCGTCGGCACCCACAGTAATGAGTCACCTGTATGTGATATGTATATCTGTGGCGTTGACCCGAGAATAGGGTCGGCATCCAGTCACTTTTTCGCCTGTAACCAATCCCAGCCCCGGTGCTATATAAAGGCCACTCCTTTGTGTGCAGCACTCACAGCCATTCCTTGCCATGTCGACCCCCAGCATTTATCTGAGAACCCCAGACGCAACCCCCGGCAGTTTTGTCAAATTATTGTGGGACTTTACCTGCAGTACTATGAGCGCCACCCGTCCACCCCAGTACGAGTTGCTCAAATCGAGGATCACTCCTTCCACCTCGAAATATTGGGCAGTGGTGCACATCCCTCCCGCCTACCCAAACCAAGACCCAACGGAAGTCTCCTTCGTGGGGAAATCCATGCCGACTCCGCATATGGCCATAGAAGCTGCTGCGTACGAGGCGCTCACTCGCCTTCGATTCGCAGTGCCCTATGCCAGCGAGCGAGGATACTATTATTTTCCGAGCCGTGCAGCACCCGGAGAAGTTGCATCTTTTCCCGGTGGGTGCATTGAGAGAGATCCGGTACTGGCCAACCTTGCCAAGTACGTCATCGCTCAGGAGCGTTTAACTCAGCGAGTAATGGGTTATCTCCAGAGCCTTGCTGATTTAAATCCTCGGATCGCTATTGGCAGACCACTAAGGCCTGACCAAGAAGGGCGCATTCATCGACTGGTCAACCCGCTTCCCCCGATAGAAGAGGAGTGTGCCCCGGTGCCAGAGGCATTTTCTCAGGACCCTGTCGCTTTACCATTTTCCATGTAAACGCCTCCGATGTATTTATTGTCCCAGTACTTGTATTTATGTGTTGCAGCATGTTCGTAAAATCTTTGTGCAACGGACCCGATTTTCTTTAATTCCTGTTTTGTGAGCGGTGTTACTGCTGTTAGTTTTGTTTTTATTATTTTTCTTCTCTCGCAACATGTTTTCGAGGAGATTTCTTTTCCCCGAGTTATTGCTGCGTATATATGCTTTTTCTCGACACAGATCCTTTTATTCGCGCTACATCGTTACCGCAAACTCTCAGTAGCCACCACTCGACCTCGAGCACTGTTGCAAACCCTTGAGCACATTTTTGCGCCTATCTAAACCACACTCGAGGACACCACAGTCTCGGTAAGAGGGATTTGCGAGTATCCATTCGAGCGCGAGCTGCCCCAGCACTCCGACGGCAGTCAGCCCCGATGCCGCGCCTAATCCACATGATCGCCGCCACCGCGAAGAGCTAACACTCGAGCAGCAGCATCACGACGATCATCCAGGATCATCGCGCACAGGAGCACGGAGAACCCCAGCAGCACCGCCAAGCCTCCACACACCAGGACCACATACCAGTCCGGCATTGCCTCCGCCATTAGAGCCTCGGCTCGAGCTCCTGCCAGCAGCTATGGAGGAGAAGGAAAGAGGAGAAGAAGGAGCGAGGCCGGGTGTGAGGGAGAAGAGAGGAGCACCGCGAGCGTTTCATAGCCCGAGATCGGTGTACGGTGGGCGAGGTCCACCAGCGCCACTCGTCGCTCGGCCGCCGGTGTTCGGAGGCTAGTCCGCGAGCAGTGCTGACAGCGCCCTGGCCCGCGAGGTGAGTGCGCACTGCACCGGCAGCTAGCACGCCGCGCACTACCATGATACGGCCTCGATGCCCTACGAGCTAGGCATCGCCGGTGGAGGAAGCGCGGGAGAACGCGCGCGCGAGAGAGAGAGAGAGCCAGAGGAAGGGGAAGAGGCCGACAGTGGGCCCTGGGCCCACCTGTCAGCCAGAGAGAGCACTGTGCTCTCGGGTGCGACCAGCGTATTTTAGTAATTTAGAATTTATTCTAAATTACTGTAGAAATGTCTCGTTTTCCCTAACCGTGGATTTTTCCACGCCACGCCAGTGTGCCACACTGTGGTTTTACACCACTTATTGCCCTCTCACTGTAACCATTTTGTTTTTGTGCATTTAAAGGATTTCTTTGTTAAAAACAAATTTTATTTCAAAACAATTCTTGTTCAAAACAACTTTTAACAAATCTCGAGGACGAGATTTTTTTAAGGGGGGTAGTGTTGTAACACCCAAAAAATTTTGGCCTTGTTTTATTTATTAAAATATTGCCAGGAAATAAAACTTTTCCAATTGTCAAGATTTACCTTTTGTGATTTTTGGATTTTTGCTTCAAGTGGGAAAAACCTTCAAAGAGTATTTTTGGACTTGTGTGCCCTCTTTATAAAATCAATCCTTTATCAGTGGATTTATTTGCATATTCATTTTTCATGAGTTTTAATCCTTTTAAAATGATCTTTCATAAATTTGGAGCTCCTTTTTGCACTACAACCATGTGATAAATGCTTCTAAAAATTCCACCAAAATTTGGGGATGTCATGTGATGTTCCCACATCACTTCTATGCAAAAATACCTCCTGGCCATTGGAGATTTTGAGCTCTACATCAACTTTTCCAAGCTGGTCCAGTAGGCACTTTTGCACTGCAACCCATTTGAATGTTCTTCTGAAAATTCTTCCAAGTGTTTGGAGATGTCAGTGGATGCATACACTTCACCTTCAAGCAAAAACCCAGTGATGTTCTTTGAAAGATTTGAGTGAATCAACCTCTTTTGCATTCTGGTCCAAATTGGTGATTTATACTGCAAACATGTTTTCCTTTGCTCTAATAACCCTGAGCTTTCTCCTACTTGTAGCACTCCCTACCAAACTCTTAAGTCCAGGAGATTGGGCTCATTGGAGATTTTGAAGTGCATGTTCTAAACCCTTTTTCTTATGCCCAAAACTGGAGTTTTGCAAAGCTTGCACTATCAACTTTCTGTGTTTGCCAAACTAATCTTACCACCATCTCCTGCATTTAAAGAGACACTGATCTGGAGATTTTGGCCACTCCAAGAGTTGCCTAAGTGCATCTGGCATTCTGTTGAACACCTGGTGTGCACAGTCTGTTTTGGCATGAGTTCCTTGTTTGCACTGTGGACTTGCTCCTATGACCCAACAATCATGTCCACTGATCTCCTAGCCACCCCTACCCTTGTTCTGTTCTTTGCCAGCCCCAACCAAGCTCTCTAGAGTGCACTGGCATTCCGTCGAGCACCTGCCGTGCGTGCTCTGGGCGCGCCCAGAGCGCACGTTTTGCACGCGCGCGCACTACGCCGACACGCCGCACTGCCGCACTCGACGCGACGCGACCCTGGCCCCCTCTGCATCGCTGAACCGCGCACTAGCCGCCCCCTGCTCCACGATCTCTCTGGCACCCTGCTGCGCCGCTGACCGCGCCCTTGGCGGCACACCGGCGTCGGCAGCGGATTCCGCCGCGGACGGCGCCGCCCAAGCCACCAGCGCATGACAGCTGCCTCAGAGCACAGGCCGTGCTTATCCTCCCGCTCGTCGGAACGCGTTCGTCGCCGCCGCGATGCCCTGCAACTACAGCAACGGCTGTCGCCGGCGATCCTATCTTCTCCGCAACGGTCCAACCTCGAGCGCCTATATAAAGGGTCCCCGAGCTCGTTCAAGGCTTCAGGCGACATCAGACCCGCCCCGTAGAGCTTCCCACGCAGTAGATCGACCCGTAGTGGCCGTCTTCCTCAACTCCGGCCAGCTCGGCCGCCTCGAAGCTCTGGTGCGATTCGTCGCAGCCGGCCACCCTTTCATCAATCCAGCGCCACCAAGAACTTCCCCGTAGTCTTGTGGATCTGCCCAGCTACCCAAGCTCGATCGGTGATCACCGGAACCCAAATGTCACTTCACCACCGTAGCTTTCCCCCGCCGCGGAGCTCGCCGCCGGCGACTCCTTCCACCTCCGCCGACCCAGCAACCACCCCGAGGACCGCCTCGGTCTTGCCGTTCCATCCCCGCCCTTGGATGCCCGTGAGGCGCTGCCGTTCGTCGACGGCGATCGTCGGAGCCCCGCTCCCGTCGGGCAGAAGAGAGGAAAAGGAGGGAAGAAACGGTCAAACCTGACCAGTGGGCCCTCTGGACCCACTGTCAGTGACCCGCGCAGCCGCCCTCTCTCTGTTTAAGTGGAGGCGCAAACTCCCGAGTGCGTTTCTCTGCCGCGTAAGCGTATTTCCCTCGAAGCGTTTTCCTTTTTCTGATTTTATAAAAACAGAGATTTGACCAAACTTTGACTGGCTATAACTTTTAAAATAATACTCCAAATGAGTTGATTCCTTTTCCTACCTCTCTCAAATTTTATCTAGTTTATTTTAAGATTTATTTCAAAAATATTTGAGACAGTTTTTGGTACTGTGTTTGAAATATTTGTATTTGTGTATTTTGCAAAATAGGATTTTTGGAGGAAAAGGAAAGCTTCCAATAAGTGCATCCTTTGCATACTCTTGAAGGCAAGCATTTCTGAACTCTGGCATAATATTTTGTTGTGGTGTTTGGATGCGATCACAACACCTTTTGACTTGGAGTGTGTGATAGTTTATGTATCGATATGGTCTCGTGCATGAGTGCACTTTGGAGTTGTTTTGTGGTCAGCAAGGATACACTACTGATTTGGATCATCCTCGTGAGCTTCTCTTGCACACCGGTAGGAAGCCGGGAAAGTCGTGGTCTTGGGTAGACGCGAGCTTGTCCCTAATCCCTCGTCGAGACGAGTATGCCCGGCATAGCATGGTGAGGCTCGAGGAGTGGTGATTTATTTCACTAGTGGTAATATTGTTGGTGGATTCCTGGACCACCGGAGTCGGTTGTAGACCGAGTCTTGATCAATAGCTTCCTTCTTTGTCGGTGCCACCACTTGTCCCTGCAGGGGACAGGGTATGGTTCAGTAGGTTGTCAACCCCTTTCCAAAGCACACACCGTACAGAGAGGCCGTGATGAGGGTCCCATGGCCATGGATTAAAGCCAGTCATCCGGTCCGGGGGCATGGGTGTTTCGGTTGTAGCCGAAGGGGATAGCTTCCCCAGTTTGCGCGCGGTATAAATTTTGTGATCCCATGCTACGTCGAGGTTGTAGCCTCCCCACTTAGAGTTTTGCTTGGCAGGTGTCGTGGGTGATTCCAGACACTGGAGAGTTAAGCTGGTGTGTGCAGGTCAGGCGTGTTTTCAATTAAAAGACCGTAGATGGAATTAGGCCCGAGGGACTAAGTAAACGCGTTACTCGTGGAGAATGGTACTCCCTCTGCAGAGGATATATCCTGTTGGATAGTCTTGTTCTTGAGTGAAAACCACAGTCTGAGTTAAGTCTCAGTAACGGTATTTGGATGGAGAATGATTATTCTGGATCGTAGTAACGGTATTCGGATGGAGATACGGCTTGACTAAATTATCGGTTTTCGGATGGAGAAACGACTGTACTAAATATTGTTTATGATTATGGCACGTATGGATTGTGATCTTCATTATTTTGGACTAACCATTATGTATTTGATTGAGTATCCTCGGGATGGTTCTACCTCCTGGATATTCACTGTGATTATTCTCTTATAAGCCCTTTTCGTGGCGTCGCTCAGACGCCCGACTGCGGCATGCTTGTTGTTCTTTTATCTTCTATGAGCCCTTTATGTGGTGTCGCCCCGACGCCCGACTGCGGCATTATTATTTTTTCGCATTTTCCGCTCGAGGAGTCTTTCAGACACTCGTTTGGCACCTGTATTATTATTTTCACATTTTCCGCTCGAGGAGTCATTCAGACACTCGCTTGGCACCCAGTATTTTACCTTGAATTATTTTAACCACATGTGTGCATCATGGTGTTCGTATCTTTTCGTGACAGACGTGTGATCGCATATTAACCCGGAGCATGTTTGATATATTATACCCGTGTTCTTAATGTTTGCGAGTACATTCAAACGTACTCACTGGCTTGTCCCTGGCTATTGTCTTGGCCAGATTCCTTGCTTGGAGATAAACCTCGCGGTGACAACCTCGGAACCCACGTGCTGACTTTTGCAGCCTCGCGAAGATAGGAATATCCTGGTCAGCTGTTCTTGTGGGAAATGGAGTCCCATAGACGCAGATGAGCCACAAACCGCTTCCGCCACCAACCACTAGCAAACCAAATGTTGTACTCCTAGGCCTAAATGGTCTTGTACTACATATTTTTGTACTTGCTTGGAATTCTTGTATCAAGTTGGTGCCTCATCAGCTAACAGTAATCCTGGGGCTGGTGAGCACACAGGCCATTTTTCTGGGAATTTGTATCCCAAAATCCGGTCGTGACAACTAGCCACCAAAGTAGGAGGCAACTGATCTGGAGCCATTCAGATCATCCTCATCCACACAAGCTCACCAAGCACAAGAGCACCTCTCCTCAGGAGGTTGTTCTTCCCTTGTAACTGTTCATCCTCAGCCCAAGAGGCAATCCACCACACCACACTGGAGTAGGGTATTACGCCACATTGGTGGCCCGAACCAGTAAGAACCTTGTGTCTCTTGTTCTGTGAGTTCGACGCGCTGAGATTTGAGATCGCGGTGAGGGCGTGAGCTAGAAGGGGGAGAGAGCTTCGTGCGCACCCCAGTGTTCGAACCTCAAGGGTTTTGCCGGAACCCGAAATCCGACATTTGGCGTGCCAGGTAGGGGTGCGCTGAAGCTTTCCTTCCACCGATCTGCGCTCCACCGTCCCACCGCATCCATGGCGGACGCGCGTCGACCCCGCGTCGAGCGCCGGGCCGCCCTCGCCGCCCGCGTCGCTCAGACGGCCCCTGTCGGCGGGCCTCCCCGTCGTTCTCCCTCACCTGCCCCCAACGCCGTCATCGGCCCAGCGGGAAATGAGCAGCAAGCGTCCTTGTTGCACCCCTCCCTGCGGCGGGACGGCCGCACCGCCACTCCGTCGCTAACCATAGCTGGCTCATCGTCTCATGCTCGTCGCACGCCGGCGGACACGCAGGCCGCGCTGCTCATGGCACGTGAGCTCCGGCGCTATGGCCCGGTCGACGACCTCTATGAGGACTGGTTGGGCCGCATCGCCGAGCTCGTCAGCGTCGCCGGGGGCTCTCCCGCACCGTCCCTCTCGCTGCCTCACCCTCCGCCAGCTGCGGGCGACGTAGCTCACGGAGCACCTCCACCACCTCCGCACCAAGACGGTGCTCTGGCGCCAAGGTGCGCGGCCCCCCGGCGTGACCCACCGCGCCGGGTGCCCGCGTGAGAAGAAGGAAGCTGCCAAGAAGTTCACCGGCCGCAGGAAAACGCCCCCGCGCTCCGAGCGCCACCGCAACAAGACCGCGGGCCGCCTGCGGTGGCGGCGCGCGGACAACAGGGGCAGGCTCCGCATCAACAAAGGGCCCCGGTGGCCACAGCAGGCTGCCGCGCCTTCACTCCGGAGCTATGAAGCGTCATCCGGCCGGGCAAGTTCAAGCTAGACCTGCCTCCTCGCTATGACGGCACCCCCGACCCTGCGGAGTTCTTGCAGCTCTACGAACTGAGCATCGAGGCGGCCAACAGCGACGAGAAAGTCTTGGCGAACTGGTTCCCCATGGCTCTCAAGGATGGTGCACGCTCATGGCTCCTGAACCTGCCCCCGGGCTCGATCTCCTCGTGGGATGAGATGCACGACCGCTTCGTAACCAACTTCCAGGGCACTCGCGACAGCCCTCCGGCCGCGGGTGACCTGCGCCGCATCAAGCAGCAGCCGGGAGAGACCCTGTAGAAGTACATCCAGCGCTTCAACATCGTTCGCCTCAAGATCCCTAAGGTGACAGACGAGGCCATCATTTCGGCGTTTTTTCTGATGGCGTCCGCGACATCAAGATGAAGGAGGAGCTCGCTATCCACGAGGAGCTGTGCACGGCTCTGGAGCTGTTCAACATGGCGACCAAGTGCGCAAGAGCTGAGGAAGGATGCCTTTCCCTCCTCGAGCTCCCTGCTGCCGACCCAGAGGTGAGAAAGCCAAGGCCAAGGACGTGAAGTGCAAGGGGGTGGCCGTGCTCGTGGCGGAGCCTGATACAAAGCGCGGCCGGGACCATCCCGAGTCGTCCAAGAGCAGCCGACCGTTCTGCGCCTTCCACAACGTACACAGCCACAACACCAATGACTGTCAAGAGCTCAGAGCCATTCGAGATGGACGCTTCAGTCGACGCCCCGAGGGCAGCGACCGAGGCTACGGCCAAGGAGGAGGACGAGGCAGAGGATGCTGGGACGATCGCGGCCCCCGCCAGGAGTGGCGCAACCGGCCTCGCAAGGACCGCTGGCAGGACCAGCCTCGCGAGGGCGCCTGGAGGGATCAGCCTCGTGAGGACCGCCCTTAGCGCAATGCCGGTCTCCCTCCACTGCCGCCACCACCAAGGAGGAACGACGACCACCATCAAGATGAGGGGCTGGGGGCTTCCAGGAGCCGCGTGCTATCGCCTGCATCTTGGGTGGAGCTCAGGCCCCAGCATCCCAACGCATCTTCAAGTAGTTCTCTCGCGAGGTGAATGCAGCCCTTGCCAGGCTCGAGGCCACGCGCCCGCTCAGGTGGTCCAAGTGCGCCATCACCTTCATCTCGGCGGACCAGCTCAAGTGCGCGGCAACTGAGGGAGTCCTGGATTAGGGTGTCCTCGGACAGCCGGACTATATGCTTTGGCCGGACTGTTGGACTATGAAGATACAAGATTGAGGACTTCGTCCCGTGTCCGGAGGGGACTCTCCTTTGCGTGGAAGGCAAGCTTGGCAATTCAGATATGTAGATCTCCTCCCTTGTAACCGACTCTGTGTAACCCTAGCCCCCTCCAGTGTCTATATAAACAGGAGGGTTTAGTCCGTAGGACAACAACAATCATAATCATAGGCTAGCTTCTAGGGTTTAGCCTCTACGATCTCGTGGTAGATCAACTCTTCTAATACTCATATCATCCAGATCAATCAAGCAGGAAGTAGGGTATTACCTCCATCGAGAGGGCCCGAACCTGGGTAAACATTGTGTCCCCGGCCTCCTGTTACCATCCGCCTTAGACGCACAGTTCGGGACCCCCTACCAGAGATCCGCCGGTTTTGACACCGACATTGGTGCTTTCATTGAGAGTTCCACTGTGCCGTCACGATAAAGGCCGGATAGCCCCTTCGATCATCGGCAACAATGCGATCCAGGGTGAGGTTTTTCTCCCCGGACAGATCTTCGTATTCGGCGGCTTCGTACTACGGGCCAACTCGCTTGGCCATCTGGAGCAGATCGAGAGCTACGCCCCTGGCGTCGGGTCAGGTTTGGAAACTTAAACTATACTGCCGACATCCGCGGAGACTTGATCTTCGACGGATTCGAGCCCATGTCAAGTGCGCCACACAGTCATGACGAGCATGACTTAGCTCTGCCGTCGGACGGTGTTCGGGAGATCACACCTGTGGCCACTCCGGCCCTCAAGCCGGAGGAGATCGAGCCATCCGAGGATGGGTGGATGGACCCTGCCATGGAGGCCGCACACTCAGGGGCGATAGAGCCGAATACTGACTTCACCTCCTATGAGACCTGTGTTGCCGAACCCTTGGATTCGTCCCCGGCCACAGGCTCCAAACCGCCTGCGTACGTGCCTATCGAATCTGATTGGGCACCGATCATCGAGTTTTCCTTCGCGGATATCTTTCAGCACTCGCCCCTAGGTGACGTGCTAAATTCATTAAGGTCTCTCTCCTTGTCAGGAGACCCTTGGCCGAACTATGTCCGGCTTGAGTGGGAAGCGGACGACGAAGAAATTCGTTCCCCACCCACCACCCACTTAATAGCCACTGTCGAAGACTTAACCGACATGCTCAATTTCGGCTCCGAAGACATCAATGGTATGGACGACGATGCAGGAGACGAACAGGAACCACCGCCCACAGGGCGCTGGACTGCCACCTCATCATATGATATATACATGGTGGACACCCCCAAAGAAAGCGATGGCAATAAGGCAACGGAGGATAATCCCCCCGATAAGCAATCTAAGCACCGGCGTCATCAGCGCCGCTCTAAGCCCCGCCATAGCAAAAGCAGTGATACCGGCACAAGAGACAATAACGCTAGAGAGCGTGCCGAAGACGAAGACAATCCCCTCCAGCCAGGCTTCGAGCAGGAGGATGGGAAAGCTAGCCCTAAGGAACAGGCAGCAGACAGAGAATCAGAGGATGACAATTACATGCCTCTCTCCGAAAACGAGGTGAGCCTCGGCGACGAAGAATTTATCGTGCCTGAGGATCCCGTCGAGTAGGAGCGCTTCAAGCGCTGGCTTATAGCCACAGCAAAAAGCCTGAAGAAAAAGCAACAACAGCTTCAAGTTGACCAAGATCTGCTAGCGGAAAGATGGACTGAGGTCCTGGCGGCCGTGGAATACGAACTCGAGCGCCCAACCAAAAGTTACCCAAAGCATAGGTTGCTACCCCAACTCGAGGAGGAAGCATTAAAGCCTACGCTTCCAGCATATGATGCGGCTGACCGGCCACCTCGTGGCCGAGATAAAGCGACATATCAGGCCGAAGTCTAGCCCGCACCCCGTCGCCAGTTAAACAAAAATACCAAGGCCCGGGGTAACACGCAGGACTTGTGAGACGTATTGGAAAACAAAGCAGGACATAAAAGATCGATCTACGGATCACGAGGGCGCGCCCCAACGCGTGACGACCACCGTCACGCCGGATATACTAAAAGCAAATCTGGTCGGGCCGAATACAGCAGACAAGACTCGTATGAACTACATCGTGATATAGCCCGGCACAGAGGCGCCGCACACCCCCTATGCTTCACCGATGAAGTAATGGATCATGAATTCCCAGAAGGGTTTAAACCCGTAAACATTGAATCATATGATGGTACAACAAACCCTGCTGTATGGATTGAAGATTTCCTCCTCCACATCCACATGGCCCGTGGTGATGATCTACATGCCATCAAGTACCTCCCACTAAAACTCAAAGGACCGGCTCGGCATTGGCTGAATAGCCTACCAGCAAACTCCATCGGCAGTTGGGAGAATTTGGAAGATGCATTCCTTGACAACTTCCAGGGCACTTATGTGCGACCAGCGGATGCCGATGACTTGAGTCACATAACCCAACAGCCGGGGGAATCAGCCAGGAAATTCTGGACTCGGTTCCTAACTAAAAAGAACCAAATTGTCGACTGTCCGGATACCGAGGCCTTAGCGGCATTTAAGCATAACATCCGTGACGAGTGGCTCGCCCGACACCTCGGCTAAGAGAAGTCGAAGTCCATGGAAGCCCTCACGACACTCATGACCCGCTTTTGCGCGGGCGAGGACAGCTGGCTGGCTCGCAGCAAAAATACATCAAGAAATCCTGGCAATTCAGATGCCAAAGATAGCAACGGCAGACCACGTCGCAACAGACACAAGCGCCGCAACAACGGCGATAACGCCGAAGACACGGCAGTTAATGCCGGATTCAGCGGCTCTAAATCCGGTCAGCGGAAAAAGCCGTTCAAAAGAAGCAATCCAGGCCCGTCCAATCTGGACCGCATACTCGATCGCTCGTGTCAAATTCACGGCACCCCCGATAAGCCAGCCAACCACACCAACAGAGAATGCTGGGTGGTCAAACAGGCCAACAAGTTGAATGCCGAAAACAAGGAAAAGGGGCTGCATAGCGACGACGACGAGGAGCCCCGGCCGCCAAACACAGGAGGACAGAAGAAATTTCCTCCCCATGTGAAAACGGTGAACATGATATACGCAACCCATATTCCCAAGCGGGAACGGAAGCGTGCACTAAGGGACGTCTATGCGATGGAGCCATTCGCCCCAAAGTTCAACCCATGGTCTTCTTGTCCGATCACTTTCGATCGCAGGGACCATCCCACTAGTATCCGTCATGGCGGTTCTGCCGCATTGGTCCTTGACCCCATCATTGATGGATTTCACCTCACTCGAGTCCTTATGGATGGTGGCAGTAGCCTGAACCTGCTCTATCAGGATATAGTGTGCAAAATGGGTATAGACCCCTCGAGGATCAAACCCACAAAAACCACCTTTAAAGGTGTCATACCAGGTGTAGAGGCCTATTGCACGGGCTCAATCACACTGGAAGTGGTCTTCGGATCTCCGGACAACTTCTGAAGCGAGGAGTTAATCTTCGATATCGTCCCCTTCCGCAGTGGCTATCACGCACTGCTCGGACGAACCGCATTCGCCAGATTCAACGCAGTACCGCATTATGCATACCTCAAGCTCAAAATGCTAGGACCTCGCGGGGTTATAACAGTTAATGGAAACACAGAACGCTCGCTCCGTACGGAGGAGCACACCGCTGCCCTTGCAGCAGAAGTGCAAAGCAGCCTTCTGAGGCAAACCGCCAATTCGGCGAAAAAGCCACCGGAAACCTTCAAGCGAGTCCGGAGTACCCTGCAACAGGAACACCAGGAACGTTCAGAGCTCGCCTAGCAATTCGGCCTCTGTCCTAGTCCCAGTCAAGCGGCGAAATTTGCGCCGCGCGTACATAATTACGCACTCAAGATACCATCGGCATAGGCGGAGGCACGGCTACGGCACGGCCCACAATGCAGCTCGACCGCTTCAGGACCCGTATACCTTTAACATTTTCTTCCTTTCAGGCCCCTATTCTCTGAAGGCCCTCTCCGATCGTCTGATTATCGGACCCGTCACGGGAAGGAAACACCAAGGAAGCAAGAAGCTTTGACATACAAGTGAATCCCCGGGTGGTCTCTGATAACGGTCGCTATACCTGTTTTGCATACCCACACGCAGCTTGCCCTTGGATAGGACATGTCAAATAGTCCTATTTTTACTTATTGCACTACTTGTATACATACGTTTTGACGTATCACTTAAATAACAATGTACAACATTAGCTCATTATTGCATTCCTTCATCTTTTTCCCTTGTCTGCTTATTTACGACAAATTGCACCCGTACATTCTGATACGTCCAGTGTGCCAGGGGCTTCAGTGTACCCCATAACACGGCATGAAAAGTCCGAACACTTTTGATAGTGCGGCACCCCGAACTTATAGCACTATATGCATCAGCTCCGAATCATGTCTTGGGTCAATAGTTGGGTTTTCCCGGCTCCCATGTTTTGGTACCTTACGTTCCGCTATATCGGCTAAGGTAGCACTGGGAGAACTACTGCGATTGTGTCCCGGTTCTTCCGGACGAACACCTCAGTAGAGAAAGCCGAAAACTGACTGTCATGATGCGGCGAGAGCTGGTCGCTATTCGAGAGGTCTCAAATCCTTAAAGATTTTTTCCGCTTCGGGCGAAGAGTCGGCCTTGTCCGATTTAGGCATACATAGCGCCCCAAGTTCGGCCTTCCGAATACTAGGGGCTTCGCCAAAATTTAAAATTATAGACTTCTATGGCTAAGTGAGAGCGATAAAGCTTTATAGTCTGATTGCCTGGTTCGTTGTGCTGAACACCTCCTTCGAAGGACCCAAAACTGGGATAAAGAGTGATCAGGTTTATCCCGAACACCTCAGTACTAGTTACATGGGGCCAGAAGCCAACGACCCGCCAACTCTCAAATTTTATAAACGGCCGCACAGAAGGTAATATTTTAAATCAACAAGCATTATATAGCGCACATGAACTCGTTTTCATATTACAGGATCACATGAGTACATTCATTCAAATATTATATCCTTAGCACATTCCTCCGCCACAAGGCGAGCACCCTTCAGAACACTGTCATAATACTTTTTGGGGTGGCGATGCTCCTTGCCCTCCGGTGGCCCTTCCTTCACCAGCTTTTCGGCGTCCATCTTCGCCCAGTGCACTTTCGCCCGGGCAAAAGCCCTGCGCGCACCCTCAATGCAGACGGACCGCTATATGACTTCAAACCATGGGCAGGCATTCACAAGCCGCCTTATCAGGCCGAAATAGCTGCTAGGCAGGGGCTCGCCAGGCCACATCCGGACTATGAGACCCTTCATGGCCAGTTCGGCCGCCTTGTGAAGCTCGACCAATTGCTTCAACTGGTCGCTCAAGGGCATCGGATGTTCGGTCCCAGTATACTGAGACCAGAACAACTTCTCCGTCGAGCTCCCTTCCTCGGCCCGGTAGAACTCCGCGGCATCCGACACACTGCTGGGTAGATCTGCGAACGCTCCTGGAGAGCTCCGAATTCAGGTAAGTAAAAGGAAAGTTTCCTTCACATGCTTGCTTTGCATAATGAATGTCTTACCCGCCGCTATCTTCTTGACCGCCTGAATTTCCTGGAGAGCCTTTTGGACTTCGGCCTTGGCATTTTGTGCGTTCTCGATGGCCTTCGCAAGCTCGGACCCTTGCATCTTAGAGTCACGCTCCAAGGACTCGTATTTCTTGACAAACTCCTATAGCTCTTGCTGAACCTCGCTGACTCGGGCCTCTTGCTTCCCGCGCTCAGCGCGCTCCTTGGCCGCTTTGCCTTTGGCCTCGGACAGCGCCTTCTTCAGGGCCGCCACTTCGGTCGTGGCCCCTAGCAAAATTCATGACGATCCTGTGATCTAACAACCACCTTCTTTTTTCTTTATCAATAAACAGACGGGGTATCACATACCTTTGTTCTCTTCGAGCTGCCTCTTCGTAAGGCCGAGCTCTTCCTTGGACCGCTCAAGGTCCCGCTTCAGTGCGGAGACCTCCGTCATGCGAGCGGCAGTGGCCAGCTGCGAAGCCTGCTTATTCACATAGACATATTCTGACTAGACTCCTGTGATTATTATTTGATCCTCTATTCGGCCTTTCATTGCGAACACCAAACAGAGCATCAGGGGCTACTGTCTATGCTATAACATTTTCTCATAATTTGATTACTTACCTCAAAGCCTGTTAGGAGGCTGGCACAGGCTTCAGTCAGTCCGCTTTTGGCGGACCGAACCTTCTTGACCACCGCACTCATGCTAGTGCGGTGCTCTTTGTCAATGGAAGCGCCGCGAAGCGCTTCCAGCAAATTATCTGACGCCTCTGGATGGACAAAGGCCATCGGCACAGACGGCTTGCCCCCCTTTGCGAGGGGTCGCCTAACAGAATCCGGAACCACTGGAGGTTCCGGCGCAGTATTTGGCTGGGGGCTAAACTTGCAGCCCCCGGCATTAGAGCCCATGGGAGTCTTGCCCCCCATGCGCCCAACGCCTGGAATATCGCCTTGGGGCACCTCCGGAGCTATCTCCCCTTGGTTTAGCGCCCTTTGAGACAACACCTCGACGTCGTCCGTAGGGCAGGGGGAGGAGGCGGTCGGGAGTGAATCACTGTTCATCTTCGACTGGCCCAAAGACCCATCCGAAGAGGATACGTTAATATGGGCTCTGGATGGACTGCATGATCATGTTTGGCATGATAAGAAGCAATAAAACAAACCATACCAGGACTATTATGGTGTCCGGATACTTACGACTTCGCCAGGGGCTTGTCCCTGGGTAGCCACTCCTCGTCGCTGAAAGCGGCTGTTGTGGAGCAGTCCGGAAGGAGGGTCCTTCCCTTCTTGGACCCTTCGGCCTCCCCAGATGGGGTGGCCTTCCTTTTCTTGTCTCCCTCGGCTGGAGGGGGGAGAACTTTCCTCTTCCTCCTCCTCGTTTTCGTGGGAGGAGGGTGCCTCGGTGTTATCGGATGATGGGTCCAATACAACCTTGCGCCGGAGACCTTTCCTGGTCCCCGCGGCCTTTTTCTTGGCCTTCTTCTCTGGAGCCTCATAAGGCGCCGGAACTAGCATCTCCGTTAAGAGAGCCCTTGCTGGATCTTCGGGCAGTGGGGCCGGACAATCGATCCGCTCTGCTGTCTCTACCCAGTCCTGTTAAAATGGCATGGAGGCTCAGATCCTTCACATGATTATACTGGGGAAAGGAACATCTTATAAGATATAAGGAGCTTACCGGATTGGCAGGGCGCTTGGCGCCGAGTCTGCGATCCTTGGTAAGGGGAGGAGGCACCTCGGCGGACTTGAACAACACCTTCCAGATGTCTTGGTGCATCGTGTCGAAGAGCTCTCGCAGCATCTGGTGCTTGGCCGGGTCGAACTCCCACATATTGAATGCCTGTCTTTGACACTGGAGGATCCGGCGGAAGATCATGACCTGGACCACATTGACAAGCTTGATTTTCTTGCTTATCATGTTTTTAACACAGTTCTGGAGTCCGGTCAGCTCCACGATGAACCCCAGGATAGGACCTTCTCTTTCCAGGAGGTGAGCCGCATGGGGATGCCGGATCGAAATTCGGGGGCCGCCACCCAGTTGGTGTCGCGCGGCTCGGTGATGTAGAACCACCCCGATTGCCACCCCTTCACGGTCTCCACATAGGAGCCTTTGAGCCAGGTGACGTTGGGCATTTTGCCCACCATAGCGCCTCCGCAGTCCACTTGCTGGCCGACCACCACCTTCGGTTTCATGTTGAAGGTCTTTAGCCACAGGCCAAAGTGGGACTTGATGCGGAGGAAGGCCTCGCACAAGACGATAAACACCGAGATGTTAAGGATGAAATTAGGGGCCAGATCATGGAAGTCCAGCCCGTAGTAGAACATGAGCCCGCGAACAAATGGGTGGAGGGGAAATCCCAGCCCACGGACGAAGTGGGTAAGGAATACAACCCTTTCGTGGGGTTCTGGGGTAGGGACGATCTGCCCCGCATCTGGGAGCCGGTGCGCGATGTCTGCGGCCAGGTATCTGGCTTCCCGGAGCTTCGTAATGTTCTCCTCCGTAATGGAGGAGACCATCCACTTGCTTCCCGCTCCAGACATGTTTGGAGTGGTTTTGCGGAGAAAATGCGAACTTGGGCGCTGGAGCTCGAGTGCGCAAGAATGGATGGGCAGGGAAGAAGAAGGCGTGGGTGAAAAAGAGGTGTCCTTGTCCTTTTATAAGGGCAGTAGAAACTGTGCGCCTCCCCACTTGCCTGGTAAACTCGCTTATTCCCCAAGCGCCGCGATTGATGGCGCGGTTGGGTTACCCACACCCATATTGATGAGAATCCCGTGATAAGGGGACACGATCTCTGCTTCGACAAGACGTGCCAGGAAAACCGCCTCGCAATATGTGCAGTAGCTGGTTGAGAAAATCGCTTCGAATAATGACCGGGCCATGGCGTGATGTCACGCTACAAAATTTGTCAGCAGATTACATTTGTGGAATATTGTACTCTCTACGATGGTATGTGGAGTTTGTTTTGCAGAGCCGGACACAATCCTTGTGTTCAAAATCTTCTATGGAGTATTCGGAGGAGGAACCCGCCTTGCAATGCCGAAGACAATCTGCGCGCCGGACTCATCGTCATTCAAGCCTGGTTCAGGGGCTACTGAGGGAGTCTTGGATTAGGGGGTCCTCGGACAGCCGGACTATATGCTTTGGCTGGACTGTTGGACTATGAGATACAAGATTGAAGACTTCGTCCCGTGTCCGGATGGGACTCTCCTTTGCGTGGAAGGCAAGCTTGGCAATTCGGATATGTAGATCTCCTCCCTTGTAACCGACTCTATGTAACCCTAGCCCCCTCCGGTGTCTATATAAACCGGAGGGTTTAGTCCGTAGGACAACAACAATCATAATCATAGGCTAGCTTCTAGGGTTTAGCCTCTACGATCTCGTGGTAGATCAACTCTTGTAATACTCATATCATCAAGATCAATCAAGCAGGAAGTAGGGTATTACCTCCATCGAGAGGGCCCAAACCTGGGTAAACATTGTGTACCCCGCCTCCTGTTACCATCCGCCTTAGACGCACAGTTCGGGACCCCCTACCCGAGATCCGCCGGTTTTGACACCGACAGCGACCGCAGGCACCCTCCCGATGCTATGCTCACTCGTCACCAGCAACGTCCAAGTCACCAAGACCCTCATCGACGGCAGCGCGGGGCTTAATGTCTTGTCCGTTGAAACATTCGACAGCCTCCAAGTGCCATACGACCAGCTACAGCCCACCAAGCCCTTCTCAGGAGTGACCGACGGCTACACCGCCCCGATAGGGCAGGTCCGCCTCCCTGTCACCTTCGGACAGCGCGACAACTACCGCACCGAGCTCATCGACTTCAACGTCGCCCACATCCGTCTGCCATACAACGCCATCCTCGGATATCCTGCATTAGCCAATTCATGGCAGTGACCCACCACGGCTACAACATCCTCAAGATGCCTGGAAGTGGCGGGATCATCACAGTCCCCTACGAAGAAAGAGATGCGGTGTGCTCCCTCGAGCGCGCCTTCCAAGCCGCAGCAATCGAAGACCCTGACAGCAAGGGCACGTACCCTCCTGAGGCCATCCCCAAGAAGAAAAAGCAGCTACTCCGTATAGGGCCTCAGGGGAGCGGCACCTCTCGCGGTGCCACATCAGGATCGGCACCCGCACCTGGGGCGCCTCCCTCCCCCGCATAGTAGGGCTCGGGGGCTCTCTTCTGGAGGGCCTCAGACCTAGCCAACATCACGAGGGAGGCGCTCGGGCACCACGTGGAGGCGTGCTTTGCGGCACGTTTCCCTCAGGAGGACAACGGGCAAGGAGCGCCTGGCGCTCAGGAGTTCATCGCCAAGACCACTCAGGAGATACAGGACGCCAGAGCCATGCGCGGCGACCGCCGCCCACCTAGCGCAGCTCCCCATCCAGGCGAGGATGGCAGGCTGCGCGTCTGCGTCGACATCCCAGGGCTCAACAGGGCCGCATCTCAGGAGCACTTCTGGCCTTCGCGCATTGGGCGTTGTGAGGGCCCACCTCACAGCTATGTTCGCATGCCATTCGGCCTGCCGAGCATGGCAGCCGCCTTCCAACGCAACCTGCCGAGCGTCCTGGCGACCCAGGAGGCCAGGCATCATGCGGTCCTGGCGGAGATGGAGACGGTCCTCAAGGAACCGCCTGAGCCCCCAGAGCCTCCCGAGGCTCAGGACCCTGGCGGCTCATGAGGGGCGGCCCCTTCGCCGTGCATCTTCAGCTAGCCCGACATCCCTTCGACAACGGAACCAGGTGACATTTTCCAAGCTTATTTAGCTGGGAGCGCCCCTGGGCTGCATCATTCCCAGGCCGCGTGGGCCTGTCCCTGCGGCATGTATCCTTTTTACGTCTTTAGCTTACTCTGCTGGGGACGCCCCTCGGGCTGCATCATCCCCAGGCCGCTCGGGTCCGTCCCGGTGGCATGTATCGTTCTTGCATTTATCTAAGCCAGTTTGCCCCTTGCATAAGTTATCTATGGTTATGACTTGCTTGATTGTCGCCCATCGTGACCGCCCGCATAGCCAATCTGCCCCACGCTCATCCTGCAACAGGAGCTACTCACACTGGCACGACGCTTTTGCACGGGTCCGTCCCTGCAACGCTGGCAAATCTGAGCGGTCGAGCTCTGACTAGCGGCACGCCCGCGCATGTCACCTCACCGGGCCCTCAGTGCCTTTATCTTCTTGCGGAACGACCAGTGGCAGACCGGCAATCATAGTGGCAATTTGTGTCCTTCCATGCGCTAACCTGCAGGAACCTCCTGAGGACGACAACAGGCGGTATCGCGGGCTCCCTCTTTTCCTATGCAATTCGTTTGCGCGTTAAAAGGGGGGCTCCTGAGCATCGCGACTCAGGAGCTCTTACTGGCTCTCCAGCCCTCACCCCTTGGCCTTGACCACGGCATCGCGACCTGGCATACCAGCGGCGGATGAGCTCGCTCGAGAGTCGGGACATGAGGACGTAGAGCACATGGAAGAGAGGGAGGCTCGCACGGGCCTAACCTAGCTGCACTACAGCCATCGACGCACGGGTCCGGCGCAGCACAAGGAATCGACTCCGAACTGCCAAGATAAGTTTCGCGCCCAGGTCGACCAAGTGCTACAACATAGGGTTCTCACTTGTTGCAGCCCTGTTACGGCAACGTCGCCTCCCTTTCCTACCTCTAGGTAACTGCTTGCGCGCTAAAGGGGACCTCTTGAGCATCACGCCTCAGGAGCTCTTACTGGACCTCGGGCCGCTCACCTCCTGGCCTTGACCACAGCATCACGACCTGGCATACCAGCGACGGCTGCAGCCTGCCTGGGGACCGGGACCTGTCGGCGTAGAGCACCAAGTCACTGCGAAGTTGGAAAGGGGAGACCGAGCCGAAGCAGGACATGCGGTCGCAATATTTCATAATAAGGACGATATAACAAAAGGCGTTACAGAACCTTTACATGCCCCCCACGGGGTCTGTCTCGATTCCTCGCAGGGATCAAAAGAAGGAAGTTTCTAGGAGCCCTATCTACACGCACCAGCGCCGCCGACGCCATCATCAACAGTGGGACATGGGAGGCCGACGCCAACCCCATCCAGATCAGCGACAACGACGGCTGGACGCTCCGGCCTTGTTCCGGGCACGGCGAGAGCTCGGGGGCAGGTAGCTGTCGTTGCTCATCTCCGGAGTCTCGTAGGGCTCAGGAGAGTCGTTGAACTCCCAAGCGCCGCCGCTACTGCTGGAGGAGCTGCTGGCGAGGCTAGCGGCAGGCCCGGCGTTGACCGCGGTGCCGTCCTGACGACCCCCTCCAGGGCAGCACTCCAGGCGGCCTCGTCTGTGACACCCCAAGACCAACGCTCCAGATGCCGCCCAGTTATTTCGTTGCTACCGCGTGTTTTATTTGTTTGTTGCATTTCATCATCGCATCATTCGCATTGCATCGGCACTCTGTTGCCGTCATGTTTTCAAAACTTGCATTCGCTGTCGTTGCACATTCCTCCTTGTTTGCCATGCCGTCGACCCGTGGGAACCCGGTTACCGGGATCACCCCACCATCTCTCGCATGTTCCGCACATCCGCACACTTCCTTTTGCACCGGTATATCCATGAGCTACCGGAACCGATATGTTGCCGTGGCATCATTTTCGGATTCGTCGCCGTGACACCCTTTCTTTCCGCCACGATGACAAATGCCTCGTATCTTGCTCAAGTCAACATTTTCATAAAATTTGCTTAAAACTTGCATATGTCATCCGCATCATGATAACAACATTTAAAATGTTTAAAATTGTGTTTGCATTAAATTGCTAAAGGACATGAGGTTTTACCAGAATTGTTGTTTGTTGTTCCGGCCTCATTTAAACTTGACTAGTAGTTTTCATATGCTTCACCCCTTGCCATGTTTAATAACATTTAATATTGTTGGGTACATAAACGAGACAGAACTAAATAATTGATGTGGTGTTTCGTCAATATGCAACTCGTTGCATATTGAGCTCCACTTAATTTGTAGTACTGTTTGTGCACTTTGCCATGCTTTTAAACAGGACATGCATCATACTTGATTGTGCATCATGCCATGTTCATGTGATGGTTGTTTACCATGTTATTTGCTTCTTTCCGGTTGTGCTTCTTCTCGGTAGTTCCGGTTATGTTGCGCTTGTGAGGATCCATTCGACTATGTTGGCTCGTCTTCTTCGTGGACTCGTTCTTCTTCCTAGCGGGATTTCAGGCAAGATGACCATTACCCTCGATATCACTTCTATCTTTGCTTGCTAGTTGTTTGTTCTATCGCTATGTCGCGCTACCTACCACTTGTTTATCATGCCTCCCATATTGCCATGTCGAGCCTCTAACCCACCTTCCTAGCAAACCGTTGTTTGGCTATGTTACCGCTTTTGCTCAGCCCCTCTTATAGCGTTGTTAGTTGCAGGTGAAGTTGAATATTGCTCCATGTTGGAACATGATTATGTTGGGATATCACAATATCTCTTATTTAATTAATGCATCTATATACTTGGTAAAGGGTGGAAGGCTCGGCCTTATGCCTGGTGTTTTGTTCCACTCTTGCCGCCTTAGTTTCCGTCATACCGGTGTTATGTTCCTTGATTTTGTGTTCCTTATGCGGTTGGGGATTTATGGGACCCCCTTGACAGTTCGCTTTGAATAAAACTCCTCCAGCAAGGGCCAACCTTGGTTTTACCATTTTCCTACCTACCACCTATACCTTTCCCTTGGGTTCTGCAGACTCAAGGGTCATCTTTATTTTAAACCCCCCCGGGCCAGTGCTCCTCTGAGTGTTGGTCCGAAATGGGCAGCCTGCGGGGCCACCTCGAGCCAACTTGAGGGCTCGTTTTACTCGTAGCTTGACCTATTCGATGTGCCCTGAGAACGAGATACGTGCGACTCCTGTCGGGATTTCTCGGCACATCGGGCGGCTTAGCTGGTCTTGTTTTACCATTGTCGAAAAGTCTTGTAACCGGGATTTCGAGACTGATCGGGTCTTTCTCGGAGAAGGAATATCCTTCGTTGACCGTGAGAGCTTCTGATGGGCTAAGTTGGGACACCTCTGCAGGGTATAAACTTTCGAAAGCCGTGCCCGCGGTTAATGTCCGGTTGTTGAGAACTTGACACTTGACTTAATTAAAAAGCATCAACCGCGTGTGTAGCCATGATGGTCTCTTTTCGGCGGAGTCCGGGAAGTGAACACGGTTTGTGTTATGGTTGTACGTAAGTAGTTTCAGCATCACTTCTTGATCACTTCTAGCTTCACGACCGTTCCGTAGCTTCTCATCTTACTCTTATTTGCGTATGTTAGCCACCATATTTGTTTATCGCTTGCTGCAGCTCTACCTCACTACCTTGTCCTACCCATAAGCTTAAATAGTCTTGATCTCGCCGGTGTGAGATTGCTGAGTCCTCATGACTCACAGATACTTCCAAACAATTGCAGGTGCCGATGATACCAGTGCAGGTGATGCTACCGAACTCAAGTGGGAGTTCGACGAGGATCTTGGTCGTTACTATGTGTCTTTTCCGGATGATCAGTAGTGGTGCCTAGTTGGGACGATCGGGGATCTAGCAGTTGGGTTATGTTCTTTTTCATTTGGATTTGATCGTAGTCGGTCTATGTGTGTATTTTGGATGATGTATGTTTTATTTAAGTATTTTGTGAAGTGGCGATTGTAAGCCAACCCTCTTTATCCCTTTTTTGTTCATTACATGGGATTGTGTGAAGATGACCCTTCTTGCGACAAAACCACAATGCGGTTATGCCTCTAAGTCATGCCTCGACACGTGAGAGATATAGCCGCATCGTGGGCGTTACAAGTTGGTAATCAGAGCCATCCCCGACTTAGGAGCCCCGTGCTTGATCGAATCGCTGACCTTGTTGAGTCTAGAACAAAAATGTTTTGAGTCTTAGGATTATATATGTCGGAGAGTAGGATTCTTTTTACTTCTCAGTCCCTTGATCGCTCTGGTGAGGTCTCCTGACGTAGATGTTTTGACTCTCCTCTCCTCAAATTTCACTAAAAAAATTTAGGATCACGCGGGTATCTTGGGATCGTTCTGATATTCTTGTGACGAGAACATTGTTCTTGGTGCCTCCTGACATTTAGGGGTTGTGGCAGTGTCCTGGGGAGTTGAGCTCCGAGGTGTTGTCGTCACAATTTTATCGTTGCAGTTCTGCAATACCTGAGTTTTCACCAACAACGAAAATCTCTTTTATGCAGCCAGTGGTGAGATAACCTCGACGCCACCCAGTACTCGGGCGGGAGTTCGGGAGTATTGCCATAGCTTGTATAACGGATGCTTTTCGAAGGTTGAGGTACACGATTTCCGGAGTTTTCTAGGTTATGTATTGACGGATGGATACAGCTGGATGTAGGGATTGTTTAGTTGGGTGAGATATATTGCTTCCCCTGTATCCCCAACACCAGATTGCATAACCAGAAAGTTTCGGGAGTTTATAAGTGGGAATTCAAGTAGCTTCTAGAATATCTTTCCGATAGATGCATGATATGGGATTGGGTAAATCTCTATCATATGTATTTGTTCCAGCTTTTTTTCCAAGCCAAATCATTCGTTTTGCTTTTGAGTTGTGGTATTCCAGTTGCTTCAATGTCAAGTGTTGATTCCATACTTTTTCCAAGTGGTGTTCTCATATTTCTATGGGAGTGCTAATCCTTCGATCATCGAGGTTATCATGTTAATTCTTTTCCAACCGTCGTGCTTCTCTTCAAGTCGATCCGATCATTTCAACATTCGCAAGATCACCTCTCAGTTTTCCCAACGTTGTTCATTTCATCCGTCCCCAAGTTGCCTTTGTTTTCCCGCCCTCCCACCCTTTTCTTCAAGGACTCAGATTTCTTAATCAAGTATCCTTGTATTAATGGGAAGTCTCTCCATTTTTTTCCGTCAATGTTCTTATCCGGTGATTCTCAGGAAGATACTAACGGAGCTTCAAGTTTATTATTCTTCGTTCTTTTTCTTCTCTGGTGGATTCATTTCAAGCTTTGTTGAACATATCCTTTTTCCTCGTTTCAAATGTTTTCCCATACCGGTGCACCTCATAATCTTTCACTTCTTGTTATTCATTTGTTCCGGAGTGCTTAAGATTATCTCAGAAGATTCAAGTTTCTATCCTTAATCCTTTCTACCTATTTCGAGGTTGTCACCTCATTCAAGACGTTCAAATCAACCGGTGCATTCTCTCTGTTGGGTTCTACGGTAGGGTGCGTCGACTGCAAATTAAAAATTCCTACGCGCAGAACAACCAAGAACATGCTACGGGAGATGGATCACAGTTCGTTACCACTAGACGCGCAGTGCCGTGCAGCGAAAGAAGAGTTGGGGGCAGCGCGTTCGCGTGGATCGTCTCCTCCTCATCCGACTCCCTCAAACAGCCGGTCGTCGGATCCCTCGTACAGGTTCGCCGGAGCAGCGCAGGTGCACCGCCTCTAACGGTATCCGCGCGTGCAGGAGAAACGTCGTGCGGCGGACTGCTAGGTCCGATCACACAACCGGCGGCGAGTGGAGGTGTCTATTCTCAACACATGCAAACCCTAGTGACAGCGCCGAAGCGATCAACCACATGAGTGTGCGGCACCTCCACTTTTTATAGGCGTCCGTCGCGGGCTCAACTCTTGGGCCTCGCACGGACCCTAAAGCCCATAAGTCTACTCGGCCACAATCCGAATACAGCTCGGATCACATCCGACCAGTGTCCTCGAATTCGACCTCGTAGGTTCCTTCCCTTAAGCGCGCGACCCCTTAGGTTCAAGCCAGCTTGGTCGCAATTCGGATCACCTCCGAACTGCACGGTTGGTAGCGGCCTCTAGCAAGGCATGCCGAACACCAAGCAGGCTAGGAAGCTGGTTAGGCAAACCTGTACATCACACTTCCATTCCTTTTGCCACATGATATATGTTGTCGGGCTCAAGGCGAGTCTGTCATCCTTGTGCTAGCCCGACCTCTTTCTCGTTCCAGTGATGCTGACCACTATCCGGATTATCTCATAATCCTTGTCGCATGGTCATGCTTATCCTGGTCGGATCACACGAGGGGCCCAAGGTATATCTCTCCTGGTCGGAGGGGCAAATCCCATCTTGCTCGATCATGTCTCGCAGCATGGGTCTGGACAAGCCCGAAACCTACCTTTGTAACTACCCAGTCACGGAGTAGCGTTTGGTCGTCCCAAAGCAGGTCTGTCACCATCCCGAGTACATGCATCAGCTCAGGTCTTAGGACATAGAACGTATGTTGCACTAGAGACTCACAGATGACATATCGCTGCGTCTCATAGTTGGGTCTGTCCGACTCAGACCTTATCTTGACTCGGATCCGACTACGTCGAATTCGACCAGATCCTTCCAAGTCCATATTATCCGATTAGCATCCAATGCTCCATGGCTAGTGAGACCAAGCCATCGACCGTGTCATATGCTAGTCTAGTTGGCTGTGCGTCCACACAGCCCTTTCGACTAGGGACCTTTTAGGACAGTCATCATACAATTTATAGTCCCACAAACAAGTCACGTACTTGCTGATACACATCATTGATAATGTCCAAGGACTATCTTTATTCATAAACACATAGGAAATATCATCATACATGATTGCCTCTAGGGCATATCTCCAACACTCTCTTCCTAAGTAATTGTTCAACGGTGTTTTCTTTTTAGTGGGCCCTAACCAACAGGTCTTTTCCCAGGATCTTACCCGACTCTTCTAATTTATCTGGAGCAATTCCCAAATTCTTTTCGAAGTTTGACATAAGAATGATTTCTCATCAGTCAAATGTATCGTCCAAGTTTGCTTTCATATTCTTTTCATCATTGGTTCATCCTTTCTATTCTTCATTCCGGAGTGCCTCAACAATTCATGGTGGTTCTCATCATCATTCTCAACATTTGAAGACCGAAGAAGGATTTCTCCTAAATCTTGGTCCGTTCTCTCTCATAATTGTTTTCGATTGTGAGAATTCTTTTCACCCATCCTACGCATTTCAGGGGTTGCTTTCCTTTCTCGATCATCCGAAGGACTTCATTTCAAAACATTTCTCCATTATCATCTTTCAGCTTCATTTCCACAATTCGTCTCAATTCATGCCTCTTCGTTCGTCTCCATATGCTTCCGGTGCACCATTCAGGTATTCACTAGTCTGACTGTTATCTCTTCATTCACTTGTATCTAAAATCTATCAAGTATCTTCGTTCGGTTTCTAATTCTTCCTGGTGTTTCTTTATCTTTTCTTCGTTCATTTTCAATTCTTACGGTGGTTCGTTCGAGATTCCTCTTCCTTTGTTACCGTATCAATTCATTCGTTCTTCCCAAATCCTACCGGTGGTTCGCTGAAGACCTTCCCAAGTTGAGTAATAACTCTCTTCAATCCTTTTTCAATGAGTATAAGTAGTATGCCAAATCCGTTGCTTGTCATCAATTTAAATTGATGAAGGATACGCATAATGTAATTCTTATTCTTGTTTCTTCCAAGTGTTTAATCCCTTCCTTCGGAGTTTGTTCATGATGAGGTAATTCTCGGTTCTAGTGTTTAATCTTTTCCTTTTACGGAGTTCCAAGATTTCTCGGTTATATCATCGCGAAGCACCATCTAAATCATCGCAAGGCTTCACCTTGTGTTTCAGCTTCTCTTTCTTTTTATCATCCTTTTATTACCGGAGTTCTTCATGGAGGCTCTACATGGGGGTTCGTCAAGGATTCCTTTCATTCTTCAATTGTTCTTCAAGATTTCTCTCGAAGTTATGATCCACCAAGCTATACTCAAAATTAAATAGGGTGCTCAACACATGTTTGTTTTGAGGAGTTCAAGTATTCTTCATCTTGCATTCCGAAGTGCAATTCTTTCTACCTTATCTCTTGAGATGGTGTTATGTCACTCTTGGCAATTTCTCCTCGTGTTTCATGATTCACAAGTTGTCAGGAATGTGATATTTAAATCCATCATTTTTCTCTTCGTTCAAGAGATCTTTTCAACCAATCAATCCTTTTGTTGGAGTTATATTGGGTTATATTTCACCTAAAGCTTTCCCTAAGGATTGTTGCTATTTATGGTCCTTATAAATGACCCAAGTTCTTCATTTATCTTCCCGGTGAAATAAGTTTCTCGTCTACTTGCTGATATCAATCCAATCTATTGTTTCTGTAGTGGAAGAATTTTGCCTCAATTTTGAGAAGTTTTCCAACAACTCCGTTATAACCTTCTTGGGAGGGTGCTTTCCAAGCTCAATTGTGGAAGAAGCTGGCATTTTCTTCTCCATTCTTTTATTCCAATGATCTATCTTCTACTCTTTCTCCCGGAGGCATTGTGATGTTGCTCTTCTCACTCATCATCTCGAATTGTGAGGATCGTGTTCTTCTTGTGCTTATCCATCTAACCGGAGTGTTGTGTTCTCTAATTAAGTTCTTTCCATCTTATCAAGTCTTGCATCTCTTTTCTGAAGGAAATATGCCCTAGAGGCAATAATAAAGTTATTATTTATTTCCTTATATCATGATAAATGTTTATTATTCATGCTAGAATTGTATTAACCGGAAACATGATACATGTGTGAATACATAGACAAACGGAGTGTCACTAGTATGCCTCTACTTGACTAGCTCGTTGATCAAAGATGGTTATGTTTCCTAGCCATAGACATGAGTTGTCATTTGATTAACGGGATCACATCATTAGGAGAATGATGTGATTGACTTGACCCATTCCGTTAGCTTAGCACTTGATCGTTTAGTATGTTTTTATTGCTTTCTTCATGACTTATACATGTTCCTATGACTATGAGATTATGCAACTCCCGTTTACCGGAGGAACACTTTGTGTGCTACTAAACATCACAACGTAACTGGGTGATTATAAAGGTACTCTACAAGAGTCTCCAAAGGTACTTGTTGGGTTGGCGTATTTTGAGATTAGGATTTGTCACTCCGATTGTCAGAGAGGTATCTCTGGGCCCACTCGGTAATGCACATCACTATAAGCCTTGCAAGCATTGTAACTAATGAGTTAGTTGCGGGATGATGCGTTCCGGAACGAGTAAAGAGACTTGCCGGTAACGAGATTGAACTAGGTATTGAGATACCGAGGATCGAATCTCGGGCAAGTAACATACTGATGACAAAGGGAACAACGTATGTTCTTATGTGGTTTGACCGATAAAGATCTTCGTACAATATGTAGGAGCCAATATGAGCATCCAGGTTCCGCTATTGGTTATTGACCGGAGATGTGTCTCGGTCATGTCTACATAGTTCTCGAACCTGTAGGGTCCGCACGCTTAACGTTCGGTGACGATTTGTATTATGAGTTATGTGATTTGATGTACCGAAGGTAGTTCGGAGTCCCGGATGAGATCGGGGACATGACGAGGAGTCTCGAAATGGTCGAGACATAAAGATCGATATATTGGACGACTATATTCGGACATCGGAAAGGGTCCAAGTGATTCGGGTATTTTTCGGAGTACTGAAGAGTTACGGGAATTCGTATTGGGCCTTAATGGGCCATACGGGAAAGGAGAGAAAGGCCTCAAAAGGTGGCCACACCCCTCCCCATGGTCTGGTCTGAATTGGACTAGGGGGCGCTCCCTTCCTTCCTTCTCCTTTTCCCTTCCCTTTTTCCTATTCCATGTGGGAGGAGGAATCCTACTAGGACTAGGGAGTCCTAGTAGGACTCCACACTTCTGGCGCGCCCTAGGGGCTGGCCGGCCTCCCCTCCTCCATCCTTTATATACGGGGGCAGGGGGCACCTCTAGACACAACAACTGATCTCTTGATCTCTTAGCCGTGTGCGGTGCCCCCCTCCACCATAGACCACCTCGATCATATCGTAGCGGTGCTTAGGAGAAGCCCTGCGTCGGTAGCAACATCATCACCGTCATCATGCCGTCGTGCTAACGGAACTCTCCCGTGAAGCTCTGCTGGATCGGAGTTCGCGGGACGTCATCGAGCTGAACGTGTGCTGAACTCGGAGTTGTCGTACGTTCGGTACTTGGATCGGTTGGATCATGAAGACGTACGACTACATCAACCGCGTTGTGCTAACGCTTCCGCTTTCGGTCTACGAGGGTACGTGGACAACACTCTCCCCTCTCATTGCTATTCATCACCATGATCCTGTGTGTGCGTAGGAATTTTTTTGAAATTACTACGTTCCCCAACAGTGGTATCAGAGCCTGGTTTTATGCGTAGATGTTATATGCATGAGTAGAACACAAGTAAGTTGTGGGCGATACAAGTCATACTGCTTACCAGCATGTCACACTTTGGTTCGGCGGTATTGTTGGATGAAGCGGCCAGGACCGACATTACGCATACGCTTACGCGAGACTGGTTCTACCGACGTGCTTTGCACACAGTTGGCTGGCGGGTGTCAGTTTCTCCAACTTTAGTTGAACCGAGTGTGGCTACGCCCGGTCCTTGAGAAGGTTAAAACAGCACTAATTTGACGAACTATCATTGTGGTTTTGATGCGTAGGTAAGAACGGGTCTTGGTCAGCCCATAGCAGTCACGTAAAACTTGCAACAACAAAGTAGAGGACGTCTAACTTGTTTTTGCAGGGCATGTTGTGATGTGATATGGTCAAGACGTGATGAGATATAAGTTGTTGTATGAGATGATCATGTTTTGTTGAAGTTATCGGCAACTTGCAGGAGCCTTATGGTTGTCTCCTTGTTGCATAAGATGCAAGCGCCAAATAATTACTTTATTTTATCGCTATGCGATAGCAATAGTTGCAAGAGCAATAGTTGGCGAGACGAACATGTGATGACACATTGATATAGATCAAGATGATGGAGATCATGGTGTCATGCCGGTGACGATGGAGATCATGACGATGCTTTGGAGATGGAGATCAAAGGCACAAGATGATGATGGCCATATCATGTCACATATTTTGATTGCATGTGATGTTTATCTTTTATGCATCTTATTTTGCTCAGATCGATGGTAGTATTATAAGATGATCTCTCACTAAATTTCAAGGTATAAGTGTTCTCCCTGAGTATGCACCGTTGCGAAAGTTCTTCGTGCTGAGACACCACGTGATGATCGGGTGTGATAAGCTCTACGTTCAAATACAACGGGTGCAAGACAGTTTTGCACACGCAGAATACTCAGGTCAAACTTGACGAGCCTAGCATATGCAGATATGGCCTCGGAACACTGGAGACCGAAAGGTCGAGCGTGAATCATATAGTAGATATGATTAACATAGTGATGTTCACCATTGAAAACTACTCCATCTCACGTGATGATCGGACATGGTTTAGTTAATTTGGATCACGTGATCACTTAGATGATTAGAGGGATGTCTATCTAAGTGGGAGTTCTTAAGTAATATGATTAATTGAACTTTAATTTATCATGAACTTAGTCCTGATAGTATTTTGCAAATAATGTTGTAGATCAATAGCTCGCGTTGTTGCTTCCCTATGTTTTATATGTGTTCCTAGAGAAAACTAAGTTGAAAGATGATAGTAGCAATGATGTGGACTGGGTCCATGATCTGAGGTTTATCCTCATTGCTGCACAGAAGAATTATGTCCTTGATGCACCGCTAGGTGACAGACCTATTGCAGGAGCAGATGCAGACGTTATAAATGTTTTGACAAAAGCTCGATATGATGACTACTTCATAGTTTAGTGCACCATGCTTTACGATTTAGAATCGGGACTTCAAAGACGTTTTGAACATCATGGACCATATGAGATGTTCCAGGAGTTGAAGTTAATATTTCAAGCAAATACCCGAGTTGAGAGATATGAAGTCTCCAACAAGTTCTATAGCTAAAAGATGGAGGAGAATAGCTCAAGCAGTGAGCATGCGCTCAGATTGTCTGGGTACTGCAATCGCTTGAATCAAGTGGGAGTTCATCCTCCAGATAAGATAGTGATTGACAAAATTCTCTAGTCACCATCACCAAGTTAGTAGAACTTCGTGATGAACTATAGTATGCAAGGGATGATGAAAACGATTCTCGAGCTTTTCATGATGATGAAATCAATGAAGGTAGAAATCAAGAAAAAGCATCAAGTGTTGATGATTAACAAGACCACTAGTTTCAAGAAAAAGGGCAAAGGGAAAGAAAGGGAACTTCATGTAGAATGGCAAGCAAGTTGTCACTTCCGTGAAGAAGCCCAAAGCTAGACTAAAGCCTGAAACTGAGTGCTTCTACTGCAAAGGAAATGGTCACTGGAAGCGGAAATGCCCTGAATATTTGGTGAATAAGAAGGATGGCAAAGTGAACAAGGGTATATTTGATATACAGGTTATTGATGTGTACCTTACTAGTGTTTATAGTAGCCCTGGGTATTTGATACTTGTTTAGTTGCTAAGAATTAGTAACTCGAAACAAGAGTTATAGAATAAACAGAGACTAATTGAGGGTGAAGTGACGGTGTGTGTTGGAAGTGGTTCCAAGATTGATATGATCATCATCGCACACTCCCTATACTTTCGGGATTAGTGTTGAAATAAATGTTATTTGGTGTTTGCGTTGAGCATGAATATGATTTGATCATGTTTATTGCAATACGGTTATTCATTTAAATTAGAGAATAATTGTTGTTCTGTTTACATGAATAAAACCTTCTATGGTCATACACCCAATGAAAATGGTTTGTTGGATCTCGATCGTAGTGATACACATATTCATAATATTGAAGCCAAAAGATGCAAAGTTAATAATGATAGTGCAACTTATTTGTGGCACTGCCGTTTAGGCCATATTGGTGTAAAGCGCATGAAGAAACTCCATGCTGATGGGATTTTGGAATCACTTGATGCTTGCGAACCATGCCTTATGGGCAAGATGACTAAGACTCTATTCTCCGAAACAATGGAGCGAGCAACTGACTTATTGGAAATAATACATATTGATGTATGCAATCCGATGAGTGTTGAGGCTCGCGGCGGGTATCGTTATTTTCACACCTTCACAGATGATATGAGCAGATATGGATATATCTACTTGATGAAACATAAATCTGAAACATTTGAAAAGTTCAAATAATTTCAGAGTGAAGTGGAAAATCATCGTAGCAAGAAAATAAAGTTTCTATGATCTGATCGTGGAAGAGAATATTTGAGTTATGAGTTTGGTATTCATTTGAAACAATGCGGAATAGTTTCGCAACTCACGCCACCTGGAACACCACAGCATAATGGTGTGTCCGAACGTCGTAATCGCACTTTACTAGATATGGCGCGATCTATGATGTCTCTTACTGATTTACCGCTATCGTTTTGGGGTTATGCATTAGAGACAGCTGCATTCACGTTAAAAAGGGCACCATATAAATCCGTTGAGACAACACCATATGAACTGTGGTTTAGCAAGAAACCTAAGCCGTCGTTTCTTAAAGTTTGGGGCGGCGATGCTTATGTGAAAAAGTTTCAAACTGATAAGCTCGAACCTAAATCGGAGAAGTGCATCTTCATAGGATACCCAAACGAATTGTTGGGTACACCTTCTATCACAGATCCGAAGGCAAATTCGTTGCTGAGAATGGATCCTTTCTAGAGAAGGAGTTTCTCTCGAAAGAAGTGAGTGGGAGGAAAGTAGAACTTGATGAGGTAATTGTACCTTCTCTCGAATTGAAAAGTACCTCATCACTGAAATCAGTTCCAGTGATGCCTACACGAATTAGTGAGGAAGTTAATGATGATGATCATGAAACTTCAGATCAAGTTACTACCGAACCTCGTAGGTCAACCAGAGTAAGATCCGCACCAGATTGGTACGGTAATCCTGTTCTGGAGGTCATGTTACTAGACCATGACGAACCTACGAACTATGAGGAAGCGATGATGAGCCCAGATTCCGCGAAATGGTTTGAGGCCATGAAATCTGAGATGGGATTCATGTATGAGAACAAAGTATGGACTTTGATTGACTTGCCCGATGATTGGTGAGCCATTGAGATTAAATGGATCTTCAAGAGGAAGACGGACGCTGATAGTAGTGTTACTATCTACAAAGCTAGAATTGTCGCAAAAAGGTTTTCGACAAGTTCAAGGTGTTGACTACGATGAGAGTTTCTCTCTCGTATCTATGCTTAAGTCTGTCCGAATCATGTTAGCAATTGCCGCATTTTATGAAATCTGGCAAATGGATAAACAAAACTGCATTCCTTAATGGATTTATTAAAGAAGAGTTGTATATGATTCAACAAGAAGGTTTTGTCAATCCTAAAGGTGCTAACAAAATATGCAAGCTCCAGCAATCCATCTATGGACTGGTGCAAGCATCTCGGAGTTGGAATATACGCTTTGATAAATTGATCAAAGCATATAGTTTTATACAGACTTGCGGTGAAGCCTGTATTTACAAGAAAGTGAGTGGGAGCACTACAACATTTCTGATAAGTATATGTGAATGACATATTGTTGATCGAAAATAATGTAGAATTATTCTGCAAAGCATAAAGGAGTGTTTGAAAGGACTTTTTTAAATAAAGACCTCGGTAAAGCTGCTTACATATTGAGCATCAAGATCTATAGAGATAGATCAAGACGCTTGATAAGTTTTTTCAATGAGTACATACCTTGACAAGATTTTGAAGTAGTTCAAAATGGAACAGTCAAAGAAAGAGTTCTTGTCTGTGTTACAAGGTATGAAATTGAGTAAGACTCAAAGCCCGACCACGGCAGAAGATAGAAAGAGAATGAAAGTCATTCCCTATGCCTTAGCCATAGGTTCTATAAAGTATGCCATGCTGTGTACCAGATCTATTGTATATCCTACACTGAGTTTGGCAAGGGAGTACAATAGTGATCTAGGAGTAGATCACTGGACAGCGGTCAAAATTATCCTTAGTGGAATAAGGATATGTTTCTCGATTATGGAGGTGACAAAAGGTTCGTCGTAAAGAGTTACATCGATGCAAGCTTTGACACTGATCCAGATGACTCTAAGTCTCAATCTGGATACATATTGAAAGTGGGAGCAATTAGCTAAAGTAGCTCCGCGCAGAGCATTGTAGACATAGAAATTTGCAAAATACAAACGGATCTGAATTTTGGCAGACCCGTTGACTAAACTTCTCTCATAAGCAAAACATGATCACACCTTAGTACTCTTTGGGTGTTAATCACATAGCGATGTGAACTAGATTATTGACTCTAGTAAACCCTTTGGGTGTTGGTCACATGATGATGTGAACTATGGGTGTTAATCACATGGTGATGTGAACTATTGATGTTAAATCACATGGCGATGTGCTCTAGATTATTGACTCTAGTGCAAGTGGGAGACTGAATGAAATATGCCCTAGAGGCAATAATAAAGTTATTATTTATTTCCTTATATCATGATAAATGTTTATTATTCATGCTAGAAATGTATTAACCGGTAACATGATACATGTGTGAATACATAGACAAACAGAGTGTCACTAGTATGCCTCTACTTGACTAGCTCGTTGATCAAAGATGGTTATGTTTCCTAGCCATAGACATGAGTTGTCATTTGATTAATGGGATCACATCATTAGGAGAATGATGTGATTGACTTGACCCATTTCGGTTAGCTTAGCACTTGTCGTTTTAGTATGTTGATATTGCTTTCTTCATGACTTATACATGTTCTATGACTATGAGATTATGCAACTCCCGTTTACCGGAGGAACACTTTGTGTGCTACCAAACGTCACAACGTAACTGGGTGATTATAAAGGTACTCTACAGGAGTCTCCAAAGGTACTTGTTGGGTTGGCGTATTTCGAGATTAGGATTTGTCACTCCAATTGTCGGAGAGGTATCTCTGGGCCCACTCGGTAATGCACATCACTATAAGCCTTGCAAGCATTGTAACTAATGAGTTAGTTGCGGGATGATGCGTTACGGAACGAGTAAAGAGACTTGCCGGTAACGAGATTGAACTAGGTATTGAGATACCCACGATCGAATCTCGGGCAAGTAACATACTGATGACAAAGGGAACAACATATGTTGTTATGTGGTTTGACCGATAAAGATCTTCGTAGAATATGTAGGAGCCAATATGAGCATCCATGTTCCGCTATTGGTTATTGACTGGAGATGTGTCTCGGTCATGTCTACATAGTTCTCGAACCTGTACGGTCCGCACGCTTAACGTTCGGTGACGATTTGTATTATGAGTTATGTGATTTTGGTGTACCGAAGGTAGTTCGGAGTCCCGGATGAGATCAGGGACATGACGAGGAGTCTCGAAATGGTCGAGACGTAAAGATCGATATATTGGACGACTATATTCGGACATCGGAAAGGTTCCAAGTGATTCGGGTATTTTTTGGAGTACCGGAGAGTTACGGTAATTCTTATTGGGCCTTAATGGGCCATACGGGAAAGGAGAGAAAGGCCTCAAAAGGTGGCCGCACCCCTCCCCATGGTCTGGTCCGAATTGGACTAGGGAGGGGGTGCCCCCTTCCTTCCTTCTCCTTTTCCCTTCCCTTTTTCCTATTCCATGTGGGAGGAGGAATCCTACTAGGACTAGGGAGTCCTAGTAGGACTCCACACTTCTGGCGCGCCCCAGGGGCTGGCCGGCCTCCCCTCCTCCATCCTTTATATACGGGGGCTGGGGGGCACCTCTAGACACGACAATTGATCTCTTGATCTCTTAGCCGTGTGCGGTGCCCCCCTCCACCATATACCACCTCGATCATATCGTAGCGGTTCTTAGGAGAAGCCCTGCGTCGGTAGCAACATCATCACAGTAATCACGCCGTCATGCTGACGGAACTCTCCCGTGAAGCTCTGCTGTATCGGAGTTCGCGGGACGTCATCGAGCTGAACGTGTGCTGAACTCGGAGGTGCCGTACGTTCGGTACTTGGATCGGTCGGATCGTGAAGACGTACGACTACATCAACCGCGTTGTGCTAACGCTTCCGCTTTCGGTCTACGAGGGTACGTGGACAACACTCTCCCCTCTCATTTCTATGCATCACCATGATCATGTGTGTGCGTAGGAATTTTTGGGAAATTACTACGTTCCCCAACATTTTCAGTCGGAGTGCTGCCCAAATTAGATCATTCTTATTCCTTCCCTATCTTGTTTTAGCCGGAGTTGTTTCAATATCTATTTTGTCACTTAACCTCTTGGTTCTCATCGTATTGCTTGTTCCTCTTTCTAATAGAGTGTTTTCAACTTTGTTCATCTCCGATGTATTCTTTCCTCGAAATTGTTTAACCTCTCAAGGGTCATTGGTTTCACTAGTTTGTCGGAGAAGCAACTTGTTTTACCTCTTCCTCTTCCGCTTCTCTCCGGTGCCATCCTTAGATCTTGGGGCGAGATCTCTTGTAAGTGGAGGAGTGTTGTGACACCCCAAGACCGACGCTCCAGATGCCGCCCAGTTATTTCGTTGCTGCCGCGTGTTTTATTTGTTTGTTGCATTTCATCATCGCATCATTCGCATTGCATCGGCACTCCGTTGTCGTCATGTTTTCAAAACTTGCATTCACTGTCGTTGCACGTTCCTCTTTGTTTGCCATGCCGTCGACCGGTGGGAACCCGGTTACCGGGATCACCCCACCATCTCCCGCATGTTCCGCACATCTGCACACTTCCTTTTGCACCGGTATATCCATGAGCTACCGGAACCGATATGTTGCCGTGGCATCATTTTCGGATTCGTCGCCGTGACACCCTTTCTTTCCGCCACGATGACAAATGCCTCGTATCTTGCTCAAGTCAACATTTTCATAAAAATTGCTTAAAACTTGCATATGTCATCCGCATCATGATAACAACATTTAAAATGTTTTAAATTGTGTTTGCATTAAATTGCGAAAGGACATGAGGTTTTACCAGAATTGTTGTTTGTTGTTCCGGCCTCATTTAAACTTGACTAGATAGGTAGTTTTCATATGCTTCACCCCTTGCCATGTTTAATAACATTTAATATTGTTGGGTACATAAATGAGAGAGAACTAAATAATTGATGTGGTGTTTCATCAATATCCAACTCGTTGCATATTGAGCTCCACTTAATTTGTAGTATTGTTTGTGCACTTTGCCATGCTTTTAAACCGGACATGCATCATACTTGATTGTGCATCATGCCATGTTCATGTGATGGTTGTTTACCATGTTATTTGCTTCTTTCCGGTTGTGCTTCTTCTCGATAGTTCTGGTTATGTTGCGCTTGTGAGGATCCGTTCGACTACATTGGCTCGTCTTCTTCGTGGACTCGTTCTTCTTCCTAGCGGGATTTCAGGCAAGATGACCATTACCCTCGATATCACTTCTATCTTTGCTTGCTAGTTGTTCGTTCTATCGCTATGTCGCGCTACCTACACCTTGTTTATCATGCCTCCCATATTGCCATGTCGAGCCTCTAACCCACCTTCCTAGCAAACAGTTGTTTGGCTATGTTACCGCTTTTGCTCAGCCCCTCTTATAGCGTTGTTAGTTGCAGGTGAAGTTGAATATTGCTCCATGTTGGAACATGTTTATGTTGGGATATCACAATATCTCTTATTTAATTAATGCATCTATATACTTGGTAAAGGGTGGAAGGCTCGGCCTTATGCCTGGTGTTTTGTTCCACTCTTGCCGCCTTAGTTTCCGTCATACCGGTGTTATGTTGCTTGATTTTGCGTTCCTTACGCAGTTGGGGATTTATGGGACCCCCTTGACAGTTCGCTTTGAATAAAACACCTCCAGCAAGACCCAACCTTGGTTTTACCATTTTCCTACCTACAACCTATACCTTTCCCTTGCGTTCTGCAGACTCAAGGGTCATCTTTATTTTAAGCCTCCCCCGAGCCAGTGCTCCTCTGAGTGTTGGTCCGAAACGGGCAGCCTCCAGGGCCACCTCGGGGCAACTTGCGGGCTGGTTTAACTCATAGCTTGACCTATCCGGTGTGCCCTGAGAACGAGATACGTGTGACTCCTATCGGGATTTGTCAGCACATCGGGCGGCTTTGCTGGTCTTGTTTTACCATTGTCGAAAAGTCTTGTAACCGGGATTCCGAGACTGATCAGGTCTTTCTCGGAGAAGGAATATCCTTCGTTGACTGTGAGAGCTTGTGATGGGCTAAGTTGGGACACTCCTGCATGGTATAAACTTTCGAAAGCCGTCCCGCGGTTATGTGGCAGATGGGAATTTGTTAATGTCCGGTTGTAGAGAACTTGACACTTGACTTAATTAAAAAGCATCAACCGCATGTGTAGCCGTGATGGTCTCTTTTCGGCGGAGTCCGGGAAGTGAACACGGTTTGTGTTCTGGTTGTACGTAAGTAGTTTCATCATCACTTCTTGATCACGTCTAGCTTCACGACCGTTCCGTAGCTTCTCATCTTACTCTTATTTGCGTATAGCCACCATATTTGTTTATCGCTTGCTGCAGCTCCACCTCACTACCTTGTACTACCCATAAGCTTAAATAGTCTTGATCTCACGGATGTGAGATTGTTGAGTCCTCGTGACTCATAGATACTTCCAAACAATTGCAGGTGCCGATGATACCAGTGCAGGTGATGCTACCGAACTCAAGTGGGAGTTCGACGAGGATCTTGGTCGTTACTATGTGTCTTTTCCGGATGATCAGTAGTGGTGCCCAGTTGGGACGATCGGGGATCTAGCAGTTGGGTTATCTTCTTTTTCATTTGGATTTGACCGTAGTCGGTCTATGTGTGTATTTTGGATGATGTATGATTTATTTAAGTATCGTGTGAAGTGGCGATTGTAAGCCAACCATCTTTATCCCTTTCTTGTTCATTACATGGGATTGTGTGAAGATGACCCTTCTTGCGACAAAACCACAATGCGGTTATGCCTCTAAGTCTTGCCTCGACACGTGAGAGATATAGCCGCATCATGGGCGTTACATCGTCAAAGACCTTGAAGAACATGGTGGGGGCGCCATCATACTCAAAATGGATGGCGAGGGCGCCTTCCGTGCTGCAGACTCGAGCAACCTCGCCCCAACCGCGGGTCATGAAGATCTTGCCTGGGGAGACGACTTCAACCTCCGCTCCAGTCGCCGGGGCGTCGTAGTCGGCATGCTGCAGCCAGAGCTCGAGGGGGCCCCTCGGCGGCATCTCGGTGGAGAAGAATTGCGGAAAGCGAATCCAAGTGCGCGGAGGCATCACCGCCCACATCAGGAGTTCGCGCGAGGAGTCCGCGGCGTGGGCTCCTGGGGTGACGACGTGCGTCACCGCTGCGCGGAGACCGCGGCCACGGCGTGGGCAGCGCAGCTCGCCGCCCCTCCCTCCGGAGCCCTCGGCTTGGGCGTGCAGAGGCAGCGGATACCCGGGAGGAGGCCGCTCACACCAAGGCCTCGACACCTTCGGCCTCACGACTACGTCGCGGCTATGGGCCAGCCTCTTCTTCGGCGGGAGCGGCCCCGGCTCGTCGCGGGGGGTTTTTCCCTTCTCTGCGGCCGAGAACCTCCGTATCGGCGCCATGAGTGTCGCTGCTAGCAACAAAGCAAGGGAGAAGAAGCGAGCGGAGCAGGAAGAGATGAGCGACGGGGGCTCCGCCCCCCTCCTCATTTAAAGCGGGAGAAGGCCAACTGGTGATCCCCACGATCACAGGTAATGATGATTTTTCTCTGCATGCAGAAGCGACTCATCAAGTCGGGCAGTTGCCGAGGCAGCGTGGGGATGCGGAGACGCCCATGTCCCATCAATCGCCACGCTTCAACCGAGGCCACAGGCTGTTGGGGCCCGCGGCGCTCTGCACTTGCCCCTTGGCTTCGCCTCGAATCCAAGTCCGAGCGCGCCTTGGGCCCGAGGGCTACTGTCGGCGTCCTGGGAACGGGGGTCCCAGACTTGCCTGCCTGCGGCCCCACGGTGTGGCTCCACCAGCGGCCCTGTACGGGCCATCTTCATCAGCCAACACTCAAGACCCTCGCGAGGGGCCAAGCCTCGCGAGGTGGACGACGCAAGACCTCCTCGGGGGCTGCCTCACCAGGCTGGCTCGCGAGGGGCAGAGAGATCAAGGCGAGGGGCACCTCGCGAGGTTTCTATGACGCAAGCCATGACGACCAAGGCCAGGCGGGCGCCAGGCAGGCGCCAGAGCATGCAGCATACTCATTTCCTCTTTGGTGCTAAAGGGGCAAGCGCAGGCGAGGAGTCCCGAGGCATCAGGCAAAGGTTTCCATATCGGTGCAACGAGACCAAGACCAGCAGGACGGCAGGAAGGAGGTCACCGTGGAGCCTAAGATGGCGTCGCCACCAGAGCCTTTGGCAGGCGAAGACCACCTTTAGTCAGGATAACTTGTACTAGTTGTCTCCCTTCAAATTTGGCCGTTGTTGGATCCCTTCCCGCCTACATTTCGGAAGAGGATCAGGGCCTCTATAAATAGGACTAGCCACCACAGTAGGAGGCAACTGATCTGGAGCCATTCAGATAATCCTCATCCACACAAGCTCACCAAGCACAAGAGCACCTCTCCTCAGGAGGCTGTTCTTCCCTTGTAACTGTTCATCCTTAGCCCAAGAGGCAATCCACCACACAACACTGGAGTAGGGTATCACACCACATCGATGGCCCGAACCAGTATAAACCTTGTGTCTCTTGTTATGTGAGTTCGACAAGCTGAGCTTTGAGATCACGGTGAGGGCGTGAGATAGAGGGGGGAGAGATCTTCGTGCGCACCCCAGTGTTCGAACCTCAAGGGTTTTGCCAGAACCCGAAATCCGACACCGGCAGGCCGCTTGGCGGCCTCCTCGGCGGCGGTCTTGGCGGCCTCCTCGGCGGCAATCTTGTCGGCCTCGGCCACGGCGTCCTTGGCGACCTCCTCGATGACGGTGTCAATATCCTCCCGGTCCGCCGAGGAAGGGTCTAGATACCCAGAAGGGGAATGAGACGGAGCCAAGGTCAAGGTTCAAAAAGAAGAAGAAAGAATAGGGATGAGAAGCAAACGACTTACCCACACCAGGCTGGGAAGAAGTGCCGCCCTCCTCTCCAGCATTCGTTGCCGGGGCAGAACCACCGGCACCCAAGCTCACCCCCTCCTCCTCCATATGTGTGGGCTCGGTGGTGGATGCCCTTGCCGGGGACGCCCCTCTGGGTGGCATAGTCGAGGGGGGCGGCGTGTTGGGAGTGGCCCTCGGTGGCTCCTCCTGTTGTCGTTCTCCTCCTACAAACCCGGCAAGGACAGCATCAAGAATTCACACCCCAATGTTCATCAGTGAAGGAGTGAGTGATGAGCTCACGCTGGGGGCTGAAGCGGGGGCTGCGTCGGGGGCTGTTGCCCGGGCTGCTCTCCACCAACACTGGCATACACGAAGTACCCGCCGGGGCTTGTCGCCCGTCAAGGCCTTGGCCCTCTTCAACACCCTCTGGGCTAGCGTCTCCATGTCCCTGTGAAGACCACACTAAATCAAAGGAGGATAACGTGGGCGGAAGGTCAGAAGATGGCGAGGGGCGAAATACTTACTTGTTCTCCACCTCCCCCTCCACTGGCTTCCTCTTCCTCTTCGGGATAAAAGATCTGAGGTCGAATTCGGCCTCCAGGGTGCTGTCCGAGGGAGAGGGAGAAGGGGATGGGGTCCGGTGCCGCTTGGACGAGGAGGCGGCAGTCGCCGTCTTCTTCGCCACCGCGGCCTTCACCGCTTTCTTCGCTGCCACGGCCTTCATCGCCCTCGTCTGGTGCACGAGCTGCTCCTGAGCCGGTTGCCGCTACGCGGTCCTGCCGGGCCGGACCGGCTCGCCGGAGCTGGCACGTCGCAGGACGCGTTTCTTCCCCGTGTACGGAGGGTCGTCCGCTTCGGCCTCCTCTTCGGGCGACTCGTCGCCCGCGTCTTCAATAAGGGGGGCCCCGGCGCCGGCGCCGCTGACCTCCCCGGCAGACTCCTCCCACTGGGCGAGCTCCTTCTCCTCCGCGGCCACGTCGGCCTTGTCCACCACGGCGCCGACGCTGCCGGCCTCCTTGGCAAGCGCTGCCTCCACCGCCCTGGCGGCGATATAGTCCAGCTCCTCCTTGGTGGTGTCGCGGATGAGCACCGGCTCATTGCGGACATAGCTCTCCGACAAGTTGTCAAAAAAATCATGCACCTTCTCTACTGGCGGCTCGACCCAGGCCGGGGCGAGGCCATGCGCGTTGATGTCCGGCATCATGGCAATGATAGCAGACCGGCGAGAGTTGTTGCTCAGCGGGACCACTCCCACCGGCAACCCAAATAGGGGCCCCTTGACGGCCTTGCCGGACTTCGCAGCCCTGTCGGTCCTCTCAGCCCAGCCGTCGTCGCCCACATTGAGTTGGAAGAGCCTCTGGCAAAAATGGGCATGCCCCAGCACCGTGAAGTTATGCTTCAGGCCAGGGCGGAGCCTCATGACGTCGGCCGCATTCCTGAAGTCCCAGGCCGGCCTCCCCTTGTTGTGCTGCGGGGCGATTCGGCGACGGATGAAATCCGCCCCAATCATCTCGAGGGTGAGCCCGGCCGTGGTGAGGCGATGGATCCTGGTGGTGGCGACCGAGAGCTTCTTGTCGTTGGCATCGAGGTCGCTCCAGTCCCTGCGGCGGGTCGGCGGGCTCTGACGAACTCGACAGAACTCCTGCGGATCCTCCTCCTTGATCAAGAGCCACCGGCCCCGCCACTCATCCCACCTCTCCTTCTGGGCACCCTCCGGGTACGTGCCCTTGTCCTGGGTCCTCGGGATCCAGGTGATGCACCCAGAAATGGAATCCCGTAGCTGGATGCGAGGATAAAAGTAATGGCGGGAGAGCGCCATGCTGGGGAGCACTCCGGCAAAGCCCTCACAAAGATGGGCGAAGAGGGCCATGCACGCCACGGCATTCGGCGTAAAGTCGAGGAGGTGAAAGCCATAGGTGTGCATGATGTCGTTGAAGAAGTCACAGAAGAGGGGCAAAGCCCGCAAGAAAAGTAATTGACGAAGAAGGGATGCCGATTTGGGCCGGCCTTGGCAAAATCGGTAGGGATGATGTGCGTGGCAAGGTGCCCCGTCGTCTTCCTCCCCCACAGGGGCTTGAAGTAATCCCTGAGGTGGACCGTGTCGACCGTCGAAGGGAAGTAGGCGTGCTGCGTTCGAAGCACCGCCAGCTCGCTCTCCGGCGCCTCCTTCTCCCTGGCATCCTTGGCCGCTCCCTTGCCCTTGCTGGTTTTGGGTGCCATGCTGGCTGGAAGAGGGTGAAGAATCAAGAGCAATGGGGGCGCGGTGGCGGCAAGCAGAGGTGAGAGCTTCGAATCTTTCGCCTGAGGAAGAAGAGGGGAACGGCGGTTCTCAGATTAGAAAAGGCGCAGAGGGGGTAAATGAGTAGCGCGCCTGCGGTTTTTCCTTTTTATGGGGAAGGCGCAGGCCGCCTCTTTACCACGATGTGACGCACGCGTGCAGCAACTGCCCCACGCACGACCCCCACGTCACGCATTCAACGTGGGTCGTGGGGAAGCGCAACGAGTGAGGGAGTTACTTCAGTAAAAACTCTGCCTCGCATGCTCACGCACCGTTCTGGGCCTGGCGCAATAACGCCCCGCGCTTATATGTGGCCCAGGCCCGGGGGCTCCTGTCGGCGTACAAAAGTAGGGTCCTTTTTGCACCCCTTTACTTGTGCGCGGGCAGTCGCAGCCACGCACCCGCAGCCGCACTTGGCGGGACAGAAGAGGAAGCCAAGACACAAGACCACCAGAGTCGTGCTCAAGACCAGAAGCATGAAGAGCAGAGGGGTGAGGTGAAACTCCCCTGGCAAGGCCCTTGCCGGGGCGGCCTTCACAGCCCCGGCAAGAGCCTTGCCGGGGCAACTCACCCAACACCAACGAGGCTGCCACCGTTGAGTCTAAGCGTTCCGACGCCATCAACCACATTGGAACCAAGGCTTGGCAGGTGCCTCCATGGTGGCATGTAGATCTTTGTGAAGACAAAAGGCCTACAGGGCCTAGGTAGGAACCAGAGGACAAGACGATAGCGGGGCTCCTTGCCGAGGATGCCCACGAGGCCCCGGCAAGGCTCCTGCCGAAGATACCCACGAAGCACCGGCAAGACTCTTGCCGAGGGCACCCACAAGGCCCCGGCAAGACCCTTGCCGGGAATATCAGCAAGACCGCGGCAAGGCCTTTTAGCCCCGTCGCCGCCCCAGCTCAGCGGCCGACCCACCAACTAAGCAGGTACCCACGTGGCAGTACGTGGCTCCTAAGCCAACTAGTCAAGCACCTCCGTGGTGGCATGCAGATCTTCGTGAAGACCCTGCCACCACACCAGCTCAGCAGCCTGCCAGCCTACATGGCGCTCCATGCCTCGTTGGCCTGGACGCGTGTCAGAGCAAGGCGAAGCGGCGACGGACGGGACGGGCCTCGTTGCCGTCCCCGATAAAGTAAGAGGACACCTAAGTAGCGCATTTAATGCGTTTTGTCCTACAGTGCCAGAGATAAACTCGACTACTGTACAACTTCCCACCTCCTGTGTGCCACTGTGGCATCCCCTTTGACTATAAAAGGAGGCCCGCGGTGTACTTGGAAAGGATTCAGACTTTTTGGACCCTGCACGCTTTTTAGCTAGTCCAACAACACCAGATAAACACAAGCCAGCAGGAGTAGGGTATTACGCATCACTTGCGGCCTGAACCTAGATAAATCTCCCGTGTTGATCTCTTCAACCCGCTCTTTCCACAGCCCCGCGCCCGCCGACCATAGAAGGGATTCCCCGCGATCCCATAGGTGTCGTTTTCACCGACAGTTTGAACTTGTAGATTAGTGTACCAGATAAGTTACTAATAAGACAAAAACAAACAAAGTAGGTTTCACGTTTATACATAACTTATTTTGGTGAACTACTGTAATACATTAGCATGTATGGTAGTGCCAACTACATAATAAAATCACTTTCGGAACATATGTACCATGCAGCATGCCTACTGTATTGTCTATTTCCTTACATTCGTTGACATCTAAGGATAAAGAGACATGGTTTAAAGTAGGATGAACATATTATGACATCATTCATATCATGGGCAAACAGATATAAAACAAACAAGCTATTGTATCATTGTGTGCGCACGTGAACATCACAACTAGATTACAGATCAAGACCAAAAGAATATCATTCATCTCTTTTAAACCATGTAAGGTGAAATGATACATTAAGACAACTGTGTATAAAAGTGAACAGAGTAACTAACATTGGCTGCAAACCAAGCAGTTAAATGAACACATCACAGACCAATCAGTTCAAAGGCAGGAGGAGTAAGGACTTACAACAGCGGCCTGAACTGGTGTGCTTATGCCCTTCATCTTGTTGGTGTGGCAATCCTTGAAGATTTGCACTGCATTTGGTTCAGGTTCTTTTTGGTCCGCATGGATTTTCCTCTGTATTTGGAACAAGTCAATATAGATACGATAATATGGCACAGGAAAAAGAAGGAACTAGCAGCATATTTGCAAGAGCCTCGCGGTGTGCAATATAGCTACAAGATCCTGTTGTCTGTTGGAATTTCACTTTAGAATGGTTGGTCTTGTTCTTCAAACAGTTAGCCTAGAAGAAGATACACTTGTAAGGCACATACATAAATACAAGTTCAATATGTGGTCTGGTCAAATACATATACCCTACCTGATACTTTGGATCAGACCAGTGTTTAACAAGGGCTATCTAGTCTTCATCTGTAATATATTCCACTAGAGATGTTTGGGCGATTTCATTGTTAGCCTTGCCTTCAAAGTGAGATTTTCTAAGGTGGTACCGATACTGTCGCAGAGCGGACTGAAAAAAACATGAGTGCATGCTTATTTAGTTGCATCATCTTTCGGATCCAACTTGAACCTCTTCTGTTGAAAAAAGAATGTGAGCCTTTTTAGGAGGAAGCTAGAAAGTATGGCACAGAGCAAGACAATATTACAAATTGCGATGAATAACATTACTTACGGATAAATGGTCAAGGAAGGTGTTAAACTGGGTATTGTCTTCCCCATTCCTGTACGGGATCCACGTTGGGAGTATACGTGCATGACACCTAACGGCAATGGCTGCCTCTGATACTAACTTGGCTAAATCTGTAGCATCACGTGGCCTTTTTAAACCCGCCTCAAAATGGATCTTCATTCTTTCTCTGTTAGATTTTGTTAATATGTCAAGCATTATCCCTGATGTCTGTTTTCACTTGTGTCGTGGTGCTAGTTCAACAAAGAATATGGAAAGTGTTAGTGCACATTAAACTGTGAGAATACATATAAAGGAGCATGCAACTGCAACTTGACTCGGTCAGGTACCGTCTTGGTGTTGATGCTCATGAGGTTCATCAGATCTTGCTAAGTCCTGTTGTGTCAGCAGTGCTTCGAAAGTAGTGTTAGGTGTGAAGGCAGCTTGGGAACTGGCCAGTTCTGGAGCAAACAAACGAGTAACTCGTTGAGATGCTGGTACAGTTGAAGCGGATGCCGCAGCTGGTGGAGCAGGTGATACTGTGTTTGTGGATTTAGCCGGTGGACTTGGACCTTCTACTACACTATAAGTACCAGCAGAATCTCGAGGACAGATCCTTTTCCGTTTCACCCGACGAGTAACACCATTCCCTACTATATTCTTTTCCTTGATCTTTTTTAACTTTGCCATGTCAAGCCGTACCCACAACACAAAAGAATAAAATCGCTCTTCAGAACTTGTTGATGCATGATACATACAAGCAATACTTTGATGTAAGACAACCGTATGAGGATGGAATATGTAAGAAAAACAGGACGGCGTGACATATTCACAGCTACAATGTGTAAAATAAGTAGAAGGATTTTCAAGAAAATAGAAGTAATGCAAGCTAGACACCATATGAAAGATGCAACCAATATCACTCTGCCTAGTTAAAAGTGTCTTGTCATAAGTGGCATTTCAGAAAATTAGAAGCAGTACAACGTAGAAATCAATGCAAGATGCAACCACTATCAAACTGCCATGTTAAAAGCGTCCAATCATGAGTGACTGATGCGGGATAGACAACAGTAGTACTTCGATGTAAGAACATGGTATGATTGATAGATGCAGTGTATTCTAGACACAGAAAGGCATGTCATATGCACATGTATAACGTATAACCTCGGCATGTGCAATTTAATCAAAATAGAAGAAATACAGGCTAGACAACATATGCAACATGAAACCAATTATCACACTGTCAACTTAGAGCAAGCACCTGCGATGGTGGAGTACGGGAGATGAACTCATCATGTATACTTGGGACTTCAACTTCATTAGCAGTAGCAGTGGCAAATCTAGAGAGTCTCTGTTTGCGTCGGTCTGGAGGACCACCAACATCCCCTAACTTACTCTTTTCCTTCCTATTTTCTAATATTGCCTTATGAAGTCAAAACCAAAAGAAGATGAATAAAATTAGCTCTGCATAACTGGTTGATGCATGATACAGACGAACACTACTTTGATGTAAGGCAAGCGTAGGATAGGAGGATGGAATATATACAAAAAAAGACAGCATTGCATATTCAGACGTACGATAGGAGGACGGAATATGTATGAAAAACAGTAAGCAGAAGGCATTACAACAAAATTAGAAGAAATGAAAGCTAGGCACCATATGAACATGCAACCAATATCACTCTATCAGGTAAAAAGTGTCTCGTCGTAAAACAGTAACAAGCTAGAAGACAATGCAAGATGCAACATACATCACACTCCCAAGTTAAATGTGTCTTATGGGTAAGTGATCGTTGCAGGTATAAGTTGTAAGCTACATAGATGCAATTCAACAAAATCAGAAGCAACACAAACTAGACATCATACGGAACACGCAACCACATATAACAGTTCCAAGTTAGAGCAAGCACCTGTGATGGTGGAGTAGGGGAGATGTGCTCATCATCTACACGTATGTTCTAGAAACAGGAACAGGTGTCATATTCACAGGCATTATGTGTAAAGTAAGCAGATGCAATTCAACAAAGTTAGAAGCAATGCAAGCTAGACATCATACGCAATATGCAACCACATATAATAATGCCAAGTTAGAGCAAGCACCTGTGATGGTGGAGTAGGGGAGATGTGCTCATCATCTACACAACTACATTGACTGTCCAACCTTCTATTGTCTTGCGAATCTTGTTGGTAGGATGGCGGAGTAGAATCTGTAGAGACCCTCTGTTTGAGTTGCTCCAAAGGACCACCATCATCCACTGCCGGACTAATTTCTTCAGTTGTATTGATTTTGCATTGTGAAGTCAAATCGATATAAAAAGGAATAAAATTCGCTCTTCAGAACTCATTCATGCATGATACTGACGAACACTACTCGGATGAAAGGCAAACACATGATACGAGGATGGAATATGTATGAAAAATAGGACGGCGTGACATATTCACACCTATGATGTGGTAACTAAGCAGAAGGCATTTCAACAAATTAGAAGCACTGCAAGCTAGACACCATATGAAAGGTTCAACCAATATCACTATGTCAAGTTCAAACTGTCTGGCGTTTCAACAAACTAGAAGCAGTACATGCTAGAAATCATATGCAAGACACAACCAATATCGCAGTGGCGACTTAAAGGTGCCTTATCATAAGTGACTGATGCGGGATAAGCAAGAACAGTAGTATGATGTAAGAACATGGTGTGATCAGATATAGTATGTTCTAGAAACAGGAACACGTGTCATATTCACAGGCATTATGTGTAAAGTAAGCAGATGCAATTCAACAAAGTTAGAAGCAATACAAGCTAGACATCATACGCAACATACAACCACATATAATAGTGCCAAGTTAGAGCAAGCACCTGTGATGATGGAGTAGGGGAGATGTGCTCATCATCTACACAGCTACGTTGACTCTCTAGCCTTGCGTTGTCTTGTGAATCTTGTTGGGAGGATGGTGGAGTAGAATCTGTAGAGACCCTCCATTTTAGTTGCTCGGAAGGACCACCATCATCCAATGCCTTACCAATTTCCTTCCGCTTTATTGATTTTGCATTGTGAGGTCAAATCGACAAGAAGAAGAAATAAAATTCGCTCTTCAGAACTCATTCATGCATGATACTGACGAACACTACTCTGATGAAAGGCAAGGTCATGATATGAGGATGGAATATGTACGAAAAACTGGACGGCTTGACATATTCACACCTATGATGTGGTAACTAAGCAGAAGGCACTTCAACAAATTAGAAGCACTGCAAGCTAGACACCATATGAAAGGTGCAACCAATATCACTCTGCCAAGCTAGGCAAATGGCAAACAATGTAATGCGAGGGATAAGAGTTTGTGGTGGGTACTTGGTATGTCTTGACTTGAGTGTAGATCTCCCCGGCAACGGCGCCAGAAATCCTTCTTGCTACCTCTTGAGCATGTGTTGGTTTTCCCTTGAAGAGGAAAGGGTGATGCAGCAAAGTAGCATAACTATTTCCCTCAGTTTTTGAGAACCAAGGTATCAATCCAGTAGGAGACTACACGGAAATCACCTAGTACCTGCACAAACAATCAAGAACCTTGCAACCAACACGATAAAGGGGTAGTCAATCCCTTCACGGCCACTTGCAAAAGTGAGATCTGATAAAGATAATAAGATAAATATTTTTGGTATTTTTGTTGGATAGATTGAAAAGTAAAGATTGCAAAATAAACGGCGACAGAAATAGCTAGTTGACGGGAAACTAATATGATGTAAAGTAGACCCGTGGGTCATAGGTTTCACTAGTGGCTTCTCTCAAGATAGCATATATTATGGTGGGTGAACAAATTACTGCCGAGCAATTGATAGAAAAGCGCATAGTTATGAGAATATCTAGGCATGATCATGAATATAGGCATCACATCCGTGTCAAGTAGACCGAAACAATTCTGCATCTACTACTATTACTCCACACATCGACCGCTATCCAGCATGCATCTAGAGTATTAAGTTCATAAGAACATAGTAACGCATTAGGCAAGATGACATGATGGAGAGGGATAAACTCATGCAATATGATATAAACCCCATCTTTTTATCCTCGATGGCAACAATACAATACGTGTCGGTTCCCTTTCTGTCACTGGGATCGAGCAACGCAAGATTGAACCCAAAGCTAAGCACTTCTCCCATTGTAGGAAAGATCAATCTAGTAGGCCAAACTAAACAGATAATTCGAAGAGACTTGCAAAGATATTAGATCATGCATATAAGAATTCAGAGAAGAATGAAATATTGTTCATAGATAATCTTGATCATAAATTCACAATTCGTCGGATCTCGGCAAACACACTGCAAAAAGTATTACATCGAATAGATCTCCAAGAATATCGAGGAGAACTTTGTATTGAGAACCAAAGAGAGAGAAGAAGCCATCTAGCTAATAACTATGGACCCGAAGGTCTGTGGTAAACTACTCACACATCAACGGAGAGGCTATGGTGTTGATGTAGAAGCCCTCCATGATCGAATCCCCCTCTGGCAGATCGCCGGAAAAGGCCCCAAGATGGGATCTCACGGGTACACAAGGTTGTGGTGGTGGAAAAGTGGTTTCGTGGCTCCCCTGGATGTTTTCAGGGTATAAGAGTATATATAGGCGAAAGAAGTAGGTCGGTGGAGCTACGAGGGGCCCACGAGGGTCGGGGGCGCGCCTACCCCCCTGGGCGCACCCTCCTGCCTCGTGGCCGCCTCGTTGCTTCCTTGACTTCCACTCCAAGTCTCTTGTATTGTGTTTGTTCCAAGAAAGATCCTCGCGAAGGTTTCGTTCCGTTTGGATTCCGTTTGATATTCCTTTTCTGTGAAACACTGAAATAGGCACACAAAAAACAGCAATTTGCACTGGGCCTTCGGTTAATAGGTTAGTCCCAAAAATAATATAAATAGCATATTAAAGCCCATTAAACATCCAAAACAGATAATATAATAGCATGGAACAATAAAAAATTATAGATACGTTGGAGACGTATCAAGCATCCCCAAGCTTAATTCCTGCTTGTCCTCGAGTAGGTAAATGATAAAAACAGAATTTTGATGTGGAATGCTACCTAACATAAGTTTCAATGTAATTTTCTTTATTGTGGCATGAATGTTCAGATCCGAAAGATTCAAGAAAAAAGTTTAATATTGACATAAAAATAATAATACTTCAAGCATACTAACTAAGCAATTATGTCTTCTCAAAATAACATTGCCTAAGAAAGCTCATCCCTACAAAATCATATAGTTTGGCTATGCTTCATTTTTGTCACATAAAATGCTCTCATCATGCACAACCCCGATTACAAGCCAAGCAATTGTTCCGTGCTTTAGTATTCTCAAACTTTTTCAACTTTCACGCAATACATGAGCGCGAGCCATGGACATAGCACTATGGGTGGAATAGAATATGATGATGGAGGTTGTGTGGAGAAGACAAAAAAAGAAAGTCTCACATTGACGCGGCTAATCAATGGGCTATGGAGATGCCCATCAATTGATGTCAATGCGAGTAGTAGGGATTGCCATGCAACGGATGCACTAGAGCTATAAATGTATGAAAGCTCAACAAAAGAAACTAAGTGGGTGTGCATCCAACTTGCTTGCTCACGAAGACCTAGGGCATGTGAGGAAGCCCATTGTCGGAATATACAAGCCAAGTTCTATAATGAAAAATTCCCACTAGTATATGAAAGTGACAATATAAGAAACTCTCTATCATGAAGATCATGGTGCTACTTTGAAGCACAAGTGTGGAAAAAGGGACAGTAGCATTGTCCCTTCTCTCTTTCTCTCTCAATTTTTTGGGCCTTCTCTTCTTTTGGCCTTCTCCTTTTTTTTATTTGGCCTTTCTCTCTTTTTTTGGCCTTTATATTTTTTTTATTTGGCCTTTCTCTCTTTTTTCATTTCCTCACACGGGACAATGCTCTAATAATGATGATCATCACACTTCTATTTATTTACAACTCAAGGATTACAACTCGATACTAGAACAAAATATGACTCTATATGAGTGCCTCCGGCGGTGTACCGGGATAGGCAATGAATCAAGAGTGACATGTATGAAAAATTATGCATGGTGGCCTTGCCACAAATATGATGTCAACTACATGATCATGCAAGGCAATATGACAATGATGAAGCGTGTCATAATAAACGGAACGGTGGAAAGTTGCATGGCAATATATCTCAGAATGGTTATGGAAATGCCATAATAGGTAGGTATGGTGGCTGTTTTGAGGAAGATATAAGGAGGTTTATGTGTGATAGAGCGTATCATATCACGAGGTTTGGATGCACCGGCGAAGTTTGCACCAACTCTCAAGGTGAGAAAGGGCAATGCACGGTACCGAAGAGGCTAGCAATGATGGAAGGGCGAGAGTGCGTATAACCATGGACCCAACATTAGTCATAAAGAAATCATATACTTATTGCAAAAATCTACAAGTCATCCAAACCAAGCACTATGTGCATGCTCCAAGGGGGGTAGATTGGTAGGAAAAGACCATCGCTCGTCCCCGACCACCACTCATAAGGAGGACAATCAAAGAACACCTCATGCTTCAAATTTGTCACACAACGTTTACCATATGTGCATGCTATGGGACTTGCAAACTCCAACACAAGTATTTCTCAAATTCACAATTACTCAACTAGCATGACTCTAGTATTACCATCTTCATATCTCAAAACAATCATCAAGTATCAAACTTCTCATAGTATTCAATGCACTCTATATGAAAGTTTTTATTATACCCATCTTGGTTGCCTATCATATTAGGACTAATTTTATAGCCAAAGCAAATTACCATGCTGTTCTAAAAGACTCCCAAAATAATATAAGTGAAGCATGAGAGATCAATAATTTCTATAAAATAAAACCACCACCATGCTCTAAAAAGGTATGAGTGAAGCACTAGAGCAAAATTATCTAGCTCAAAAGATATAAGTGAAGCACATAGAGTATTCTAATAAATTCCGATTCATGTGTGTCTCTCCAAAAGGTGTGTACAGAAAGTATGGTTGTGGTAAACTAAAAAGCAAAGACTCAAATCATACAAGATGCTCCAAGCGAAACACATATCATGTGGTGAATAAAAATATAGCCTCCAGTAAAGTTACCGATAAACGAAGAAAAAAGAGGGGATGCCTTCCGGGGCATCCCCAAGCTTAGGCTTTTGGTTGTCCTTGAATTTTACCTTGGGGTGCCATGGGCAGCCCCAAGCTTAGGCTCTTTCCACTCCTTATTCCGAAATCCATCAAATCTTTACCCAAAAACTTGAAAACTTCACAACACAAAACTTAAACAGAAAATCTCATGAGCCCCGTTAGTGTAGGAAAACAAACCACCACTTTAAGGTAATGTAATGAACCCATTATTTATTTATATTGGTGTTAAACCTACTATATTCCAACTTCTCTATGGTTCATACCCCGATACTAGTCATAGATTCATCAAAATAAGCAAACAACACACAAAAAACAGAATCTCTCAAAAACAGAACAGTCTGTAGTAATCTGTATCAAACGTATACTTATGGAACTCTAAAAATTCTGAAATAAATTTTTGGACGTGAGGAACTCATCTATTGATCATCTTCAAAATGAATCAACCAAAAAGCACTCTTCAGTAAAAAATGGCAGCTAATCTCGTGAGCGCTAAAGTTTCTGTTTTTTACAGCAAGATCACAAAGACTTCACCAAGTCTTCCCAAAGGTTCTACATGGCACAAACACTAATTAAAACATAAAACCACATCTAAACAGAGTCTAGATGAATTATTTATTACTAAACAGGAAAAAAATAAGGAACAAAAATAAAATTGGGTTGCCTCCCAACAAGCGTTATCGTTTAACGCTCCTAGCTAGGCATAAAAACAAGAATAGATCTAGGCATTGTCATCTTTGGTATGCAATCCATAAGTGGCTCTCATAATAGATTCATAAGGTAATTTAATTTTCTTTCTAGGGAAGTGTTCCATGCCTTTATTTAATGGAAATTGGAATCTAATATTCCCTTCCTTCATATCAATAATTGCACCAATCGTTCTAAGGAAAGGTCTACCAAGAATAATAGGACATGAAGGATTGCAATCTATGTCAAGAACAATAAAGTCTACGGGCACATAGTTCCTATTTGCAACAATAAGAACATCATTAATTCTTCCCATAGGTTTCTTAATAGTGGAATCCGCAAGGTGCAAGTTTAAAGAGCAATCATCAAATTCACGGAAACCTAATAAATCGCATAAAGGTTTTGGAATCGTGGAAACACTAGCACCCAAATCACACAAAGCATAGCATTCATGATCTTTAATTTTAATTTTAATAGTAGGTTCCCACTCATCATAAAGTTTTCTAGGGATAGAAACTTCCAACTCAAGTTTTTCTTCGTAAGATTGCATCAAAGCATCAACGATATGTTTGTAAAAGCTTTATTTTGATCATAAGCATGAGGAGAATTTAGCACGGATTGCAACAAGGAAATACAATCTATCAAAGAGAAATTATCATAATTAAATTCCTTGAAATCCAAAATAGTCGGTTCATTGCTATGTAAAGTTTTGACCTCTTCAATCCCACTTTTACCAATTTTTGCATCAAGATCTAAAAACTCTGAATCATTGGGACGACTTTTAACTAAAGTTGACTCATCTCCTGTCCCATCTTTATCAAGATTCATATTGGAAAACAAAGATTTAATAGGAGACACATCAATCATTTTTAGATCTTCATCATTTTTATTATCTAAATCTTCCGGTTTAGCGGCCATCTTATTAACTAAGGTGGCTTGCTTATCCGAAATTTGGGCTATTAAGTTTTCAAGATGAGCGAACTGGGATTTCAAGCCAAAAAATTCCTTAGACATATCATCGAGCTCTTTATTCATGTACTCCATAAAACTTTTCTGTTCTTTAAGCTCGTTTCTGAAGAAATTATTATGCTCAAATTGCAAAGACATAAAGCTTCTAACATTGTTCTCAATTTCTTCCAACCTTCTAAGGTGAGGATCAACGCTTTTAGGTGGAGCCATCAAAGCAAAACGGGCACACTAACACCCAAAAACACAAGAGGCAAGCAAAAAGAGGTGGACGAAAGAGGGCGAATAAAACGGCAAAGGTGAAGTGGGGGAGAGGAAAACGAGAGGCAAATGGCAAATAATGTAATGCGAGGGATAAGAGTTTGTGATGGGTACTTGGTATGTCTTGACTTGAGCGTAGATCTCCCCGGCAACGGCACCAAGAATCCTTCTTGCTACCTCTTGAGCATGCGTTGGTTTTCCCTTGAAGAGGAAAGGGTGATGCGGCAAAGTAGCGTAAGTATTTCCCTCAGTTTTTGAGAACCAAGGTATCAATCCAGTAGGAGACTACATGCAAATCGCCTAGTACCTGCACAAAAAATCAAGAACCTTGCAACCAACGTGATAAAGGGGTTGTCAATCCCTTCACGGCCACTTGCGAAAGTGAGATCTGATAAAGATAATAAGATAAATATTTTTGGTATTTTTGTTGGATAGATTGAAAAGTAAAGATTGCAAAATAAACGGCGACGGAAATAGCTAGTTGACAGGAAACTAATATGCTGTAAAGTAGACCTGGGGGCCATAGGTTTCACTAGTGGCTTCTCTCAAGATAGCATATATTATGGTGGGTGAACAAATTACTGCCGAGCAATTGATAGAAAAGCGCATAGTTATGAGAATATCTAGGCATGATCATGAACATAGGCATCACGTCAGTGTCAAGTAGACCGAAATAATTCTGCATCTACTACTATTAATCCACACATCGACCGCTATCCAGCATGCATCTAGAGTATTGAGTTCATAAGAACAGAGTAACGCATTAGGCAAGATGACATGATGGAGAGGGATAAACTCATGCAATATGATATAAACCCCATCTTTTTATCCTCGATGGCAACAATACTGTCAGTGTACAAAAGTAGGGGTCCTTTTTGCACCCCTTTAATTGTGTGCGGGCAGTCGCAGCCACACGCCTGCGGCCGCGCTCGGCGGAACAGAAGAGGAAGCAAAGTCACGAGACTACCAGAGCCGTGCTCAAGACCAGAAGCATGAAGAGCAGAGGGGCGAGGTGAAACTCCCCCGGCAAGGCCCTTGCCGGGGCGGCCTTCACAGCCTCGGCAAGAGCCTTGCCGAGGCAACTCACCCAACACCAACGAGGCTGCCACCCTTGAGTCTAAGCGTTCCGACGCCATCAACCACATTCGAACCAAGGCTCGAGAGGCGCCTCCATGGTGGCATGTAGATCTTCGTGAAGACAAAAGGCCTGCGAGGCCTAGGTAGGAACCAGAGGACAAGACGACAGCGGGGCTCCTTGCCGAGGATGCCCACGAGGCCCCGGCAAGGCTCCTACCAAAGGTACCCATGAGGCCCTGGCAAGACTCTTGCCGAGGGAACACACAAGGCCCCGGCAAGGGCAAGACCGTGGCAAGGCCTTGCCGCCCCGTCGCCGCCCCAGCTCAGCGGCCGACCCACCAACTAAGCAGGTACCCACGCGGCAGTACGTGGCTCCTAAGCCAACTAGTCAAGCACCTCCGTGGTGGCATGTAGATCTTCGTGAAGACCCTGCCACCACACCAGCTCAGCAGCCAGCCAGCCTACATGGCGCTGCATGCCTCGTTGGCCTGGACGCGTGTCGGAGCAAGGCGAAGCGGCGACGGACGGGACGGTCCTCGTTGCCGTCCTCGATAAAGTAAGAGGACACCTAAGTAGCGCATTCAATGCGTTTTGTCCTACAGTGCCAGAGATAAACTCGACTGCTGTACAACTTTCCACCTCCTGTGTGCCACTTTCGCAGCCCCTTTGACTATAAAAGCAGGCCCGCGGCGTACTGGGAAAGGATTCAAACTTTTTGGACCCTGCACGCTTTGTAGCTAGTCCAAGAACACCAGATAAACACAAGCCAGCAGGAGTAGGGTATTACGCATCACTTGCGGCCCGAACCTGGATAAATCTCCCGTGCTGATGTCTTAAACCCGCTCTTTCCACAGCCCCGCACCCGCCGACTGTAGAAGGGATCCCCCGCGGTCACATAGGTGTCGTTTCCACCAACATCTTTGGCGTGCCAGGTAGGGGGCGCAAGCTGTGAGAATCCGGTTTGAAGGTCAGCGCATCGACTTCATCATCACCATGGCCCCCAAGAGAAAGGGGATCACAGCGATTGGGTCGCCCGGAGCCGGTCCGTCCGCGCCAGCGCGGGCAGGCGACCGGGTGGCCACGGATGGCACCGGAGACATGGCCCACGAGCATCCACAACACTCTGGCGATCGGAGCCAGGCGAGCGGCATCGTTCAAATCCGAGACGACGAGCCGCACGCCGCTGGGTCCGGGGGCAGGGCTGTGCTTCCCATGGGCGGTGCGGCAACCTCTACGGTGCCCCAGCTGGCACCCGCGCCGCGGCCTTCCCAGGGCGCGCGTGATGAGCGACACGGCGATGCCGGAGCCCCCGGGCACCGCCGTGGAAAGAGCCATGTGCGCCACTCGCAGGACGCACCAGGCCGGCGTGCGCGCTCGGACGCCGGCGGAAGCGGCGTGCGACTGCGAGACCGTGACATAGCCCCTTCTAACCCGGTTAGAAGTCGGAGCGCGTCACGGTCTACGCAGCTCTCGCCGCCGCCCACACCAGCAGAAGCGTTGGCGCGCGTGCAACTGCTCCTCGACTTCCCCCTGCTGCGGAGAAGCTCGATGAGTGGAGGGCCACCATCCGAAGCCTTGTCAGCTTCGCCAACAAAGACGAGCCGCTCCCAACGGGACCCTCACACCGATGTTCTGTCGAGCTGGTGCATGCCGGTGGTGGGGGGACCAGAGACGCTGCGACCATGGTGCACTCTCCTCCCCCGCGGCCGCGACAGCAGCCACTGGCCCGTCGGGCCGACGCCTGTGACAACATTTCCCCAACGTCGTTCGACCCGCGAGGCCGCCGCGACCAATTACAAGTCCTTCGGGAGCGGGCCCAGGAAGACGCTCGAACCACCATCGAGCGACGATGGGAGACGCGCCATAAGTCGGATCGGCGCGCGGGGCCTACTATGGACCACCCAGCGCCGGGGGGCTCTGGCGACCTACCCTACGAGGTGGGTTGTCCAGCCTTTACCCGAGAGCTGCGGCAGTTCCGGTGGCCCTCCCACCACACGTTCAAGCCTGATGTTGGGGAAAAGTACAACGACAAGACTCACCCATCAGAGTTCCTCAGCATCTACACCATCACGATGCAAGCCGCCAGGGCTCGCGACGAAAAGGTGCTCGCCAACTACTTTCCGTTGGCACTTAAGCCCAACGTTATGTCGTGGTTGATGCACCTGCCAATAGATTCCATCTCTTCCTAGTCGGATCTGTGCCACGAGTTTGTTGGCGCCTTCACCGGAGGCCACCAAGCTCCTGGCCAGGCAAGTGACTTGCATGTCATCCCCCAGAAGGATGGCGAGTCCCTGCGTAAGTATATACAAAGATTCATCCCTGTGCAGTACACCATCCCAGATGTTCATCCCGTCGCTGTCATCAGTGCGTTCCATCAGAACGTACGCAACCGCAAGATGCATGAAGAGCTGGCGATGAATTAAGGTCAAGGATGTAGCCGAACTTTATGTCCTGGCTGATAGATGTGCTCGGGCTGAGGAAGGAAGGAGGTACCTCGGTGAGGACGCCGGTGCGGAAACCGACTCCACTAACGAAGATACCGCTGCCCCGACAAAGAAGGGTTGGCGCCGCTACAGGAAGCGAAAGGGCAAGACTGTGCTTGCCGTTGAAGCATCCGGCGACCCCAGCGCCGCCAAGAAGGCCAAGGCTGACGACCCCGGCAAGGAGGTTGCCGGGTGCGCTGCCTGCCGGGCCTTGGCGGCCGCCGACAAGCCGGAGGGCTCCGACAAGCAGTACTGCAAGATCCACCGCACCAAGGGCCATGACCTCCAGAACTGCCGACAGGTTGAGCTACTTGCAGAAAAGCAGAAGGCTGAATATGAAAGGCGAGACAAGGAGAAGGGTCAGGATGGTGCTGAGGGGTCCGGCAAGAAGCATGGCGTCCTAGGAGGTCGCCGCGGCAAAGATGGTCAACAAGAGAGGCCCGCTCGGGGCCGCAATGAGAAGGAGGAAGATAGTGATCATGACGTGGACGACGAGTCCAGCGAGCACGAGTTCCAGAAAGCTACAGAGGCCATGTGCGTCGATGGTGGCGCCTCGCTGCACACCTCTCACCGCCAACTGAAGCAGTGGGCGCATGAGGTCACCGCGGTGGAGCCACCGTTTGATGCCCAGAAGCCACTGAAGTGGTCCCGCACACCCATCATTTTCGACGCCGAGGACCACCCTGATCGCACAACTGCAGTCAGGTGTTTGCCATTGTTGGTTTCGCCAACAATACGCAACCTCAAGGTGACGAAAGTACTAGTCGATGGTGGGGCCGGTCTGAACTTGATCTCACCCGATGTGATCAAGAGGTTGCAGATTCCTGATGGAGATCTCGAGGAGACAGGCACGTTTCAAGGGGTCAACCCGGGAAGGAGCCAGCCAAAAGGTAAAATCACGCTGCCCGTTACATTTGGGGGCGAGCTGAACTCTAGGACGGAGAAGATTGTTTTTTATGTCGCCGAGATCCCCTTGCCATACAACGGGATCCTTGGCCGCCCAGCGCTGGCCAAGTTCATGGCGGCGTCACACTACGCCTACAACACATTGAAGATGTCGGGGCCACTGACCATCATCACCGTCCCCTCTCACAAGAAAGACGCGCTCATCTACGCCGGCCAGCTCTACCGAGAGGCAGTTGCAGCAAGTGCCGCCAAGGCACTTGCTCCTGCCGCTGAAGCCCTGAGAAGGAAGAAGGCCGGCAAGACTTCTGCCGGCAAGACCCCTTCTAGCAAGGCCTCTTCTGGCAAGGCCTCCGGCACCCACTCCGGTAAGCGTGCCTCTTCAGAGTGCAGCGCTCCCGTCGAGGACGTGCCAGAGAGCTCCACCGGCAAGAGCAAGAAATCCAAGGCTGCACCACCGGAAACCAATAAGGTGTCCGTCAAGGAGGACGACACAGGCGGGGCTTTTACTATAAGCTCCACCCCTCGATAGCAAATAGGAAAGCACGCTCGTCGCCTTCCTGCGGGCGAATGTCGATGTGTTTGCATGGCAAGCAACCGACATCCCCGGTGTTCCCAGGGAGGTGATTGAGCACCATCTTGCTGTCTGTGCTCATGTGTGGCCCGTCAAGCAGAAGGCCAGGAAGCAAGCTGTGGAGTGACAAGAGTTCATCATCGAAGAGATCAGGAAGTTGGAGGCGGCAGGCCTGGTTAGAGGAGTGCTCCACCCCACGTGGTTGGCCAATCCGGTGGTTGTGCGTAAGGCGAATGGGAAGTGGAGGTTGTGTATTGACTACACAGATAACAATAAAGCTTGTCCAAAGGATCCTTTCCCTCTGCCATGCATCGACCAGATTGTAGACTCCACTGCTGGGTGTGACCTGCTGTCATTCCTCGACGGATATTCGGGATACCACCAGATCTTCATGATGAAGGAAGACGAATAGAAGACCGCGTTCATCACCCCATGTGGTACGTACTGTTTTGTACGAATGCCTTTCGGGTTGAAGAGCGCTGGTTCGACGTTTGCCCGAGCGGTCCAAATTGGTTTTGAGCCCCAGCTACATAGAAATATGGAAGCTTATATGGACAACATAGTGGTCAAAACCAAGGACAGGGACACACTCGTGCAAGATTTAGAAGAAACATTCGCGAATTTGCACAAGATCAACCTCAAGCTGAACCCTGAGAAGTGTGTCTTCGGCGTTCCGTCTGGCAAGCTTCTCGGGTTCTTTGTGTCATAGCGTGGGATCGAGGCAAACCCCGACAAGATCGAGGCAATTCAGCAGATTGAGGTGCCAAAACGGGTCAAGGACGTCCGTAGGCTCGCCGGCTGTGTTGCTGCCCTGAGTAGGTTCATCTCCAAATCTGCTGAGCACGCCCTCCCCTTCTTCAAAATTTTGAAGAAGGCGGGTCCAATAAAGTGCACTCCGGAGGCAGAGGCAGCACTGCAAGATTTGAAGAGGTACCTTTCCTCCATGCCGATACTAGTCGCACCTAAACCACAAGAGCCGTTGCTGCTATACTTAGCGGCAACGAATCAAGTGGTCAGTGATGCGCTAGTGGCACAGAGGGAACTCAAGGGAGAAGCAGCGGCAGTAGCGGAGCCGCCAGATGATGGGCCGGGGCCCTCCCCGGTGGGGCTTGACGCCGGCAAGGCGGAACCCCCGGCAAGGCCCGGTCTCGGCAAGGCGGAGTCTGCGCAGATGGGCGAAGTGGAACAGAAGAAGATGGTGCAGCACCCAGTTTATTTTGTCAGTTGCAGGGGCTAGGTCAAGATATTCTGGTATGCAGAAGCTACTTTTCGGCCTCCTCATGGCCTCGAGAAAGCTGCGCCACTATTTCCAAGCACATGAGATCACCATTGTCACCCGCCTCCCGTTGCAACGAATCTTGCACAACCCAGATGCAACTGTGAGGATTGTGGAGTGGGCATTGGAGCTGTCGAGCTTTGGCCTCAAGTTTGAAAGTACTTCAACGATCAAGAGCCGAGCCTTGGTAGAGTTCATAGCAGAATGGACTGCAACGCCCAACGAGGAGATTCAAGAGACCACCCTCCCCGGCCAGGAGACGAGCAGTGAGTGGATTATGTACTTCGATGGAGCTTTCTCCCTCCAAGGTGCCGGCGTGCTACTCGTCGCGCCCACCGGAGAGCGCCTCAAGTACGTAATCCAGATACACTTTCCCTGGGAAAAATCAACGAACAACACGGTGAAGTACGAGGGACTGCTGGCCAGTCTCAGGATCGCGGCAGACCTCGAAATCAAGAAGCTCATCGTCAGGGGTGATTCGCAGCTCGTCATCAAGCAAGTCAACAAGGATTACCAGAGCCCGTTGATGGAAGCCTACGTGGATGAAGTGAGAAAGTTGGAAGAGCGTTTTGACGGATTGCAAGCAGAGCATGTCCCCCGAGTGGAGAACAACATTGCTGACGACCTATCGAAGCGCGCTGCCCTAAAGTTGCTTGTGGAACTAGGTACCTTTGTGCTTCAATTAACTCAACCATCCGTCGAGCCATCAGCAGGGCAGAACAAGCGAAGGAAGGCGGGCCTTGGCAAGTACTTTCCGCCAAGCTCCCAGGAGCCGCCGGCAAGGACGTTGCCGGGTGTCCCAAGACTGCCGGAGAACAACAACCCCCGGCAGGGCCTCAGGCCCTGGCCATAGAGGCAGTTGCCCCTACGGCCGAAGATGTGCCTTTAGTCCTTGCCGTTGAGCCCCAAGCTCCGGCATGGGCGCAGTCCACCGTCCGTTTCCTCCAAGCAGGGGAGCTTCCTGAGGAACAAGAAGAAGCAGAGAAAGTAGCCCGTCGGTCCAGCATGTACCAGTTTGTGGATGATGCCCTGTACAGAAGGAGACCGAATGGTGTGAAGTTGAAGTGCATTCCTCGGGAAGATGGACTTAGGCTGTTGGCAGAAATACATGGAGGCATGTGTGGCTCCCACATAGGGTCGAGAGCCCTTGCCGGCAAAATGTTCCGGCAAGGCTTCTTTTGGCCCACCGCCCTCCAGGATGCAACTGCCCTAGTAACCAAGTGTGAAGCGTGCCAGTTCCATTCAAAGAAGCTTCATCAACCAACCCAAGCCCTTCAGACAATCCCTCTTTCCTGGCCATTTTCGGTCTGGGGGCTCGACATACTGGGCCCATTTCCCCGCGCTGTCGGGGGCTTTGAGTACTTGTACGTCGCGATCGACAAGTTCACAAAGTGGCCGGAAGTGGAACCAATGAGAAAGGTGATAGCACAGTCAGCCGCCAAGTTCTTCAAGGGGCTAGTCTGCCATTTTGGTGTGCTGATACGTCTCCAACGTATCTATAATTTATGAAGTATTCATGCTATTAGATTATCCTTCTAGGATGTTTTATATGCATTTATATGCTATTTTATATGATTTTTGGGACTAACCTATTAACCTAGAGCCCAGTGTCAGTTTCTGTTTTTTCCTTGTTTTTGAGTATCGCAGAAAAGGAAAACCAAACGGAGTCCAATTGACCTGAAACTTGACGGAGCTTAGTTTTGGACCAGAAGAAGGCCATGGAGTAAAAGAGTTGGGCCAGAAGAGTCCCGGGCTGCCCACGAGGGTGGGAGGCGCGCCCACCCCCCTGGGCACGCCCCCTACCTCGTGGACAGCCCGGAGATCCCCTTGACTTGTTCCCGACGCCAAAACTCTTATATATACTGAAACCTCCAGAACATAACCTAGATTGGGAGTTCCGCCGCCGCAAGTCTCAGTAGCCACCGAAAACCAATCTAGATCCGTTCCGGCACCCTGCCGAAGGGGGGAACCCTCACCGGTGGCCATCTTCATCATCCCGGCGCTCCCATGACGAGGAGGGAGTAGTTCACCCTCGGGGCTGAGGGTATGTACCAGTAGCTATGTGTTTGATCTCTCTCTCTCTATCTCTCGTGTTCTTGAGGTGGTACGATCTTGATGTATCGCAAGCTTTGCTATTATAGTTGGATCTTATGATGTTTCTCCCCCTCTACTCTCTTGTAATGGATTGAGTTTTCCCTTTGAAGTTATCTTATCGGATTGAGTCATTAAGGATTTGAGAACACTTGATGTATGGCTTGCATGTGCTTATCTGTGGTGACAATGGGATATTCACGTGATCCACTTGATGTATGTTTTGGTGATCAACTTGCAGGTTCCGTAACATTGTGAACTTATGCATAGGCATTGGCACACGTTTTCGTCTTGACTCTTCGGTAGAAACTTTGGGGCCCTCTTTGAAGTACTTTGTGTTGGTTGAATAGATGAATCTGAGATTGTGTGATGCATATTGTATAATCATACCCGTGGATACTTGAGGTGACATTGGAGTATCTAGGTGACATTAGGGTTTTGGTTGATTTGTGTCTTAAGGTGTTATTCTAGTACGAACTCTAGGATAGATCGGACGGAAAGAATAGCTTCATGTTATTTTACTACAGACTCTTGAATAGATCGATCAGAAAGGATAACTTTGAGGTGGTTTCGTACCCTACAATAATCTCTTCGTTTGTTCTCCGCTATTATTGACTTTGGAGTGACTCTTTGTTGCATGTTGACGGATTGTTATATGATCCAATTATGTTATTATTGTTGAGAGAACTTGCACTAGTGAAAGTATGAACCTTAGGCCTTGTTTCCTAGCATTGCAATACCGTTTACGCTCACTTTTATCAATAGTTACCTTGCTGTTTTTATATTTTCAGATTATGAAAACCTATATCTACCATCCATATTTCACTTGTATCACCATCTCTTCGCCAAACTAGTGCACCTATACAATTTACCATTGTATTGGGTGTGTTGGGGACACAAGAGACTCTCTGCTATTTGGTTGCAGGGTTGTTTGAGAGAGACCATCTTCATCCGACACCTCCCATGGATTGATAAACCTTAGGTCATCCACTTGAGGGAAATTTGCTACTGTCCTACAAACCTCTGCACTTGGAGGCCCAACAACGTCTACAAGAAGAAGGTTGCTTAGTAGACATCAAGCAGTTTCTGGCGCCGTTGCCGGGCAGGTTAGTGCTTGAAGGTATATCTTTAGATCTTGCAATCAAATCTTTTAGTTTCTTGTTTTATCACTAGTTTAGTTTATAAAAGAAAACTACGGAAAAGTGGAATTGAGGGTGCCTCATATGCTTCATCTTTTTAATATCTTTCATGAAAATAAGGATTCCGATAATTGTGCTCAATTGCTAGAGGAAGAATGCATTAGAATGTTTGGCACTAAATCTTTGAATGATGATCATGATTGCAATGTTGTTAGTATGAACTCTTTGAATATCCATAGTACTAATGATGATTGCACTAGTCATGATGAAAATGTCTCTTATAAGCATGTCAATTTTTGTGGAGTGCATAGAGTTTGCAAGTACACACCAAATAGGGAAGATAGATTTTGCAAGAGGCATAAGTACTTAGAAACTAAATGGTTGCAAGAAAGGCTAGATGTTTGTGCAGAAAAATTAAATTTTCTTAGCCATCCTTGTGAACTTTGCAATGAACATGGTCATTTAAATATCCAATGCAAATTGTTTCATGATCGAATCGTGTCCAAAAATTGTGATGACTTGATTTCCCTTGCACATCATAATGAACTTAGTTTGCTTTTGGGTTATGAAGAAATGAAACGTATAACTAAGAATATTCCAGAATTTGCCCTTGAGAGAGTTCTTGATTTTGATCTAGAAGAAATTTATATGTATTGTGCAGCGAATTGCATTGAAAATCCTTATATTGCCAATTACATAAAGACAAGAAAACAAATAGAAGATGAAGAGAATACTAATGAAAGGGAAGAGATTTCCCAATATCCTCCTATTCTTTCTTATGATGAATCAGGTAACGAGGAGGAGCTTTCTATTCAACCAATCTCATTAATAAGGAGCTCAAAAAAGAGGGTTAAACCCACACATGATGTGAGGAATAATCCACACGACTTTATTTAGTGATGAATCCACTATTTTGGAAGAGGTTTCAATTGATTATGATGAGAACAAAGTTGCTACTTATGATGATTATTGTGATGAAACTTATGCTATCAAAAGTAGTGATGATTATATTTATAAAACTTGTCATGATTATGATTACCCTTTTTCTGAACATTACTCTTTTAATATGGAAACAATTTATAGTATTCGAGTTTCTTATGATACTCCCGCTATTCCGAATGAGAAGAATTTTGCTTATGTGGAGAGTAGTAGATTTTCTATGCTTGTAGATCATGAAAAGAATGCTTTATGTGATGGTTATATTGTTGAATTCATTCATTATTCTACTGAAAATTATTATGAGGGAGGAACTTATGCTTGTAGGAATTGCAATAATATCAAGTTTCCTCTCTATGTGTTGAAAATCTTAAAGTAATGCTTGTTTTGCCTTCCTATGCTAGTTGATTATTGTTCCCATAAGTTGTTTGCTCACAAAATCCCTATGCATAGGAAGTGGGTTAGACTTAAATGTTCTAGTCATATTATTCATGATGCTCTCTTTATGTTTCAATTCTTATCTTTTATGTGAGCATCATTGAAATCATCATGCCTAGCTAGGGGCGTTAAACGTTAGCGCTTGTTGGGAGGCAACCCAATTTTTATTTTTGTTCCTTGCTTTTTGTTCCTGTTTAGTAATAAATAATCTATCTAGCCTCTGGTTAGATGTGGTTTTATGTTTTAATTAGTGTTTGTGCCAAGTAGAACCTTTGGGAAGACTTGGGTGAAGTCTTTATGATCTTGCTGTAAAAAACAGAAATTTTAGCGCTCACGAGATTAGCTGCCATTTTTTACCGGAGAGTGCTTTTAGGTTGATTCTTTTTGCAGATGATTAATAAAAAAATTACTCAGGTCCACCAATTTATTTCAGAATTGTTGGAGTTCCAGAAGTATATGTTTGATACAGATTACTACAGACTGTTCTGTTTTTGACAGATTCTGTTTTCTATGTGTTGTTTGCTTATTTTGATGAATCTATGAGTAGCATCGGAGGGTATGAACCATAGAGAAGTTGGAATACAGTAGATATTACACCAATATGAATTCAGAGTGAGTTCACAACAGTACCTAAGTGGTGATTTATTTTCTTATACTAACGGAGCTTACGAGTTTTCTGTTAAGTTTTGTGTTGTGAAGTTTTCAAGTTTTGGGTAAAGATTCGATGAACTATGGAATAAGAAGTGGCAAGAGCCTAAGCTTGGGGATGCCCAAGGCACCCAAGGTAATATTCAAGGACAACCAAAAGCCTAAGCTTGGGGATGCCCCGGATGGCATCCCCTCTTTCGTCTTCGTTCATCGGTAACTTTACTTGGAGCTATATTTTTATTCACCACATGATATGTGTTTTGCTTGGAGCGTCATTTTATTTTATTTTGTTTTGCTTGCTGTATGGATAAAATACCAAGATATGAAATCCTTAAATGAGAGATAGTCTTCACATAGCTACGTAATTGTTTAACTACTCATTGATCTTCACTTATATCTTTTTGGAGTAGTTTGTCATTTACTCGTGTGCTTCACTTATATCCTCGCGAATGTTTTGTTCCGTTTGGATTCCGTTTGATATTCCTTTTCAGTGAAACACTGAAATAGGCAAAAAAACAGCAATTTGCACTGGGCCTTCGGTTAATAGGTTAGTCCCAAAAGTAATATAAAAGAGCATATTTGTAGCGACCCGACCTCAAACGGTCAAGTCTCTGTGCTTCAGTGTCATCCCTGGATCGGTAATGCTGACACACACAGTACTCGAAGGATTTATAACAGAGTAGCAATCACACACTTATTACATCGAATGTCTTAAAAGAGAACTTATTACAATAAATATGGCTTAAGGCCATCTAATACGATAACAGCGGAAGGCTTGGAAGATAAAGTGAGTCCATCAACTCCAACGGCATAGCTGAGCTGCACGGCAACGACCTAACGAACCTTACTCCTTGTCTGAAAAGTCTGCAACATAATACGTTGCAGCCCGAAAATGGGTCAGCACATGGAATATGTTGGTAATATAACACAGTAGAGCAAGAACAGAATAATGCTATCACTACATGCATATTTGGCTGGTGGAAAGCTCCATGGTTATAGTTTTTGCGAAAAGCCAATTTTTCCCTACAACAAAGGAATAGATTTTATTAACTATCATGGTAGTTGAAACATCACTGAGAAGGTTCCTCCAACTCAATCCCAATTAAGGTAATTATCAACCCAACAATATTAATTTAGAGTGATGAGATACTTATGATACTCCAAGTACTAGATACTCAAGATTGTCCATAACCGGGGACACGGCTAACCATGATTGTACACTCTGCAGAGGTTTGCGCACTTTTCCCCACAAGACTCGATCTCCTCCGTTGGATTTCTCGCACTACAAGGTGTTTGAGAAACGGATGACCGAGACATAGCCTTTCAGAAACATTAACTCTTTACTCCGGGCAAACCATACCAAACCTACATCCCTCTACCTGCTGATCCACCTCTTCAAGAGCTCACGCAACTTACTCAACTATGCTAGAGCCCATAATAGCTTGTGGCTGCATACGGAAGTTTCTAGCATGAACATATCTCAGTTCCCTTTGAGCCTGGGTGGCGGACCTTAGGATGATCACACGGGTACTTCGGGATATCCTAGGACAACACTGGATTCTCCAAGTGCCCGACAAGCAATCCACCCAGATGTGTATTAAAGTTGCCACCTTAAGTTGAACCATTAATTAACAATCTCACATCTTTCATGGATACACTCAAACCAAATCCACGTCTACGAGCATAGCATAGCAATATAAGCAATACGTAGAAGTAACTCCCAAGGTTTGAATATAACAGGGCAATAGGTTCTACCTCATCAACTACTTCCCAACCCACATGTTAATCACATCCTAATCATGCAATGTTTGAGGATTGGAACTAATGCATAAAAACTGGGTATGAAAGAAGTATGATCAATGTGTTACTTGCCTTGCTGACGATCCGCAAAACCTAGAGACTCGTAGTAGCACGCTTCGCACTCCGGGAATTCTATCGCAAACAAACAATAGCATACATAAGCAATCAAGCAAAGACGCACGGGAAAAACTCAAATAAGAAGAATTGACCAGAAAGTTCAACTTAAGAACTCAGGTTTGCAAAAAGAATCAAATCAAACGGAGCAACGAAACTCAAACTGCGAAAGAAACAAGATCCGTTTACTAATCTGAACTAAAGTCAAATTTTACAGTACCAAAATCTTGTTCAAGTTGGTTAAACAGAAAGAGGGTTTCGAGACGAAGATCTAGGCGCTTGAATCGCCTGATTTCGATAAACGAGCGAAAAGATAAACTAAAACGAAAATCGGATCAGAAATCACGATCGAAAATAATCGCGGAAAATCCGAGAAAAAGAAAAACTGACGAACAGGCTAACGAACGAACGTTCGCTGTCTGCGGTTAAACGGTGAAAACCGTTCGTTAAAACGAACATAAAACGGGCGTTCGCTAAATAACTAAACCGAAAATAAACCGAACCGGATCTATATAAAAAAAGGATCTAGGTTTTCGAAAAAAAACCAAAACGGTTTTCTCATGAAAACCGAGGTGGCTACCTCGGGTCCGGCGACTCCGGCGCGGCGCGCAGCGGGGCGCGGGGCGGCAGCGGCGGCGCGGCGCGGGGCTGCAGCGGCGGGCGGCGGCGGCAGCGGGATTAGGGTTAGGGCGCGGGGCGGCTGGGCTGGCTCGGGCCTCGGGGTCTCAGGCTTTAAAGGCCGGCCCGAGGAGTCCTGGCCGGTTACGGCCCGGAGTCGGTTCACTTTTTTTTATAATTTCGACGTGCAGAAAAAGAAAGAAAAGGAATACTAAACAGACTCCAAAAATTCCGAAATAAATTTTCCCCGTCCTCTAAAAATAGGCCGGACAAGGTGAACATTTATTTGGGCCTAAAATGCAATTTTGAAAAACGCATATTTTTTCCTAATTCAAATAAAATAGCGAAAACTCCGAATAAAATCCAATATTTTATTTTAATATTTTTCCTCCAATATTTCATTTATTTGGAGAAGTCATATTATCATCTCTCATATATTTGAATACGAAATATTTTTGGAGAGAAAAATAATTAAAACAAATAATCCTCGTTTCAATATTTGATAAAATTCAAATATGAAAACACGGAAATCCCTAACTCCCTCCGAGGGTCCTTGAGTTGCTTAGGATTTCGAGGATCGCGAAATGAAATGCAGCAAAAATATGATATGCATGAATGATCTATGTATAAGATTCCAAATTAGAAATTTGGGATGTTAAAAATCTACCCCCCTTAAGATGAATCTCGCCCTCGAGATTCGGGTTGGCTAGAAAATAGGTGTGGGTGGTCTTTGCGAAGATCATCCTCTCGTTCCTGGGTGGCTTCATCCTCGGTATGGTGGCCCCACTGAACTTTGCAAAACTTGATAACCTTGCTGCGGGTGACTCGGCTGGCAAATTCAAGAATCCTGACTGGCTTCTCCTCATAGGTCAAATCACTGTCCAACTGAATCGCCTCCAAGGGTACTGTATCTCTTAATGGTATATCGGCCATCTCAGCATGACACTTCTTCAGCTGTGAAACATGAAATACATCATGAACTCCTGATAGTCCTTCAGGTAACTCCAACTTGTAGGCAACTTCTCCCATACGTTCCAAAACACGATACGGTCCTACAAATCTCGGGGCTAACTTTCCCTTAACTCCAAAATGTTTCACTCCTCGCAAGGGTGATACTCGCAGATAGGCTCTATCTCCAATTTCATAGGTTACCTCCTTGTGTTTCGAATCTGCATAACTCTTCTGCCTGGACCGAGCTACCTTCAGTCTATCTCGGATCAACTTAACTTTCTCTTCGGACTCCTTGATCAAGTCTGGTCCAAACAACTGTCGGTCTCCAACTTCATCCCACATCAATGGTGTTCTGCACCTTCATCCATAGAGGGCTTCAAACGGTGCCATCTTCAAACTGGCTTGGTAGCTATTGTTGTATGAGAACTCCGCGTAGGGCAAATTGTCATCCCAGCTAGATCCATAATCTAGCGCACAGGACCTCAACATGTCCTCCAGAATCTGGTTGACTCTCTCGGTCTGTCCATCCGTCTACGGGTGAAACGTTGTACTGAACTCTAATCTCGTTCCCAAAGTCTGGTGCAGTTGATGCCAAAACTTTGAGGTAAACTGTGTTCCTCTATCTGATACGATGGTCCTCGGAACTCCATGCAGACATACGATCCTGGTCATATATATCTTGGCCAACTTCGCACTGGTATAGGTTGTTTTCACTGGGATAAAGTGAGCCACTTTGGTCAAGCGATCAACTACTACCCATATAGAATCATATCCTGATTTGGTCCTGGGCAATCCAGTGATAAAATCCATGCCAAGTTTATCCCACTTCCATTCGGGTATCGGCATAGGCTGTAACAATTCTGCTGGCTTTTGATGTTCTGCCTTCACTCTCTGACATACATCACATACGGCTACATACTCGGCAATATCCTTCTTCATACCTGTCCACCAGAAACGTTCCTTCAAATCCAAATACATCTTGGTGTTTCCGGGGTGTATCGAGTATGGTGAGTCATGAGCCTCCTGAAGTATTAACTTCCTGATCTCTGTGTTATTGGGCACATAAACACGGTCCTCAAACCATAAGGTGTCGTGCTCATCCTCACGAAAACCTTTGGCCTTTCCTTTGCTCATTCTCTCTTTTATCTCGGCAATCGCTTTGTCATCCTTCTGAGCTTCTCGAACCTTTCCTAACAATGTAGACTAAACCTCCATTGTTGCAACAAAACCTCTAGGAACAATCTCCAATCGAAGCTCCCTGAGATCCTCTGCTAACTCCTTTGGCAATCCCGTGCTCCCTAGGGTGTTAGCATAACTCTTCTGACTCAAAGCGTCTGCTACGACATTGGCCTTGCCTGGATGATAGTGCAGCTTCATGCACTACAAAAAAAATACACATCCGTGACATTTTGGGCCGAACAAAAAAAATTATGTCATACATATGACACTTCTATGACGATAATTGTGACAAAACCCGGTATCATCATAGATGTGGTGGCTCCTACTTCTATGACAAAAAATCATGACAGAAAATGGGATTTTCGTCCTGGGCGGGCCGGAGACGCAGCTTCATGACATTCTTTGGGCCGTCCATGACGGAAAAAACCGTGGTAGAAGCGAGGGCGAGGAAAATTTCGGGGAGTTCCCGGTTACGGTGGGAGGTGGGGGGCCGAGCGATGCGTGTTTCCCTCGTACACGTACGCGCGTGTGTGCGAGGCGTTGGCTCTAACTGAACCCGAGCGAGGCGTTGGGCTCTAACTGAACCCGAGCGATTGCACTGCAGGCTACGCGTTACTGAACCCGAGCGATCGATCGATGGCTGTTAACTAAACCCGATCGAGCGATTCCTTCGCTACTGCTGCTAACTGAAGCTGATCAATGCTGCCTCTGGGATGAACAGTGAGCGTTGCGGGGGGTTTGGATGAACAGTGAGCGGTGGCGTTGCCTCTGGATGAACAGGACCCCGTGGTGTGGTGGAGGGCTGGATGAACAGTAGACGGTGGAGGGGTGCCCGTGGAGGGGTGGTTGAACAGGACCCCGTGGTGTGGAGGGCTGGATGAACAGTAGATGGTGGAGGGGTGCCCGTGGAGGGGTGGTTGAATAGGACCCCGTGGTGTGGAGGGCTAGATGAACAGTAGACGGTGGAGGGGTGCCCATGGAGGGGTGGTTGAACAGTAGCCGGTGGAGTAGCGCGCGGTGGAGGCTGGATGAACAGGAGCCCATGGAGGCTGGAGGAGGTCGACGGTAGCCCGTGGAGGCTGGAGGAGGTCGACGGTGGAGATGAACAGTATCCCGTGGAGTCCCGTTTTGCGGTACGCCACACCCCTCCCGATGAACAGGACCCCCGTATCCACCGTAGGAGGTCCGTTTCGTCCGTTTTGCAGTACGCCACACCCCTCCCGATCAACAGGACCCTGTTTCGACTGTAGGGGGTCTGTTTCGTCCGTTTTGCGGTACGCCACACCCCTCTCGATCAACAGGACCCCCGTTTCGACCGTAGGAGGTCCGTTTCCTCCGTTTTGCGGTACGCCACACCCCTCCCGATCAACAGGACCCCGTTCCGAACGTAGGAGGTCTGTTTCCTCCATTGTGCGGTACGCCAGGCCTCGTTTCCATCGCCTGTTCCGTCCAAGCCCTCCCGATGAACACGACCACGCATTCCGTTCCGACCCAGCCGGTTGGCTCCCACGCGTTCCGTTGCCTCCCGATGAACACGACGCATTCCGTTGCCTCCCCATGAACACGACGCATTCCGTTGCCTCCCCATGAACATGACGACGACGTTGTTTCTCCGTTCCGACCCAGCCATGTCAACGAGCCCTCGCCGTACGTATGCGCGAGTAGGCGTTCGAGACCCCGCCCGTATGTACACATACATGGCCGTATTTTCTTTCTTGCACCCTGGCCGTTGTACGTATGTGTACATGCTACGTGCGCGCCTCTACTACGACACGTGCGCGCCTCTACATCCACCAGTATATATGTACGTACACGTTCGCGACCAGAATGACAACGCTACGTACACTTCGACCAGGTGGGTCCCGACTGTCAGGCACTTCCTTGCGTGTGAAGATGTAGCTAGTGGGTCCCAGCAGTCAGGGGGGCGAATCGTTTTGTTTTTTTTGCCCGGACGCACTTCCTTGCGTGCGAAGGTGTAGCTGGTGGGTCCCTGCAGTCAGGGGGAAACGTTTTTTTCACGAAATACGGTGGCCCGTCCTATGGGTCCCCGCTGTCAGGTGGAGGAATAATTATTTTGCACGTAATAAGGAGGCACTTCCTTGCTGCGGCCGTGGACCCAGCTGTCAGCGTCTCCACGCACAGTACTCTTCCGATGGAAGTCGGTCGTTGACCACATTGACCACGCCGCGCCGAGAGCACCACGGTGGTGGACAACGGCGAGGCCTAGGAAGGGGACGACACGGAGGCAGGGAAGACTCAGTAGTTGTTTCCCACGCGGAGGGTAGTATGACTGTACGAGGGTTTACTGGTTCGTCTGCCGTCGCCGGAGAATAACAGCAGGTGTGGGTGAGTAGAGGGATGGCTAGGCCAGCGATGGGAGTACGATGGGGCGGTGAGGCCTGCGCGGCAGCACAGCCGGCCGCGGGGAGGAGGGAGCAGGCAGTCCCGCCGGCGCTTGTTTGAGCGGCTGGAGCAGGAAGAGCAGAGATTGAAGAAGCACGACGGCCGTTGGATGGACATCCAACAGTCAGTGCTTGTGCGTCAACCTTTTTTTTAGGAAAGCCTCAAATCTGTGGAAAACAACATACAACCCATCTGCCATTATTTCTAATAATTTACAGCCCATTTGCTAATTCTTAAGGTTTTTTTGGAGCCCATATTCTTTTTGTTAGCATTACAGCCCATATTGTGGCCACGGTTAAAAAATTATACGAAATTTTGCATATTTCGGTGCGGTCCGAACTGTTTTTAATCCCGAAATTTCGACTCACATTCAAACTGATTTTAAAAATAAATGTATATCAATATAAAATCCAACAAATTCTCCACGCATAAAAATTAATGTAATTTAAAATCTTGAAATGAAAAAAAGATATTTGAAACTAATTGCCGGTTTGATGTGTTTTAAAAATGTACAGCCCATTTCTCATTACTGATGGGCCATTTTCTCGGCCAGCCGAATGAAAGCTCTCCTCGTCTTGAAAGATTTGCAGCCCAACAGGCCTGACAAAGCGACTTACTTGGCAAATCACAAAAAACTGGGCTGTGGCCGTGGACCCAGCTGTCAGCCTCTCCACGTACAGTACTCTTCCGATGGAAGTCGTTCCTTGACCACGTGACCACGCTGCGAGAGCACCACGGCGGTGGACGACGGCGAGGCCTAGGAAGGGGACGACGCGGAGCCGGGGAAGACGCGGCAGTGGAAGCCCGCGCGGAGAGGAGTACGAGGGTTCACTGGTTCGGCTGCGGTGTGAGGCTGCCGTCGCCGCAGGGCCTGGCCAGCGGTGGGAATAGTAGGGGGCGGTGAGGCCTCTGCGGCAGCACAGCCGGCCACGGGAGGCAGGAGCATGCGGCACGACCGGCGCTGCTTTGGGCGGCTGGAGCAAGAAGACCAGAGGTTGAAGAAGCACTACGGCCGTTGGATGGACATCGTACGGTCACTGGAGCTAGAATCGTTCATATTGACTAAGTTGACAAAGCCCTTCGTCCCCGTCAACTTAGTAGGCCCACAAGTCAGCCTCCCACCAAGGTGGGTCCCAGCTAGCCGGGGGAGTATTCATTTTTTTGTGCGTAATAAGGAGGCACTTCCGGTGGGTCCGAGCTGACAGCGGGGGAACGTTTTTTTCGCGAAATACGGTGGCCCGTCCGGTGGGTCCCAGCAGTCAGGGGGAAACGATTTTTTCGCAAAATACTGGTGGCCCGTCCGGTGGGTCCCCGCTGTCAGGTGGAGGAATAATTATTTTGCGCGTAATAAGGAGGCACTTCCTTGCGGCCGCCGTGGACCCAGCTGTCAGCCTCTCCACGTACAGTACTCTTCCGATGGAAGTCGGTCGTTGACCACGTTGACCACGCCGCGCCGAGAGCACCAGGGCGGTGGACGACGGCGAGGCCTAGGAAGGGGACGACGCGGAGCCGGGGAAGACGCAGCAGTGGAAGCCCGCGCGGAGAGGAGTACGAGGGTTCACTGGTTCGGCTGCGGTGTGAGGCTGCCGTCGCCGCAGAATAACAGGGGGTGTGGGTGAGTGGAGGGATGGCCTGGCCAGCGGTGGGAGTAGTATGGGGGCGGTGAGGCCTCCGCGGCAGCACAGCCGGCCACGGGAGGCAGGAGCAGGCGGCACGACCGGCGCTGCTTTGGGCGGCTGGACCAAGAAGACCAGAGGTTGAAGAAGCACTACGGCCGTTGGATGGACATCGTACGGTCACTGAAGCTAGAATCGTTTATATTGACTAAGTTGACAAAGCCCTTGGTACGCTCCAACTTAGTAGGCCCACAGGTCAGCCTCCGAAACGGTGCGCCCCAGATGTCAGGGGGAGGAATCATTTTTTGGGCGGCCGAAGCTAAGAATATCCGAGATTGAAGAAGAAGCACGACATCCGTTGGATAGACATCCAACGGCCACTGCTGCTAGAACCGTGTGTTGACTATAATAAGTTGACAAAGCCTTGCATACGCGTCAACTTATTTTTTTAGGGGACGCGTCACTTAGTAGGCCCACAAGTGTGTGGCAGAGAACTTATAGCCCATTTGCGTTTTGTAAGAATGTACAGCCCATTTTTGAATTCTAATGGAATTTACAACAGCCCATTTACAGTTTGTTAAAAGTACAGCCCATTTTCTAGCTAGGACAACGATTAATAATTTCAACCAACCGTTGAAGACAGAATTCAATAAAATTTCCCACATTTTGATGGGATCCGAAATATTTTTATCCCGAAATTTCTAGTCAGATTAAATATAAATTTGTATTACGTAAAAATCCAACGAAACATTGCGCGCGCAACAATGAAAATTTAAGATTTTCAAAATCCATAAATAATATTTTATAAACTAATTTCGTGTTTGGTGCATTTTTTTATAGTTACTGCCCAGTTTTTATAATTACATCCCATTTATTATTTTTTAAAGCCCATTTTCCTGTTAAGCCTAATGCATCCCTCCTAGGAAAGATTTGCAGCCCAGCGGGGCGGAGAATAACAAGTTGACCTTGCCTGGGTATTCCTCAAAAAGACGTATAGCTGGGCTAGCCATTTTCATCTTGAAAAAATTAGTATCTGGGCTGGATATCTGGCCTGGGCTAGACGGGCCACAGCCCGCCCAGTTAATACCCTGCTCTCCTCTGAACAACAACGAAATCATCGCCAAGAAAAACTCTGCAGTGCTCACGCCTCAAAAACACAAATACTGCTCGAGCTGCTTGGTCCCAGCTGTCGGCCGCACCTTGTGCAATTCTCTCGTTTATATTGACTACATAGGTTGACAATGGTGTGGGACCGTGATGTCAGGAAACCAGGAGAAAGCAAAAAAATATAGTTGTACATAATAAGGAGGCACTTGCGTACGTACGGCTATGGCCCTAGTGGGTCCCTAGTGTCATCCAGTCAAAATAAAGTCATCTCCTGAATCCTCATGTTCGTTGACGATGTTAACAATGCTCGGCGCCACGGCGAGCGCAACAACTCGAAGGACAACGGAGAGGGCCTCGCGGGCCCTACGGATGGTCTGATACAGCGCCCGCTGCTCATTCAGGAAGCCAGGATCATCGGACACCTATGAGCACCTTCGAGAAACTGAGACGGCATGAAACGGTAAGGCCGCGCTTGGGAGCTCTGGTTTATTTCAAACCTGTATTAACATACAAGTGTAATTTACTCGTCATCGGAAACAACGCGTAAAATACAGGCGTAATGAAACCGAGGGCCCGAGGTCTGTAAGTAAAACCGGCGGGTTACGCGTGTAATTTGAGAGACCAGTGTATATTTTACGAGCACTGCTATATGGACGACATTACCAGACGATACATGCACGACGTGCGTATCATGCCATCCATGGGCAAGGCTGAAACAGCAGCTAACGGCTGGATTAGCAATCGTCCGAGTGTCGTTCAGCGTTTTTATCGTGTGTGAAGTACTTCCGATATTTTACTAGTCGAAATCAACCAACCAAGCGCCTTCGCCCGAGGCCATCTGCTTTAATTTACAAGCGTCAGTTTTACAAGCGGTTTTGGTTGGAAAACGACGATCCAATCACGGCCTAATATCATGAGTTGGTCGGAAGATCATATGGTTTCACGTCTAACCTACCCGACTTGTCATATAGGCTATGAATGAAACATCAGACGATGAACTTCTTAAGCACGGAAACAACAGAAGAGGATGATCTTCTTAACAAGCAAATCACTAGCATTATATCGACAGGCAAAACAATACGAAGCATTATTCTCAGGAGGCACGGTGAACAGCTCGTGATGCCGCATGCCACAACATTCCAAGCTCAACTTTGCAATCAAACACAAGGCCTGGCATTACATAGACAATATTCAGAACAAACTCTTAACACAAGAATATCTCAGCAGAGTAACTATTTACTTCTAAACTGAACACAGGAATAGGAAAAAACACTCGACGCTGCTCACGGCAAGGGCGTCCCACTCAAAAAATATCAAATGCATGTCTTCTGGCTAACATCAATGAGCAAATTTTGACAAGGTTTTCCAATTCCAATATATTAAACTAACGTCTTCTTGCTAACATCAATGATTAAACTTTGACAAGCTTTTCCCATTCAAAATATGTAATGCCTATGATCGTGGAGTCCTATCGTAGCTTCTTGTACTTGTTTGGGCACTTTTTGCCCAGGGCACTCCACGTGTTGTTAAATTGCCAATGGTCTCTGCAGACTAGTCATGTCACCGGTGTCTAATAATACTCTGTAAAGCTTCTCGGTCATTCCTTGTGTAATGTAGCGCAAACAGTGACTGCTTCTTTCTGCAAAGTGGAACGACCAACTGGACCCAGTAGTGCAGCAGTTTGCCTTGGACACATTGGCTTCTTTTGTGCAGTTCAACTAAAATCGAAGTCGGAATAAAACCGAGCTTTAATTTTGATATCCCTGTAAGCAACAATAGGTATAAGGGAAACAATTACTGAGAAATAACGGTTGATGACTTGTACTCCCAGAAGAAAAGCATCTACTGATCTACTTTATCTTAATGGGAAACAAAGCAGGAGAGTAGCAATTCTCCATCAGTGTGATTCATTCATATTGACTGAGACATTATCTTAACAATGCCTTGTTTCAACATGTATAAAGAACGACAAAGCAGAAAAGTACCATTCCTAAAACAATGCAACTGATTCATTTTAGCAGAGACATTATCTTAACAATACCTTGGTTAAACATGTAGAAATAACTACAAAGCATGATAGTACCATTCCTAACAAGTGTTGCAGTTTTGAACTAAGATTCAGTAGTTAATTAATTCTGAGAGTGGCATTGCTTAATTTTACCAGCGACATTAGATTAACGAAAAGCATAAACAGTTCCAGGGGAGAGTGGGCGCAACAACAGTATGTGCTTCCATCTACTTATAAAGGGGGTGATGCAGAGTTTGTTGTAACAAAGCAACAAGCATCATGTCTGGGTTGGTCCCATTTTTGTTCACTACTTAATGGGAAAAGACAGCAATACAATAGCTTCAATTCAACATTTATTTAAAACAGTACCAATACAAGTAGCACAACATCTCAAAGCACACTGCACAATCATGTGGATGAAGGCCTGTACTGACCTTTCATGAGACCGACAAAGGTAAAATACGAATCTCGATGTCAGGACCCCGATTCTAAGTCACACCGATCTAGCCTGTAACACCTCATATCACTTTGCGGCCTCACGCACGGTATTCCCACGGGTGTCGCCTTACCATGGCCCGGGACCGTTTGCGCCTTTTGGCTCACGTATATGATAATGTCGCTAGCATCCATATGACAGAGAACCCGGGCCGACATGACTAGTCGTGAACCCAAAGTGGCACTAACTTACGGGGACAGGCATACATGAATCAACATCGAGCATGTCGGTCAGCAGCGTGCGAATCCGGGCTGTAGCGCTGGGCTAACAGGACTCCGGGAACCCGGGCTGTAGCAGGCTAGGCAGGACTCCGGATGTCACCGCGTGACATTTCCCCGAAGGGACAGACACAGGAACGAAGTGAAACACATGCCGGCCAGTCAAGTGTTCCGGAGCAGTAGTGCTGGGCTAGCAGGACTCCGGTGAACCGGGCTGTAGCGGACTACTATGGCTCATGGAAGCACAAGACTACACTTCCCCATAAGAGAGGCTACCAAGGATAAACAACTAGGTTGTCGGATCCCACACATACCAAGCATTTCAATCATACACACAATATGCTCGATATGTGTAAATACAACATGGCATCACAACATAACTCTACGACTCAAGTACTTATTCATTAGGCTCCGAGGAGCGAGATATTACAAACATAGGTCTCATGACCCAACATTCAGAGCATACAAGTCAAACACATGCGGAAGCTTAACATGTCTGAGTACAGACATCTACAAATGAAAAAGGCTGAGAAGCCTGACTATTTACTAGATCCTGCCGAGGGCACAAGATCGTAGCTGAGGTATCAAGCTAAACGTCAAAGTCCACACGGAACTACTAGCGAGACTGACGTCTCTCTGCAAAACATAAAATAAGCAAACATGAGTACAAATGTACCCAGCAAGACTTACATCAGAACTATCTACATATGCATCGGTATCAACAAAGGGGGTGGTGGAGTTTAACTGCAGCAAGCCAGCTTTGACTCGGTGGCTATCCTAAACTGCGACTGCAAGTAACTCTTTCGAGGTGGCGCACACGAGTCCACATATTCACCATATCAATACTCCACTATGGATCCGCTCCCGTCTCCCTACGAGAACGCCATCCATAGCACTCACGCTTATCTTGCGCATTTTAGAGTATCCACTTTCACTTGTCTATGAACTGTTATAGGCAACCCAGAAGTCCTTTACCGCGGACACGGCTATTCGAATAGATGATGTTAACCCTGCAGGGGTGTACTTCGTCACACACGCTCTCACCACTTACCGCCGTTTACATAGCATGTACTCAGCAACCTTCAAGCGGAAGCCCAGCGAGGGTGTCGGCCACAGCCTACCTAAACACTCAAGTCTCTAGTCCAGGTTTATCGCCTATTCAGGTTCCATCCGCAGGGAGTCCGGCCGAGGTTTCCACATACGGCCCCGAACGATGTGTGCAGGGTTCCCGAGACACCAAACGGGCGCCCGGTACACCGTGCCACGTGCCTACCGCATCACAGCCCACCCCTCCGGTCAGCGCTGCCCACGGCCTCCAGCATACTACAAACACCAGAAACTACTTGCAACTCCTGGACAGAGGACAAGGGTGATTAAGAAGCCGAGAGGGTCCATTGGTTTCGGGCCCAATGCGTGGTAGTAACTGTATCATGGATCACAAACACATAACTCAGTTCCTGAGGACGGCTTCAATGAGACAACCCACCATGTACTCCTACATGGCCTCTCACCGCTACCTTTACCAAATCGTGTTCACACACTTAGCTCACACATAGTAGGACATGTTCATCACCATTCCAATTCATCCCCGACGAATCAGACCCGACTCAACTCTAAGCAGTAGCAGGCATGACAAACAAGCATGAATGAGTAGGCACATCAGGGCTCAAACAACTCCTACTCATGCTAGTGGGTTTCATCTATTTACTGGGGCAATGACAGGTCATGCAGAGGATAAGGGGTTCAACTACCGCAGCATGTAACAGTTGAATCGTTGTTGTCCTAATGCAGTAAAAGAGAGCAGGAGCGAGAGAGTGGGATTGTATCGGAATGAACAAGGGGGTTTTGCTTGCCTGGCACTTCTGAAGATATTATAGTTCTTCATCGGTGTCATCGAACTCATCGTCGGAATCACGGCTATCGAGAGGGGACAATTATCAGCAACAGAGAAGGAAACACAATCAATGCAATGCACAATATGATGCATGATCATGACATAGCAAAATGAGTGTGTTGGGCTAATGCACAATATGATGCATGGTCATTTTTAAAAGGTTTCTGAGGCTTTGAAAATTCCTCAATTCAAATTTCATTTGAATTTAAACATGATGCATGGAGGCAAGAAAAATCAAGCAAGGGTTGATCTGGGGCTGTGACACTAGATCTCCTTTTGTGCAGTTCCACCAAAATTAAGCAAAGTCACCGGTGTGACATTCAAGTTGAACTGCACAAAACACTCTTAAAACATAAGTGTTTCGAGTAGCGAAGTAAAATGTCGCAATAGCAACAAGTTGAATCGATAACCCTGTTTTAACAGAGGCAAAAAAGGAAACAATTACTTGCCGATAAAGGAGGATGAAACAAATGGTGACAGAAAGAAGCATCTAACTTATCTTGGATGGAAAACAAAGTAGGACAGTAGCATTTCTAAAATGGTTGCATTGATTCATATTAACAGAGACATTCTCTTGAAACAACATTCGTTAAAAAATGTAATTTACTTTTAACAGTGGCATTGCTTCAATTTTCTGGTGGCATTCTTAGATTAACAACAGCAAAATAGCTGTATGGGACATGCCAGCACCATGTGCGCCCACACGTATAAATGGGTGATGCAGAGTATGTAGCCAAGCAGCATATAGGCGCTGGTCCCATATTTGTTCCCTTTGAACCTTCTTCCTATGTGAGGGCAGCAAATCTAGTCCTGCACAAACTACCCGACCCCCCAGTTTCTTTCCCTTTTCAACAAAGAGATCGGTTCCTTACAGATGTGTGTACTGGGTTACCCCCTTTTTCCCTTTTCGACCTACAAAGCGGCTGGATAGCCAGTCTATACTACTTTCCGCCCCTCCTTTCCTCATTGAACCACGTCCTAGATTCTTGCTCCAGCCCACCGCACCCTTCTTTCCTCTTTGAACCAAGACCTAGATTCGACTACAGATCAAAAAAGATCCACATGCAGCTAGAGCAACGACGGTTTCAAAGAAACTTATACCTTAGGGTCGTCGGGATGTGGCAAGGCGTGCGGCGGGAGGCCGGATCTGCCCACACTACGTACGGCAGCGAGGAAGAAGGGGTCGGTGGCCCTCCCGCACAGGCACTGGGTGAAAGAGAACAGCGCAGCCGGCAGTGGATTGCCTCCCTTGCCGAAGGCGATAGAGTGAACGTTGCACCTCCTCCCCTTCCCGGTGCGACGGGATACGGACGCCTCCTTCACCAGCTGTGAGGGGGGAGAGAGAGACAAGAGGCCAACGCAGTCTTGTTTAGATCTGGTGAAGAGAGGGTGAGAGACTGTGAATATAGCAAACCCTAGCAAATGAACGCTGAGCCTCCAGCGTGTAACATATATGTAGTGCGGCGAGCGTGTGGAGAGTGCAAACCCTAGCGAACAAGCGCTGAGGCTCCCGCTTATATATATATATATATATATATTACTGTAGTATGAACTGAGCTCCGGTGCCTTCACTGCACCTGCTTTTGGCTGTATGACAGGTGAGCCAGCCACATTTTGGGCCCACCTGTCATAAATCCAAAGGCAGGTGCACTAAGTCAATGAAGCTGCGTCCATATAGTACTCTCGTGTATAAGACTAATATATAGTGGAGTGGTTTTCTTATTCTCTCCATAACAATCGTTTTAAATTGTGTAAGTACGAAACGAAACTCTTTATTTAATGTACAGTGAAGAAAACTAGTACTACTTCCGATGAACTAACGATCCACGCCCACACGTCCTGGTCGCACTTCCTGTCCTTCACGTGTGGTACACTACCCTCCCTTAAGTGAACAACCACACATGCGCCAAATTATCGGAAACGTGTGAGAGTGTGTACAAATAAAGAATTTTAATTTCAATTATCGGAAAGGTTTGAGAGTATTACAAAGTTTGACTTCAGTCAAATCTAATATGCGGAGTAAATAAAAATGGAGGGCTACTACGTCCATCCGGGTTTTTAGTCCACACCATTTTTTAAATCAAAGTTAATAGCTGGACAAATAAAATTACAGGGGAGCTGGAGACAAAGTTGTGAGAAGGCTTAGAAATCAATACAAAACTTATGCTCTTAGTACCAACGTCGATCCTTCTTCGAGGAAACATTTGGTTCATAGCCAATTGTGTGATAAAATTGCACCAACGTGAAAGACGACTGTGTCTCCAACGCAACCAAGGTGAACTGACGAAGGATGTCATCTTTGTGCGTAACAAGCAAAGAGCACTGATGGAAGACATGTTGTTTTTCATTGAAAATCGATCAGCTTCACCAGCCGACGCAACCATGAGGCACAACCATGAGCATCGATAGGTCATCGTGGTGATGCATCATCCATTTGGCATCAAGTTTGGGTGAGGCACCTATGAAGTTCGACAAATCCTCACTGTGGTCTGTTTCTTCTCAGTAATCAAGCTCAAGGAAGGAAGAACCACGTGGCAGAGGACAGTGAGGCGGAACAACAATGGCCATCCAATTTTGTGCAGTTCCACTAAAATTGAGGAGGACATGCCCGGGTATGGAGACACGCATCGCTGTTTCCAAAAATATAAAAAAGGGTTAGCAACGACATCTCAATTGTCAATAAGAATTAATGAAAAGTACACCAACAAACAGAAGCATCATAATTATCTTGATGGGAACTAAACCAGGATACCCGAGAAAAAAAGCATTTCTTCATTTAACCAGTGATAGTACTACCACCATATGGACAATGACCGCACAACCACCATGTACTTTTTGTCGAAACAACATGTATACCTCCACCGAGGCATAAATCAGGACAACTTTTCGAGTGGCATTTCCTCTATAATAGTACTAGTAGGTGATGTTGGACCAGCCGACGAACCCTAGCTACTATGCATGGGGAGCTGGGGAGTAGTCGCATAGAAGAAAACCCGCACGCAGCGACCTGGGGAGCTGGACCAGTACAAGAAGTTATACCTCAGGTGGGCGAGATGTCGTTTAGGCAGGCGGGCGGGATCTGCCCACACGACGGCAGCGAACAAGGGCGTGGAGGATCTTCGTCCGCGCCAGCGCCGGCTCCGAGAGGATGGTGCGCATCGGCTACCTCCGTTGCCGACGGCGACAACGTCAACGCTGCACCTCCTCACCTCCCGCAGCGGACGGGATTCGGCCGGATCTGTGACCACCGGTGAGGAGAGAGATAGAGTGGACACTGTCATCTTGTTTTGATATGGAGAGGGTGAGAGAGCGAGACACGAGAAACTCTATCAAACAAGAGGCTATAATGGGGTAAAAAAATCTCTCCATAGCAGTGGTTTTAAATAGAATACGCGCGTTCCCGGAAAAAAGAAACGAAAACTGGCGGACAATTTTTCTAACGTACCAAGAAAGAAAACTCGATCAAAAACACGCCCCCGCTTCCAGGTCGCGAGAGTCGTCGCGCACACACACATAGACATAGACATGCATATCCGTGTTTACGTAAAATTCCATTTCCATCTCCATCTCCAATCATATTTGTCCAACTGGCACATTATTTACGTTGTTAATTATATACGCAGCAATATTAACGTACATCATCTCTTGTTTGCACACATCCGGACCGCTGCCACGGCCGGTCCTGACCAACCGGAACCCTCTTCATCACCCGCGCGTGCTTCCCGCCCGAAACGGTCAGTGCCGCATTCATGCCCGGCCAGAGCGGACGCGACCTCTCACTGGCGCCGGCATTGAAGCGGCACGCCGGCCGAGAGAGCATCGCCCGCGCCGCTTCCGGGTGCACGTGGCTGCTCAGCGTTCAAAGGTCGCAATAGCCGGCTACAACATGCATGTAAAAAGTTCTTGGGAGTCCGTGCTACAGCTAGCTGTCCTCCCCCAACTCGTCAATCTCTTCCAGTAGTGCTAGTACTCCATGGCGTGATCCATCGACAAGCAGGCGGGAAAGTTATCGTATACTCGGTTTGCAGTGAGTGGCATGTCGAGCGATCATGTGGGGTCGAGCCGTGGAGGAGGGTGAGACACGAACACAACAGACGTGATTTATACGTTGGTTTTGCTCGATGGCGCGATCCAACGAAACGAAACGTTGGTTTCTCTCCGTTTCCATTCTTTCTCCGGAAAAACGGAAACTTTCCACTCCATTTTCATTCCTATTCCAACGTTGCCCCGTTACAACATTCCATCAAATACAAAGAAAAACTAACACGCATGCTGATGCATCTCAATGATTCATAGATCATAGCCAATATTTACTTCACAACTAAAGAAAAAAGTTGTGAGAGCGTGTACGAAAGAAAAACTACTGATAGGGTCACTACGACTTAAACCCTAAACCCTAAACATGATTTAATTTCCTGGCCAGGTAGAACCTGTCGAAGGAAAGACGGCTGGCACCCTCGGATCATACGATGCTTTTGTGCAGTTCCACTAAAATCGACCTGAGCATCCCTGATGGCAAAGATATTGAAGAAGTGTGATTAGAATAATAGTACTGGCACTAGTTCATGAGACATAAACTCATCACAAGTAGAAGTCGGTAGAAGTAGAGAAATATCGACATGGAGATGGAGCTACGGCAGTGGAGCAAGCCGGATCCAAAGGAAGATGGACTACCTGGGACGTCAGGCTGTAGCTAGAAGGGCGGTTGGGACGCGGCATCGGCCCATACCGCGGTGACCCCCGATTGGGACGCACCGACTGTGGGTTTTCTCCCTCGCCGATGTCGAACGCGTCTACGCAGAACATTGTTCCCTTCCCCCAGCTGCGGGATCAGGCCCGTCGTTCTATGCTTGTGAAGAGAGCAACCTAAGCAAGCAGGCTTGTAGCTTAGGCTCCTGCTAGTGTATATATAGTGGTTTTCTTTTTCTCTCCATATCAACCATTTTATATTGCGTACGTGTCATTCAAAAGTGAAATGATGGTTGCTTCTTCTGACTAACTTACTGTGTGATTTGACTGCTCCTTAGTGGCCCCTACACGTACTCCCCCTACGTGTATGCAACAGTCACACGTACACATGGACGCAAAAACGCGCGCGACGCCCTAATGCATGCATGTCCGAGCACACGACGGAACACACACGGTCACGCTCAAGTGCTCAACCTACACGTGCATGCACACACATACTCAGTCAGGGTGAGCTAGTGACCGTATAAACACCGGAAAATATATATATTGAGCGCAATGAGCGTATTATGAAGTCCACTGACCGTATTTTTACAAATATACAGTGATAGACAGTGTATTTATCTTGTTTGAAATTAAGACAATATTAACCGGAGAGGAGGCAGTATGGACTAGCATTACTTTGTTGTGTCCCGTCAACTTGCCGAACGAGGAGAAGGTTGCAGGACGGGAGAAGCTTGCGTTCGGTGACTCATAGGACAAGGAGAAACTTTTGACTAATGCAAGCTCTCCCTCGCTCAGGCGGTGGACGTGCAACAGTTAATTCGGTGTCAGATTGCCAGAAGCATACACTATACTACTAGTGCTATTATTGTTCGACTTCCCGAATAGGCGAACGGCCAAGCGCAAAGTAAACAGGTCAGCAAACCTTGCGGCGCATCTTCGTGCGAATCGTGCTTGCTGCACTTTGAATGTGGCCGAGAGCTGGCTTGATGAAACACCTCGCTTCCTACTTCTTTTTTTGCGGGGTACCTCGCTTCCTAGTGACCAGTGTCTTGGCTAATCATCCTAAGAATGCTTATATATGAATAAAGCTCTCTCATTTACCCGCAAAAAAGATTAAGCCATATTAACCGGAAAGGAGGGAGTATGGACTAGCACTACTGTTTGGTGTGTCCCGTCAACTCGCAGAACGAGGAGAAGCTTGCAGGACAAGGTGAAGCTCGCTTACGCCTTTTGACTAATGCAACTTACCCTCGGTGGACATGCATCGGTCCATTCGGTGTCAGATTGTCAGAGGCATACACTGTAGTACCCAACATGCGAAGTACCATCATTGTTCGACTTCACGAAGAGGCGAAGAGCCAAGCGCAGTAGTACGAGTAGTACTACTACTAGAACCGCATGGTGGAGAGTCTGTACTCTTATTTTTTTTATCTCTGATAAAGTACATGTTTATTCCTGAGAAGGGTGGAAAACGGCAGCGCAACATGTAATGAATGATATCGATCAACCAACCATGCTCGAATATATCTTGGCCTCCATGTGAGCCCGTCTGTGTGTTCTCGCTGCTCGTCTCTCTCAAGGAACGGCGGGTTGGCTCTTTGCCGTCAATTGAGATCGGTTTGCTCACACTCCTGTCCCACATGTTAGTGATATGCCAAGAGGAGGTGCGTTGACCGACTGGCCATACGCGTACTTGGTTTTGCACCTTCATACTACTCCTCCCTCCGTCACAGTTTACAGGGCGCGCTTCATTATGATGCATTTCTCTCAATGCATTTCCACCACCAGAGAGACTTTAGACGCGTTTGGTTTAATGCTCAATTAATTAGGGCATGGTAACCGCAATCAAGTCCACAATTTTCTCTCCATGTACTGTACTACTACGGAGTGGAGTAAGTGCATGCATGTGTGTACCCGGGGTGGAAGCACTGCATGCATGTGTGTACGCATTATTCCCTCTAGTAATAGACGTCGTGCTATATCTACCAATGCTACTTTTCAGGCCGATCGCTAGTCGCCTTGGTCCCACAGATTTTTTTTCTTTTTTCTGAAGCGCGCTGTATAAACAGTGACGGATGGAGTAGTATGAGCGGATTCAAAGAAGAGCGTATTGATGGTTGCTTCTTCAGAGCAACTTACAGTGGGAAAGGTGGGGCTTATGATTTGACTGCTCATTACTCACTATTAATGCGGCGCAATGACCGGGCTGAGTCTCCCATGCGGTTGTGCACTACCCCCTCGGTTCTTAAATATACTCCGGAGTATTTGTCTTTCTAGAGATTTCAACGAGTGACTACTCAAATATTTGTCTTTTTAGAGATTTCAAATGGACTGGCACATACGGATGTATATAGACATATTTTAGAGTGTAGATTCACTCATTTTGCTTCGTATGTAGTCACTTGTTGAAATTCTAGAAAGACGAATAGAATATTTAGGAACGGAGGGAGTACACATACGAAGCAAAATGAGTGAATCTACACTCTAAAATATGCCCGTTTGAAATTTGTAAAAAGACAAATATTTAGGAACGAAGGAGTATAATTTTGTGCATAGCACATGGACCCGGATGATGAAGAGGCTTCTGGCAATGCTATCAAGCTTCCATCATTTGTTTACATAATTGACGTACTATACAAATAATTTTCCAGTGACATGAAATTGTACAATGGTGTGAGCTTTCAGCTTTTGTTTCGCGTGTCTTGCCATCGATGCTCTTTCGGAAACAATAAAAAACTAACTTCCTTGCTAATGCATGTCAATTATTAGCAGATCAGAGCTAATAATTACATCACAACTGAAGACAGAGTTGTGAGAAGGTGTTAAATTAAAATTGATCCATGCTTTCATTGGCAGCAACGTCCCCCCAGCTCTGTCTAAATCAACAAGGCATGTTGGGGAAAAAAGTAGCTGTCTGGAGCATGCAACATTCCGATCATTTTGTGCAGTTCCACTAAAATAGAGCTGAGCGTCCCTGTTCCAAAGATATTAAGTGTGATTACGATAATAGAGGACTGCTGATGAAACAATAAACACACAAATAGAAGCCGGTCACCTTTGCAGTCTCTCTTAAGACTAACTAGTTGGAGAAGATTAGGCTCGGAGTTGGATGAGGAGGATAGAGCAAAACCAATCTCCCTTTGTGCAGTCGCACTGAAATGTAGAGACGTTGCCCGTGTGACATTTTAGTACAACTGCACAAAACACTCTTAAGAAAAAAGTGATTTGTGCAGTTCACCAAAAGGTCGCAATAGCAACGAGTAGAAAGGAAACAATTACTGGCCAATAACAGTTGATGACACATGCGACGACAAAAAAGAAGCATATTCCTTGTCCTAAGGGAAGATAACAACACGGTTGTGTTTGTCTAAAATGGTGTGAGGACGAGAATGCAATATGGAAAGTACATCGGACGAGCTACGTTTTGGGCAAAGAACTATGGAAGATCCACATGCAGCGACGTGGGAAGACGGGCAGTGGAGCAAGGCCGGAGGGGATACCTGGAGGTCGTCGGGATGTAACTAGGTGAGCGGCGGCGGGCGGAATCTGCGAGCAGGTGGCGTAGGCCTTGCCGCGCCGGAGCTTGGTCAGAGAGAACGGCGTGTACCGCAGATCGGGACGTGCTGCCTCGGCACCGTCAAACGGAGAAACGATGCACTTCCTCCCTTTCCCCCGGCGGACGGGATGCGGCCGGATCAGTGACCAACGGTGAGAGAGAGAGAGGCCACCGCACTCCCTTTCCCCCGGCGGACGGGATGCAGCCGGATCAGTGACCAACAGTGAGAGAGAGAGAGGCCACCGCACTCCCTTTCCCCCGGTGGACGGGATGCGGCCGGATCAGTGACCAACGGTGAGAGAGAGAGAGGCCACCGCAGCCTTGTGTGAGATACTCTGAAGAGCGACAAACCAGGCAGGCAGGCTCCATTGTATATAGTGAGCGGACTACCTTTTTCTCCATAAAAATCGTTTTATATTCCGTGTACGTGCCATTGAGCGCTATAACTTTATTTAAAAATAACGCGGCAACGCGTCAAGTCGAACTTTGTTTCGTGCACGCGTGGTACACGACCTCCCTAGGTAAACAACCGCTACAGGCGTTCAAATTAGCACGTGGGCTGCCATTTCGTAAAGAAATGAGCTCCACCGTGTACCCGCGCGGGTGTGGCTGGGCACAAAGCGTGAGTACGTGCACGGTGCACCTATTCTCTTCTTGTATACGTACACCACCTACGTGGGGTTGTGTGAGAGAGATACAAACCTAGAGAGATATAGTGTGTGGGTTCTTGAGAGTTTTTGGGGGGCGTCAATCAAAAAATGTAACATATGCAATGTGTGTGAAATAGAGTCCTGGATATAACATATATATAGAGGGGGCGATCCACGAGAAGAGAGTGGAGGTATCATCGGCTTGAGGTGTCCATAGAATCAAAGAGAGGGATGATGTGTGTGTGTGCGCGCGCGCGATCGATAAAGAGTGCCATCGAATTTGTGTGTGCCCATGTCAAAGATATAGAGTGGCTGGCCTACTGGAACGTGAGATGGGACATGTGCAGTTTGTCTCTATGGCATGGATACCTACCTGCAGCGCTCGACTATCGGTGTGTGGTGGGGGAAGAGGGAGGCCCAATTAACTATAGAGGTACAATGGCTGGTATATGTGTGGAGGAGGAGAGAGGCCTACCTCATGTATTAAGGAGATCGATCTGCCTCATGTATTAAGTGAGATCAATTGGCATCCATGCATATGTGCAGGAGAGGAATAAGGTTGGGAGAGAGACAGAGCTAGAGTGTTGGAGGGGGTGGTAGTGGAGTTGCTTCTAACAAATGGTGGGATAGGCTTGCTAGACAAACGGAGGGCACGCCCGCAATATCAATAAGAGAGGAGATGGCTGCTTGTTGTCTGTGCACGTGCGTGTGAGAGACGGGTCAGGAGGCATGCACGAATGATGAGGGGGGACGATGTGGTTGTGGTAAGCAGACGTAACTACATAGGAAGATCAATCGCCCTTTGTTAGAGAAAGGAGAGACATAACTTGTGAGGTACGTCGACCGATGGGGGGGTAGTTAAAGTCGATCTAGGTATATGTTGGGAGATCGATCGGTATACATGCATCTGTGTGTTAGAAGCAAATGAGGCACGAGGAGAAGGATAGAGAGAGAGAGAGGGATGCATGTAGGAGGTGGTACGAGAGGCATACTATATCGAGGGGGGAGGAGTGTGCGAGTACGAGAACGATGAAAAGAGTGGTGGGAGTGAGGCATGGACGGTGACAAGAGACGAGGGGAAGCTTGTGTTTGTGTTAGGCACACCTGGCTAGAGAGGCATATCGATTGATGTGTGCCGTAAAGAAGGAGCTGGGGGGCATACACACACCGTGGGCGAACGACCTAAAGTGAAAAGACGAATTTGCGCGATGGAGCTAGAGAATGCTGAGGGAGGGTGAGAGGGATGCGGGCGTGTGCATGGACAAGAGAAAGTTAGCGCTAGCTACAAAGATAAGATGGTTGTGTGGGTGTAAAAGACGAATAGAGATCATATATACTTCATTATAAAAAGCGAATTCGCATATTTGAAGAATTTATCATAGTGTTTCAAACCGACGCATGTGTGAATATATACAACGGTGATACACATGGTGTGGTTATGAACATGTTATACTACATTTAATATATTTTATCTCTACTCTTATAAAAAAACGGAGTTGTTGATGATGGTGTGCCTGCCATCCTACATTATAGGCCGTCCAATTTATATCTGGCGGATAGCAAGGAAACTATGATGGTTGAAGTTGGCAACAATCATGATTGTAGATTCTTATTGAAATAGAGAAACGAATTCAAATTTAGTTCGAATTGCAGCGGTAGTATAGACTTTTGGAATGCACTAAAATGTTGGTATGAGTAGGTTACATGCATTATACAGCAAGCGAAAAAATTTAATCAAACATAACATGGATTCATACTCCCTCCTTCCATCTATATAGGGCGTAATGAGATTTTTAAGACCGCCTTTGACTATTGACAAGATTAATAGTACATGACATGCACAATGTGAAAATTATATCATTGAAAGAACCTTTCGCAGACGAATTTAACGGTGTGCTTTGTGTAAGTTGCATGTCATATATCATTGCTCTAATATTTGGTCAAAGTAAGCATCGAAAAACGCATTAGGCCCTATATAGATGGAAGGAGGGAGTAGCTTTGAATAGCATTTGTATAGTAAAACGGGGCAAGACTCTCTCTTTGTGTGGTGTGAATAGTTTTATTTTTTTCGTTTTCTTTTTGGTTGAGGGAAGTGCGAATTGATTTGGTACGTACAAGTACAATATTACTACACGTTAGGCTTGTCCCTAAAATTCAACCCGCGTCTTGTTATATCCCGAAAATTCAGATATTGTGCTCCCAAAACTGGCGCCTTCACAACCCGTGCCTTGCTATCCCGAAATTACAACGCGCGCGAAAACTCCCTCCAGCTGCCAAATCCCGACACGCGAAATTCCCCTTCTAACCCTGAGCCGAAAGTGCTGCTAGTTCAAATCGGTGGGGGGTACTTCTATAACACACCCTACATTTTGGACAAGCGCGTCCCTAAGTCATGCTTCACCCCCTCCCATCGCCCCCTTTTCGCCATTCGAAATCCCAGGCCGCCATAACCTCTCCGCTCCAGCCGCGAAACCCCACCCTCCTCCGTCCGCCACATCACCGCTGACCAGCCAGAGCCTCTTCCCCGACAACGTCGTCCACTGCAACAGCTCGACGTCCCTCGTCCACCTCCCCGGATGAGGATCCGTCGTCCATCTCGCCGTCCCGCCGGTTCAGCCGCCCCGTCCTCCACCTCCAAGGAGCTGCTCCGACGATCGCCTCATCTATCGGGGCTGCTCCATCCCCACAGCGCCGCCTTAACCTGCTCCACCGGAACCGCAGCATCCTCACCGACTCCTCGGACGAAGCCGAGGCCTACTCGGCGCCACCAAAGAGGTTGTACACTCATCGCATCGCACCTTCTCCTTAACTCGACCTCCCGGCGCCGACGGTGCTCCATCCCGCACCCCCATGGAGTGGCTACCTTGAAGCCGGCGCCGCGGGCGACATCTCCACAACGGCTCTCCCCCAGTGCGAGGCCCCTTCGGCGGCGGCGGCCATACCAGCCGGATCTGCTGCTGCTGCTCCGGCTCTCGCTCGCTCGCGCTGCTGCTGCTGCTCCGGCTCTCGCTCGATCGCTCGCTCGCCCAGCTGATGCTGCTGCTCTCCCCCTCGCTCGTGCTGCTGCTCTGCTCCAATTAAGCCACACTTCAGTCGACTGAATCGACTTTTGGGTCAGTCGATTTTCAGGGGTTGGGGGGCTCGCCGGAGTTAAGGAAGAACCACCCGCAGCGGGGACGGGGGCTCGCCGGAGAGGTACCCCACTATCTATCTTAGGGTTCAGGGTGGGGGCGGGGGCCTAGAGGGTTGGCCGGGGCGGCGGTGGCGAGTTGTTTCGGGGCGGCGAGGCGGCGCTGGGGCCGGCGGTTCGGCTGGTGATGGCTGGCGGCTCAGGGGGGTGCAGGTTGAAAATAAACTGGAGGCCCTCCCTAAACTACATGTCAAGTGCCTCTCTGCTACCATTGCGTTTAGTTTCGACAGTAGCATTCAGATTCCACAGTAAATTTCAGTTTCGACAGTTAAGTTCAGAGTCAACAGTTTTTACCTCATCTGTTGTAGTCAGGTGGTTTTTGGTGATGTTAATTTTACATCCATTTTACATCATCTATTGGAGATGCTATTAGAATCCCACTTGAGATTGACGATGTCTGTCTTGTGCTGCTTTAGCCTTGACGTCTTACGGCTCACCGGAGCTGGTCCAACGACAGAACGATCCATCACAACAGAGCAGTGCCCTGGACGCCGTCTACAGATTCCTCGGATCTCCCTCCACACCTCCGACAGCCACCTCTGCCTCAACTGCTTCAGCGACCAACCCAATGATGCCGAGGTCGACACGGCTACGGCAAAGAGGTTGTACACTTGTTGCATCACTTATTACTATACATTCACGTCGATCCATTAGGGCTATTTTGGTTCAACGGAAAAACGTCGATCCACTGGTTGTTACCATCACTCTAAATTTCTGCATGCTCTCCTTACATAATCTCACCATATTTTTTTCGTATGCATGTCAGATATTGTACACAGTCATGCTGAACATGTAGAGAAAAAGAGAAGAGTTTTGCGCGGCAATACAATGTCATGCAGACATCGCTCCATGGTGGGTTCAATGGCAAACCCTCCCCACCCCTCTCCAGATTGTAATCCAGAGGAAGATATCTGTTCTGAGGCGGATTCAGACGCCGCTGACCACTCCTATTTACCCCCCAAGGTGTTTGCTCTACCTTGGCATGATGATGTTAGTCATATCATGCATATGTTGCCTTGCAGTGCCTACTTTTGACATCATATATGTCATCTGCTTAGTTTATACATGTTCTATAATGCCACCTGTTTAGTTTCTATATCATATATGGGAATTATGCAGTCTCATGTCTTTTAGCCAGCCATAATATATGTGAAATGAGCAATGCCATCCTGTTTAACCAGGCATCATATATTTGAATGATATCTTGCCCATCCTTTTCTTCATTACATTTCCATTTGTCAACAATGTTTGTACATTAAACTACTCTTCCTGTTAATCAGCCATTTGGGTGGGAGATGGAAAAATCTGGAGTGAAAACAAGGCCTTCAGAGCAGACAGTGCTACCTGTCGAAGTAGATCTCTTGTTGGGTCCCGATAGCTCCTCAGAGATGGATTCAGAGATAGATGACCAGTCCTATTCCCCCACTGAGGTGTATGCTCTAACTTGGCACGGTTATACTGCTCATATCATGCATATGGTGTCTTGCATTACATAGTTTAGACATCATATACACAATATTCAACACCATGTTCTTAGTTCAGACATCATGTCGAATGGCCTCTGTTTAGCATATAAATCACATATGTGAATTAAATGATGCGATCCTGATTACTTAGATAACATGTAGGTGAATTATGTCATGCGATCCTGTTTAGTTATTCATCATATCTTTGAATTATGTTATGCTATGCTATCCAGTTTAGATAGACATCATATATGTGAAATTGTGTCATGCTATCCGTTTTAGTTAAACAATATACATGTCAACTATTTCATGCCCTCTTTTTTCCACACTATCTATTGCATCTGTCTCTCATACAATGTCTGTACATTCAACTATGTTTCCTGTTTATCAGCCATTTGAATTGGAGCGGGTGATGCCAGTATCTAGCGGACTAAAAACACGGTCTTCAAATAAAACAGTGCTACCTCTTGGTGGAGATAGCACCCCGGTTGTACATGCACAAGAACCAGCCCTACCACACATAACCCAAACTCTCACAGATTGTACCCCTACTGCGATGGACAGAGAACCAGCTTCACCCAATCAAACCCCAACCCCAGCCGATAGTAACCCAGTTCCTGTTGACACAGCACCATCTCCACCACAGAGCTCCCAAACAAGAGCAGTTAGTAAGGCAGCTCCAGTGCTCAAAGGGCCAATACTATCACGGCGAACCCCAACTCCACTAGTTAGTACGCCTATTCCTGTGGAGGAAGCACAACCAGCTAGTCGTAGTTTAGCATCTATCGCATTTGATGTTGTTAAATCGTATGTGCGTATCTTCCCATCTTGGAAATATTATACTGAAGATGAAGGAAAATGCCAGTTGCAGGTGTTTGTCCAGGAGTTATGTGTAAGTAATGTTATTCATGGCAATTACTTTGCTTCGTCCCATACATCCTACCTCCATGATGGTTATAATGCAGCAAATTTTCCCATTTTTCTCTATAGATAAGGACCGATTTGGAAACTCAGGATGAGGTAACCTGTGCTAATACCTCTGCTATCTTCAAGACTGCTTGGTGGCAGTATCGGAATTACCTGAAGAAAACGTACTTCACCGGCAAAGAAACTCATCAAATTCCCTTACGTTCTCCTGAGACACATTTACTGGACGATGATTGGGAACGCCTCGTTCTGTACTGGTCCCGAACCAAGAATGTGGTAAGGTCTATGAGCTCATTTTCTATTTTTTAGTATTATATTCTTGCGTCTTACTGTACTCTGTTCATGTAGAACAAGTGCCTAAACCTGAAGAACAACTGTTCTAATTTAAGATTCCATTGCTATCATAGTTCAAAAAAGCGCTAGGCGTTAATTGTGCGTTTTGCCACTGCCTTGCGCTTTACTGACCAAAGCGCATGCTTATGCACAGTTATGCACAGATTATGCGTAGTTATGCGCAATGCGTTTTGCCAACGCCTAGAGCCTAGGCGCGCTTAAGCGCTCGCTTAGGCGCGCCTTTTTTAACTATGATTGCTTTGCTCTTGTATCACTGTATTTACTCATACAAACTTATTTTTAAATTGAAGGATCCAATCGAAACTCCAATGGCACAGCAGGTATGTTCACGCATGTTTCTTTAACAGGTTTGCTCTTATCAATAGCTCTGTTGATTTCAATTTCAATTGTGTATACAGTTGACTTTCATATCATGCACATTACTAGCATCACAACAGAGCCAATAGTGTTGTTGTACATGTAGACCCGTGGTACCCATCTGAAATCTTGTTGTGCCGTGTAGTTTCCCACGCTTTGTATTCTTTCACTGCTGCTTTGTCTTGAACTGATATGATTTGAACCGTGTCTCTATTTTGATTTGGCAAGACAATGCAGTGACCATAGGACATAGATATATGTTTGTTTGATGCTTTTATTATGTACTAGTACTTGGCAATAGAAGACTTGGTAGTTTAATCCTGTCCACCTTACTAATGAACTGGTTCACCGAAATGAGTTTCATATACTAGTACATGCTAAACTTGTTATGTGTCTGCTTGTTTCTTCTTTTAGAATGCTGACAGAATATTGGGGAAGAGTGCCTTATTAAGCAATGGTAAAGGAAGTAATGCAGATAAGGTTCAGGATAGTGACACATCCTTGTTGGTCTCCAACAAAGCTGATAAAACAGCTAAGGAAGACTATCTTGAAGACAGCGAGACAACCCCAAAGTCCTGTCTTGGTTTAGTGTTCGAGTTACTGGCCACTACCGCTTGCACAAGCTATTCAAACTCACTGTCTGAATCAGTTCGGTTTCTTGAGTCTCAACTACAAGCTGAAAGACATCGATCAGCTGTGCTGCGACAAGAAGCGGAAGGACTGCGGAAGTCCCTGGAGCATTCAGATGCATACTTTCTGGTGCAACAGCAAGCGTTGGAGGATTTTAGCGCCAAACAGGACAAAGCTAATCAGCTTGCTAAGCTTATTGCCAGCATGGTGGATACCCAGGATAACGTTTCTTGAGCTCTTCTGAAGTTGTTTCAGTTATGCTCTTGTTTTGCTGCCGCGTTTATTTGCACTGGTGGCCAATTTTGACGGCCAGTGTATGTAATGTGCTGCTTTGTTCCCTATATTTGCACTGGTGGCGAACTTTGATGCCCAGTGGATGTAATATGTGTAATAGCGGTAATAGGCTAGCGTTAATTGCTTGCTTATTTATTTCCTTATTGTCTTGTTTAGTTGTTTGCTTGTAGTCACTGCAGTTCTTTTTCTGTTTTTTCTAGTGGCCACAATAGCCTATTTTTGGTAACTAGGCCAAAATAATCATGGCAACACACGGACTGTTGTAACCATGGGCCTCCTGCAGGCCATATGATCCATGG